>NW_027507784.1:224966230-225296230 GCF_037356315.1 Lithobates pipiens
CGATAATTAGCTCATGCTAATTAGGTTAGGTTTTAGTCACCCCGCTGTATATATTTTGTGTGAGATCTCAAATAAAGATCATTCCTGATTTCCTCCAAGACTGGTGTCGTCTAGTCTCTTGGGGGTTCCTATAGCCAGATCCATTGGACTTGTGTTCCAGGACTTAAATAGCGGTATATAGACGGAAGTACTCAATCGGAGTGTGGGATCGGTTCCATCACAATGATGTATGGCCTCCTTTAGTATATGATAGCTAGGAAAGAAGCTTTGAGCAGGCCATCAGAGGGGGCACAAGAAGGAATGGCAGAGATACTGTATTCGTCCAAATGTTCTTTTTCCTATGCTGTGACCCATTCCAAACTTCTACAGGTGCCATTGCAGGACAACATGTCACATGTGGAATGGCAGTGCTTTAAGAGCACTCCCAATATTAAATAAAGGAACTGGTGCATCCCAATGGGAAATAAATTTAAAAGAGCTAACAAAAGTCCAGGGCGGCTTAACTCCAACGTAAAAATGCATATAAAAGCAAAGGAGAAGGGCTTCAAACAATACAAGGCTGAGGAGTTATCCTCAGCATTACAACTTTACAAAGAATGCAATAAGAAATATAAGGGTGCAATCAGGGCGGCAAAGATAAAACATGGAAAGCACAAAACGGAGCACAGTAAAAATAATTCTTTACTTATATAAATTGTAAGAAAGGGGGGTCAGCACATATTGGTCCCATAAAGAATGATGAAGGGAATCTGGTTACAAAAGATGGAGAGGTGGCAAAGGTTTTGAATTTATTATTCTCCTCAGTCTTCATGAGGGAAACAGGGGGATTCAGTAACCAAGACTGCAATGTTTATCCTCATAATACATCACAGAAAACATCCTCATGGCTAAGAAGATAGAATTCGAAATAGACTTTAAAAACTTAACATAAATAAGGTCACTGGGACCAGATGGCTTACACCCAAGGGTCCTTAAGGAACTCAGTCAAGTGATTGCCAGACCACTGTTCCTGATTTTTATGAACAGTCTACTGACTGTAATGGTGTCCAGCTGATTGGAGAAAAGCCAATGTAGCACCAATATTTAAAAAAGGCCCAAGATATATCGCTGGGAACTACAGACCAGTTAGCCTAACCAATAGTTTGAAAGCTCTTAGAGGGAATAATAAGGGACCATATACAAGATTTTAGTAATAAAGACAGTATTAAAACGGTATTAGTAGTGATCGGCATGAATTCATGAAGAATTGTTCTAGCCAAGCCAAACCAAACCAACCCAACCTATTAACCTTCTATGAGGAGGTGAAAGAAGGCAAATGTGTGCAGGATGGTGGCGAGTCATGGCTGGTCTAACAAAATCCCATAACAAAACAACAAGAGAAAAAAAGCCTAGTGCACAAGGCACAGCAAATACCCCTAGGGATATTAATTCAGATAGACCAGTCAGTAGTTAAAAATGTATATATAATTTTTATTAAATAAGAAAAAATAATAATGAGGTAACACGTATTACGTATATACAGAATGTACTTCACAATGCTGAATTAAAGCAGGCTTGGACCATATGTAATGTAGAGAGTATTGCCGACATGTTTCAGACTATCCGTCCTTTTCCTTAGGCAAGACAAACATCTCGTAAATACATAGTCTAAAATGTAAATGTAAGAAAGTAAGTACAAGCGAGAAAAGTGCATAGCTCAACAGTTTCATCCTTGATAATAAGGATTACACATAATAAAGGTACTTGCAGGTCTAGCACAGCATCAATGGTCAGCAGCAGGGGGTAAAAGTAATCTAGTAACTTTAGAACATTAAATATGGCGGTGGAATGCCCGTGATGATATAATATTCAAGCCAATAATGGCCAAGCAGGTCACTATACAGTAGAGTCCAATAATGCTATGACTACAGGAGCTCAACTGTCTGGTAATACAGCCAGAACAGCAAAACAAACGGCAGCATACAGCATAAAAAAATATGGCAGAAAAAGAAAAGTAGTATGGTAGTAAGCAACCAAATGAGTATGCCTGAGTAATAGAATATACAATAGCAAGTATGCTGGAGGAAAAGGTACTAACCTGAATGCAACAGGCAAATCAGAACGATGCTTGGCGCCGTGCAGCACACGCAGTACTGTTCGCCTTGTTTGCAGGCCTTTAAATAACCCATAAGGGTTAATTGTAGTCAGCTGTGGACCGGCGCAATCGGCAGCCTCCACAGCTGAGGCCATTTCAGATGGACTTGTGCGCCAATGGCTGCATCAAGCCCATCTAGTGAGCTCCCTGACGGGACGGTGCCCCGCCCACGAAGTGGGCGAAAACGCGTCCCGCGTCACCAAAGCGCGGAAAGCCTGACTGCCTGCCCTCCAGAATGGAGCGCAAACAGGAAGAACGCAGGGCAACCCTGCGCTAGACAGGAAAACAAACCACAGGCCAAGAGCGACAACCACAAGGGCCTGTGGAGTCTCCCGCGTGCTGGGCAGACTCCACAAGCAGAGACCGGACAGTGGTACAATATGTATAGAAGGGAAAAAGGTGTAGGAGAAGTCCCTAAACAACCCCTGGTGGTGAACAGAGTGGGTTGCAGACTTGCCATGGGTACCATACATCTATGAAAAAGCAGACAGACATTGAAGATAATGGTGGTGACATGGTACATGAAACATTATTATAACAATAATTATAGCTCAAGTAAATACATCAGAAGATTACGGTAAGAAAGATGTAGCATACACATGAATGTATAACATAATAGTATAATTAGAAAAAAATAAGTGGTGGAAGGTTAACCGATGTGTTGACTACCTTATATAATGTTAAGATAAATATGAACAGTCAGCAATTAATGGCCTGGTAGGAATAGAATGTGGATAAGGAGACCGAGATGGCATTTTGGTGCCAAACTAGTAAGTAAAAGGCAGTGTAACAAAATAAACAAGAAACAACATAGTGTTATAAGTCTAATTCACAAGCCCTGGATTGGAAGCCCTTGAGAAAAGGTTTGAAATTAAACGCCTCATTGAGGCCAGGGGGTGCAGTAGCGTTGAGGTGGAATATCCACCTCAATTCACTCTGTAACAGCAATTTATTATCATCACCACCTCTGGAATTTGGGGGATGTGGTCAAGGGCCCAAAAACATTTTTGGGGTATGGTCAGGATGGACTAGGTGACAGTGGCACCCAGTAGGGAAATCAGGATCTTTTGAGTTAATACTAATGGTGTGGCGAGAAATGAGTTTCCAAAATGGTAACTTGGTTTTTCCTACATAATAACAGCCACATTCACACGACAAGAGGTAAACTACACCGATCGTGCGACAATTGACATAATGATGTGGATGAAAAGGATTCCCATTGGAAAAACTACCTTTTTGGCAGTATCCATATATTTACAATATCCACAATTCCCACACTGGAAGGTGCCTCAAAATTTTGTGGTGTTAAAAGTATTTGTAGAGTATTCACTGTTAACAAGTTTGTCGCATATAGATGGAGCTCTCCTTTACGTGAAAAGTGGCTGTGCAGGTACAAAAGGTGCAAGAGAATGGTCTGTGGTAAGTGTCTGCCAGTATTTAGACAATATAGGTTTGATCTGGTGGTGCTGTTGGCAATATGTAGTAATGATGCGTAGGGGGGAGTGTTGTATGACCCATGTTTTGGCAAGGAGGTCACTTCTAGATCTGGCCTTTGCTTTTTTGTATGCAATTTTTAATGTTTTTTTGGAATAGCCCCGAGCTTGGAGTCTCTCTCTCAATAGAGCAGCTTCCTGATCAAAAAAAAGTCAGTTGTGCTCTCATATATCGAGCAAATGGGATGGACTGAAGTAACTGTTTGGGATGAAAGCTGGTTGCTGACGAAATAGTATTTCCAGCAGTCGGCTTTCTGAATAGTTTGCTTTGAAGAAAACCTTTGTTATCCTTAATGATGGTTAAATCCAAAAAAGATATAGTAGACGAGTTGTAAGACATAGTAAAAACGTAGGTTTAGTGCATTGTTGGAGTTCAAAAATGTTAATTGATGTAGTAGATCTACGGGGCCAGTCCAAAGCAACAAAATGTCATCAATGTAGTGACACCAAGTCGCTACATGCCGACAAAAGCAATCTGCTTTTGGATCAAGAAAGAGTAGGCGTTCCCACTCCCCCAGGTACCCGCACCGTCCCGTCAGGGAGCTCACTAGACAGACTTGATGCAGCCATTGGCGCACAAGTGCATCTCAAATGGCCTCAGCTGTGGAGGCTGCCAATGGTGCCTGTCCACAGCTGACTACAATGAACCCTTGTGGGTTATTTAAAGGTCTGCAAACATAGCGAACAGTACGCCATGTGTTGCACGCCACCAAGCACCATTCTGATTTGCATGTTGCTTTCAGGTTAGTACCTTTTCCTCCAGCATACTTGCTATTGTATATTCTATTACTCAGGCATACTCATTTGGTTGCTTACTACCATACTACTTTTCTTTTTCTGCCAGATTTTTTTCGGCAATACTCTCTACATTACATATGGTCCAAGCCTGCTTTAATCAAGCATTGTGAAGTACTTTCTGTATATACATAATACGTGTTACCTCATTATTTGTTCTTATTTAAAAAAAAAAAAAAAATATATATATATATATATATATATATATATATATATATATATATATATATATATATATATATATATGCAAAGCCTTGTTTACTAGGCTTTTTTTTTTCTCTTGTTGTCTATGAGGAGGTGAGATGCCATCTTAATAAAGGAAGGCCTGTAAATGTGGTGTATCTATATTATATTATAGCACTTTATAGCAAAGTGTTATGATTTTGCACATAAGTTTTGAGCACTTTATAAAAAACAAAACACAAAAAAAAAACATGGGGGCGCACGTGCACGAGCAAAGACAATGCCACTTGAGCTACTTGCTCTGCACCATCGGAACGATCACACTCGCCTAACCAAGCAAGGCCTGCAACTCACGCACATCTCATCCACCTCCTACACCCCAGGCTTCTAGCAGTTATGTACCGTTTGTCCAAGCAGCGCCAGCAGAACCGTCAGCACTCCAAGGCCTCCCCAGCTGCAGTCAAAGGCAAGATGGTGATCGAGCCACCAGAGCCTGATGATTCAACACAGCTTTCCGCAGCAGATCCAGCCTCCCCTGCTGACAGTTTCCATCAATTCCCTATGGATCTGGTGAGTCCACTACCAACAGACTATCACTATGCTTGCTAAGTTCTGCTCTATAGTGAGGGATGTGATCCCCATGGCCTTCCGCAAGCTGCCCTCTGACTTAGTGAAAGGCCTTAAAGAGATAGGCCACAACACGACTCAATTAGAGCAGCACATGGATTTAGCCACAACTGTATTAGAGGGCCATGAGGAGGAGGTGGATAAAATTTCAGCTGAACTAGAGGCCATACAAGACAAATTTAGAGGTTGCTGAAAATAGGGCCCACTGGGATAACCTCCGTGTCCAGGGGATCCCTGAAGCTATTACTGACTTGCAGGGTACAGTAACAGCCCTTTTTTTGGAATTGGCTCCTGAGAGCCCACTGGAAAGACTGGAATTTGACCGCATCCACAAATCCCTTGCTCCCAGGCCAACAGAGGGCCCACCAATTATTTATTCAGTTCCACTACTACAGCACTAAGGAGAGACTCCTGTAATCTGCAAGAGAACAGCAAGACTTTTCCTTCACAAGTCTCAACCTAGCTCCCAGGAACTGCGAGACTTGCAGGCCCAATGTTTCGAAAGCATCTCTACAGGCTGATTGTAGCCGTCTCACTTCCTTGACTCCCACATTTTATTTCCATTTAAATAAGGAAGGAGTTTTGAAAAAAAAGGTTGTTTTGGATTGTAAAAGATTATAATGAGGGGTATTCCCTTTTTCTGTGGTGGAATGACTGTCATAAAGAAATATACTGACTCAGGGATTGTCAGATCTGTGAGTATTTGCAGAGGCAGGCAGCCAATCTAGCATACAGTAGAAAACCAGATTATGGTATGGAAAATTTCATAGTAAGGTCTTTGAGTGGGATCAATTTATTACCTTCTAATAGATACAATATATTTTGGATCCCTTTCTCACCCAAATATTCAAATGACAACTCTGATTATGAAATGGAGTGCCACCAGCAATATCTAGATCGGTTTGATGCTGGGGTTGCTACAACCAATTTTTAAGTGAGTTCATGCTCCCAGAGTTGCCACTATAATTGGGTGTGAGTATGCTGATGGTATGCACCAAGATTTGGATAACAGTAATAAACAGCGTAGGCTCCCCAGGTATACATGGGCCTCCTCAATTTGGCTCCAAAGGGTAACATTTGTCAGGTTGATCCATCATTTGGATTTGTCTAAGATGGTAGCCATGATAATCCCTAAGGGGTCCGTGCCCCCAGCTTTCCTATGTTTGGTCAGAATTATAGCTGGGCATCTAGCTCTTTTGCGCAAACAAACAAATCTGTAAACCAATTTCTGAAGGGTCTGATGAAAAGAATTAGGGAGACTAATGGGTAATGTCCTAAATAGGTATAGGATTTTTGGAAGCAGCAGCATCTTAAAGGCCACCAATCTCCCTGACCAGGACAAGTAATGATGTTTTATCAACTACAATAAACAATCACTTATACTAACAAGGGGTCCAAAATGTGCCTTATACAGTTGTGAAAATAGTGATGCGAGGGTAATCCCCAGATACTACAGTGACCCTCGTGCCCATGGGGATGAAAAACAATGGCAAGATATACACTATCCTGTTGCCTATGATTTTGGCATACATTTTTTGATCCACATTCAGTAATGCAATTGGCCTAAAATTTTGTGCAGTATCTGGCTCTTTCCCAGGTTTGAGTAAAGTAACAATTGTTGCTGTGAGCATTTCAGAGGGGAAGTAAGCAGCAGACAAGGCTGTATTGTAAACCTCTACCAAGTAGGGGGGGGGGGGGAGGAAATCTAAGAATAGCTAATATTTTAAGGAATAGCCATCTGGGCCTGGAGATTAATTGTGGGGTAGCGATTTGATGGTCGCTATAATATCGGGTATCGTGAATGGGAGATTTAATAAATTGAAATCTTTGACCTACAGGTAAGCCTAGATTAAGGCTTGCCTGTAGGTCCAACAAATATCTCCTAAACCTACACGGTTTAGGAGATATTTACAAAAAGACAGGCATCACTGTCTACTGAGGATGCCCCTGTTAACGGTGATATGCTGTTAGTGGCGGTTCCTGTGCGCATGCCGGAGCAGTGGCCGGAGCAGCAATACTCAGAAAAAGATGGATGATCCCTGCTACAGGTGACATCGCTGGCTCCTGTGTCAGGTAAGTGACACATAATGGGCTACTATGCGATACATAGTAGCCCATTAATCTCTACCTTTGCAGGGAGAAAAGAGGAAGTAAAAACATCAGGGTTTACTTCCGCTTTAATGTAATCTGGAGTAGGCTGAGTGATAGATTTGTCATCTCGCAAGTTATACAGATTGCTTTAGTAATCACTAAATGCATCAATCTTTCAGATTATACAATTAAGTGCCCTTAGCATGGTGTTTTAGAAAAGCTATTTTTGGTTTTGTCCTAAAAGTGGTTGTATACCCCCGCTTTCACATTTTTACCTATAGGTAAGCCTGTAGGTAAAATTAATATCTCCTAAACCTATATGGTTTAGGAAATATTCAACTTGCATACAACCGCTGACGTCAGCAGCGCATGCGCTCTGAACGTCTGGCAGATGCAGCCAGAAAAATCAGAGCTCCTTGCCGGAAAGAAGACTCAAGTGGGCATGCGTGGGAGTGACGTTATTGCAGCTCCAGCCACTCACAGCGCCAGAGCCGTGAACCCAGGAGAAACGAGGAGGGAATATGTCAGCTCCCTCAGTGGTGACCAGGAGGCGATGCCGGCGCTTTCTTCTAAGGTAAGCATTGCATAATGAACTAGTATGCGTTGCATACTAGCTCATTATTCCTTTGCCTTACGTTTTTTTTTTTTTGTGGGTATACAATCCCTTTAAGCTGGTTTGCTAAAAGCTTACCTGCTTTACTTCCATTGCAATAGTGATTGGATTTTAGCACCCTCAATTGGCAGTTATGTTGGGCGATCAGTAATTGTCTAAGATCTATAGAGCTATTTTTAAGCAAAATGCCTCACATGTAAGCCTCATGTGTGTTCCACAGTGTGGTGGGGTCAGAAACCGAGTGGCCATTTAATGTAAAGAAATCCTTGATGTGCTTGTTTTCAGGGTATTTCATTAAATAGATGTAATTTTGCCACCTATTTGCGCTCGTTTCCACACCTCCACCGCCAACTGTGAGAGATACAGGGGCATGGTCTGACCAAGTTATACAGTGTATATCAGATATAGTTATTTTCTGCAACAAGAATTTACCAACTAAAAAAAGGTCAAGGTGGGAATATGACAGATGAACATTTTTGTTTTTTTTAAATTGTATTTTTATTAAATTTCAAAGCAAGTGCAAAATAATCAAGCAATGAAATGATCAGTTAGCAGAAATAAACATAGATTATAACGTAAACATTAACCATAGAAGTCAGATATTAATGTCCGTAGATGCAGGCATAAAAGTGAACTGCATACCTGTTTCAGTTAAAATAAATAACATACAGTTTATGAAAAACAAAAGTCGGTACGACAATAGGCCGGAGGCCAAAGTTAGACAAAGCAACAAAACAGCCATGAGAACATCATGACAATTCTCAGGGGAAGGAGAGAAAGATACCCGGACTGATACATATAGAAAGTTAATGGGAGGGGGAAAGGTGGGCGCAAAGGCCAGAAAGAAGGCACTACCCACCGGCGACTGCAGCCGTTAACCACTTCCCTACCAGCGCACGACGATGTACGTCGACAGAATGGCACGGGCAGGCATATTGGCGTACATGTACATGGTCGGGAGCCCCGTGAGTCCGGTCGCGGGACCCGCGGACTCGATCGCCGCGGGCATCCCCGCGATCGTCTCACGGAGCGGCCGAATGGAGGAAATGCTGTATAAACAACATTTTTCCATTCTGCCTAGCAACTAGTGACGCTGATCTCTGCTCCATGTGATTGGAGCAGAGATCAGTGTACACCAAATGAAAGCCCAACCCCCCCACAGTTAGTAACACACCCCTAGGAACACTTAACCCCTACACTGCCACCCACTGGTTAACCCTTTCACTGCCAGTGTCATTTACACAGGAATCACTGCATTTATATAGCAGTGATTACTGTATAAATGACAATGGTCCCAAAAATGTGTCAAAAATGTCCGATGGGTCCCCGACAATGTCGCAGTCACAATAAAAATCGCAGATCGCCGCCATTACTAGTAAAAAAAAAATAATAACAAATTATTAATACAAATGCTATAAAACTATCCCTATTTTGTAAACGCTATAACTTTTGCGCAAACCTATCAATAATCGCTTATTGCGATTTTTTTTACCAAAAATATGTAGAAGAATACATATCGGCCTAAATTGAGGGAAAAAAAAATGTTTTTTTTATATATTTTTGGGGGATATTATAACAAAAAGTAAAAAATAATGCGTTTTTTTCAAAATTGTCGCTCTATTTTTGTTTATAGCGCAAAAAATAAAAACCGCAGGGGTGATCAAATACCACCAAAAGAAAGCTCTATTTGTGGGAAAAAAAGGACGTCAATTTTGTTTGGGAGCCACGTCGCACGACCGCACAATTGTCAGTTAAAGCGACGCAGTGCCGAATCGCAAAAAGTGGTCTGGTCTTTGACCAGCAAATTGGTCCGGTCTGAAAGTGGTTAAGGGAGTACAGACCGGGGGGACCCAAATTCCGACCGATCCCAGGGTTCTCAGACTTTATCAAACTGGGAAACCAAATCATGTACCAAGGCCGTCAGGTACTCCATTCTCTGTATTTTGGACACCAATTGAAGAAATCTAGGCGGGGGGGGGGGGGGGGGGTTTGCGCCAGACAACCAGCATAGCGGTATGAGCCTCTTAGCTAAAAGAATATATGAGATCAGCCGGTTGATATTTTTGGGTAGGCCTGGGAGAGGGAGACCCAACAGTGTAGGGGGTCGATCGGAAGGGACACCCCGTCACCCCCATCACCAACGACCCCACCTCCAACCAAAAAGGACGTATCAGGGAGCACTTCCAGAAGATGGGGAACAATGACCCGACGTCGAGCCCACATCTCCAGTATCGCGGCAAAACTGAGGGATCAAATTTGTGGATGACATCGGGGGTTCTATACCAGAACATGAGAATTTTAATTGCCGTTTCCCTTTGCGTGACACACTTAGAGGACTTAAAAGTAGAGGTCCAAATCTTATCCTTATCCTTATCTAAGTCTGTAGGGGGATGGGTTTGTCTAACAGCTGAGACTATTTACTCATGTACAGATGTGTAATTTCATTTAAGGGGGTCGACTCATGGAGGATTTGGTGGATAGAAGAGATTAGATGTAATTGGTGGGGACCCTGGGCACAAAGGTGTTCAAAAGTCGTGGGATTTGCAAGAGTTAAGGTCGGAGATTTGGAGCTGAAAAAGTGCCTAACCTGTAGGTAAAAGTAAAACAAGTGCTTGGGGATGTCATATTTGTCACTTAAGGTTTCGAAGGTGTGAAGCCTACGCGAGATGGGGTGCACCAGGTTTCTAAGTTGGAAAAGGGGAAGGGCTAGCCACGTGAAGATCCTGCCCAAAGACAGTCCATCCGGGATACTGGGGTTGAACAACACAATCGTAAGGGGGGGGGGGGGGGGCAGGGTGAGGAAAGGGAGTACTTTTTGTTGCATCTTTGCCATATGTCCAGGGTAAAGGACATTGGGGCCGTACATTGGCTCCTGAGGTTAGGAGGCAGAGGGGAAGAGGCACCCCAGATAAAGGAGCATGGGTGCACCGGATACAGGACCCCCTTCTCAATGGCAGCCCACTGACTCGTGGCGTTAAGAGAGGACCAAGAGGTAATAATTCGTAAAAGGGTAGCATGATAATATTTTACGATATCCGGAGCTCCCAGACCTCCCCGAGCTCGAGGTGCAAATACCACTGAACTGGCAAGGCGGTGAGATCTGTCAGCCCATATAAATTTTAAAAACCATCTCTGGAGAAGTTTAAGCTGGGGGGCTGGAAGGGCAACTGGCAGTGTCTCAAAATGATAGAGCAACCTGGGCAAAACTGACATTTTAAGGACGTTGATCCTGCCCAAGAGGGATAGAGGGTATTTGGACCAGGTCAGTAGGGAGTTATTGATGTCTTGGAATAGGGGGGGAAATTAGCACGGAACAGGTGGGAATATGAAGGAGTCAAAAAAACACCCAAATATTTGAGTGAGTCCGTGCACCATCTATAAGGGTAAGTTTCTTTAAGCCTGGAGAGTTGTGTAGCAGGTATGTGTATGGGTAGAGCTTCAGTCTTTGAGGTGTTCACTTTGTAACCAGAGATCCCCCCAAAGGTTAAGAGTAATTTGCGTAGTGAGGGGAGGGAGACCAGTGGGTTGGTAATGGTTAACAAGATGTCGTCCGCGAAGAGTGATAATTTATACTCCCCCCTGTCGCATCACCACCCCGCAAATATCTGGATGAGAACGTATGGACTCGGCTAGGGGTTCTAGGCATAAAATAAATAACGGTGATAAAGGGCACCCCTGCCGAGGGGAAAGCAAGGTGACAAGAAGGACAACATCTGAACCTGGGCAGTGACAGTTGAATATAAAGCTTCGAGTGCGTTTAAAAAAGGGCCAGTAAAACCGTAGACTTTAAGCGTTGCGAACATATAAGGCCAACAGAGCCTATCAAAGGCCTTCTGTGCGTCTAGACTAAGTAGCAATGCTGATTTGTTGGTCCTATCCAGAAGATCCACTAGGTTGATTGTGCGTCGGGTGTTGTCTCCGGCATGCCTGCCAGGCACAAACCCCACCTGGTCTCTGTGGATAAGTTTGGGGGCAAGCACTGACAATCTAGAAGCAAGAATTTTTGTAAAAATCTTGTAATCCGAATTTAGAAGGGCTATAGGCCTATAATTGTCTGGGATAGAGGGATCCTTACCCGGTTTGGGGATCACCGAGATGTAGGAATGTGAAAATTGGGGGTGGGGGGTGTCCCCCAGAAGGGAATCAAATAGAGTGAGCATGTGCAGTCCCAAGATATCCAGATTTTTTTATAGAAATAGGGGGGGGGGGCATCAGGGCCAGACGATTTATGCGAAGGGAGCTCCCGTATGATGTCCGAGAGCTCGTCTGCAGTTAGATTTGTTCAGGGTTTCTAAATCAGTTGTTGAAATCTTGGGAAGTTTCAGGGTAGAGAAGAAGGACTTGAATTTCTCTTGTGTGAAGAGAAAATGATTTTCTGGGGATAAACAATTATATAGTTTGTGGTAAAATTCGCCAAAGGTGTTGGAGATTTCACGAGGGCAATGGGTCTCGGTACCGTCAGGACGGGAGAGAAACTCAGGGAAGGAGTTGAATGGGCACGGACGTAATTTATTAACATTTTATGGGGTTTATTGGAAAATTCATAAAATTTCTGCTTCGTCCAAAGCAGTGATTTAGCAGCCCGGTCAAGTTGGGCCGTTTTAATCTGTTCCCTGAGTAGAGTGACTCTCCGCAGTCTATCCCCCGTGGGGGAACCCAGAAGCCTCCGCTCCGCCGAGAGAAGAGCAAAAGTTAGAGAACAAATATATTCGGCTCTGTCTCTCTTCAGTCTAGAGCTCTCTGCAATGCAAGAACCTCTAAAAACGGCTTTGTGGGCTTCCCACAGGGTGGAAAAATCAGAGACCGACCCATTGTTTAGCTGGAAAAATTCTGCAAGATTTTGCGCAAGGACAGAGCGGGAGCCTTCAGATTGTAAGAGGTGGTTATTAAGCCGCCAGTGACAGGATCTGGGGTAGGCTTGAGTGAGCAGGAGGTCTAGGGTAATGGGGGCATGATCAGACCAGGTAATCGGCATCACCTCAGAGTCAACCACCAATGGGATAAGCGGGGCAGATATAAAGAAGTGATCGAGCCGCGAGTACATTTTATGAGCAGGTGAATAGAAATTAAATTGCTGAGCTGTGGGGTGTTTAATCCTCCATGAGTCAAAAAGGCGGTGGGATCTAATAAGCTGCCGGAAGGAGGTAGCTTGAGAGGCAAGCTTCTTGGAGGACGTGGAAGAGAACAGTGTTTTTCTATCTCTAGTGGGGGACATAACCAAATTGAAGTCCCCGCCAACTATCATAAAAGGCTGAGAAGGATAGTAGGAGGAGTCAAACAGGCCATTAAGGAAATCAATCTGACCAACATTGGGGGCATACAGGTTGACAAGGGTCAGAGAAGTGTTATAGTATTGGCAGTCTAGGATTAGGTATCTACCCTGCGGATCTACATGGGAATTTTTGACCTTAAGGGGGCATGATTTTCTAATCAAAATCGCAACCCCCGCCCTGCCTGTGAGGTCAGAGGCTAGGACGGAGGTGGGGAAGTGCTTGGAGGCAAACTTAAGGGAGCCATCTACTTTAAAGTGCGTTTCTTGCAACATAATCACGTCTGCGCCAGAGGACCTGAATTCCTTCAGGGCCACCCAGCGCTTATGTATAGAGCCTAGGCCCTTCACATTATATGACAGGAGCTTTAAAGCCATAAGGGCAGTCTAGGTAGGTATGCGTATGTGAGAGCCAGGAGGTTGCAATACAGCAGACAATAAATAACAAAGGACCAGGACTCTAGTCAATGTAAAGTGTCATTAGCGTCAGTTATGCCTAGGCGATGGGGAAAAAGTAGGTATACCCAGAGCCAGGATAACCTGAGGCCAAGCCGGCATGTACAGTGCATGAGTTAACAATAAAACTGATCTATATGAATGGACACAATAGAACAAAAGACCTTAAAAATGAACATTAACAGAAGCGTCAGAAAAATAAAAAAGGAAAGAAAAACAAAAGAAAACAGAAGATCTTGAGAGCCTGAGGGGAACATATACCTCAGGGGACCTAGGGCAAATACCCAGGCCAAGAGGGTCATGGCCAGACTATCACCGGAGGTGGTCTTACGTAAAAGTGGAAGTGGGAGGGCCGTCTACTCTCCTTATGAACTCGGAAATTAACAAAAGAGCATTAATAACATATAGACATTTGTAGAAACAAAACCCCCATGGGAAGGGGAAAAATAGTCCCAGCTTGAACCTTCAAGACAAAGGGCAAACTTGAAGTAACCATTGCAACAGGATCTTTTCCGTTCAATTCACGGAGGCAAGGGAAAAGATGGGGAAGTATGAGGAACATACATAATTGAGCCATATGGGATATGGCAGGGGAAGTCAGGGAAGCTGTTTGGAGAATCGTGGGCGTTGAGGTGTAGAGAGATGCCTCCTGGATTTGCTCCTCACGGGTGTCCAGATGCGGCTAGAAGCATTGGGAAGAGGGCGGGTCTGGGCTTCAGCCGGATGCATGTCTTCCTCAGGCAGGGGAGGGAGCCCAAGGCTCTTTAGAAAGGATTCACTCTCCGGAAGATCACGAAGGGTGTACTGAGCTCCATTTTTGGACACAAGCAGACGGAAGGGAAAGTCCCAATAATATGGGACCTTGTGATGCTGCAAGTAAGAGGTAATTGGCCGAAGGTTCCTGCGTTTAGCCAAGGTGATGGGGGAGAGGTCACTAAAATTTTGCAACTTCGCTCCTTTGTATACAATTTGAGGTTTATTGCGCGTGGATTGGATCAGTGCCTCTTTGCTTTCAAAGAAGTGGAACAGGATGATAACATCCCTGGGCCTAGCCCCTACAGGAGGCCTGGGGGCTAGAGAGCGATGAGCCCTGTCAAGGCGCCGGTCTATGTCCACTACCGTGGGGGCCAGGGTGATAAAGAGGCCTAACAGGTAAGCACGTAAGTCACAGTCTCCCACAGTCTCCGGGATACCTCTAAAGCAAAGATTCTGGCGTCTTTCTCTATTTTCCAGATCCTCCTGTTGGAGCTGCAGTTGAGACACTGAGAGGCGAAGGTTGTGGTTATCCTACTCAACAGCCTGAACATAGCTGACCATCAAATTTATTTTCAAGCGTGTCTGTGCGGTCACCGAGCTGGTTGATTTCTTTTTCGCAATTCCACCGCAAGTTTTTTTTTTTTTTTTTTTTTTTTTTATAATTGTAATTTTTATTAATTTTTAAAGCAAAAACAAAAACAATACACTAAAGCATTAGAAAAATCAGTAAATATAGAAAGATATAGATCAAGGTGTAAGGCATAAGTTACAACAGACAGAGAAAAAAGTCCACAAACGCAGGCACAAGGGTGAACTGCGTATCCATATCTCGTACTATAAATAACAAACAGTCAGTGTAAATCAAACAAACTATTCTGAGCATCAAGAGGCCGGAGGCCAAAAAGAGGCAAAAAACGAATATTCACATGGTCAGCATAGTATGTCCCCGGGAGGGGAGGGGGACAAGACAGGGTAGGGGAGGGGGGGGGGGCGGAAGCCATCAACAAAGGGCCCCGATCGGTAGCTGCAGTCAGATGGACGTACCGGCAGGGGGGGCCCCATATGCTGATCGATCCCAGGGTTCCCACACTTTATCGAACTGGGGAACCAAATCATGCACCGAGGCTGTCAAATACTCCATTCTCCGAATTTCAGACACCAGTTGGAGTAACCTAGGCCAGGGGGGAGTTGCATTGGACAACCAACACAATGGGACAAGCCTCTTAGCAGCAAGCAAAATGTAGGAAACCAGTCGATTGGTGTTTTTTTACCTGGTATAGGGAGACCCAGCAAGCAATATAGGGGATCAATCGGGAGGGATACCCCCGTCACCTCCACCACCAAAGACCCCACCGCTATCCAGAAAGGCCGTATCAAAGGGCATGTCCAGAAGATATGGAACAATGACCCAATGTCAAGGCCACATCGCCAACAAGATGGTGAGACTGAGAAATCGTATTTGTGGATGACATCGGGGGTCTTATACCAAAACATAAGGATTTTTATTGCCGTTTCCCTTTGCGTAACACACTTAGAGGATTTGAAAGTAGAGGACCAAATCCTATCCCACGTCTGCAGGGAGATAGGCTTGTCCAACAACTGAGACCATCTACTCATATACAGATGCGTAAATTTAGTTAGAGGGGTCGACTCATGGAGGATGCGGTGAATAGAGGAAATTAAATTAGGTTGATGTGGACCTTGAGCGCAGAGATGCTCAAAAGCTGTGGGAGAGTCAAGGGTTAAGGTCGGAGATTTAGAGTTAAAGAAGTGCCTCACCTGTAGGTAGAAGTAAAACGAATGTTTGGGAATGTCATATTTTTCTCGCAAGGTCTCAAAGGCGTGAAGTCTACGGGAGACAGGGTGTACCAGGTTTCTAAGTTGGAAAAGAGGGGGATCTAGCCACGGGGAAATCCTACCCATGGACAGTCCATCAGGGATATTAGGATTAAATAAGACATTCGTGAGGGGGGGGGGGGGGGGCAGGCCGAAGAGAGGGAGTACTTTTTGTTACACTTTTGCCACAAGTCCAAGGTAAATGACATTGGGGCAGTACATTGACGTCTGAGGGTGGAGGGTAGTGGGGATGGTGCGCCCCAGATCAAGGAGCATGGGTGAACCGGATACAGGACCCCCTTTTCAATAGTAGCCCACCGACTCGTGGCATTAAGAGAGGACCAGGTAGCAATAATTCGTAAATGGGTAGCTTGATAATATTTCACAATATCCGGAGCACCCAACCCCCCCCGACCCGCGGGCGCAAACACCACAGAGCTGGCAAAGCGATGAGACCTATCAGCCCAAATAAATTTAAGGAAACGTCGTCGGAGAAGTTTAAGCTGAGGGGACGGAACGGCAACTGGCAGTGTCTCAAAGTGATAGAGCAGTCTGGGCAAGACTGACATTTTAAGGACGTTGACCCTGCCTAGCAGGGATAGAGGGTATTTAGACCAGGTCAGTAGTGAATTATTTATATCCTGAAACAGGGCAGGAAAGTTCGCACGGAACAGGTGGGAATAAGAAGGGGTCAGAAAACCCCCCAGGTACTTGAGTGAATCACTGCACCATCTGTAGGGGTAAGATTCTTTTAGTCTAGAAAGTTGTGTGGCAGGGATGTGTATGGGGAGGGCCTCAGTCTTAGAGGTGTTAACCTTGTATCCAGAAATACCCCCAAAGGATGTTAGTAGCTTGTGCAAAGAGGGGAGGGACATCTGTACCTGGGCAGTGACCGTTGAGTATAAAGCTTCCAATGCCCTCAAAAAAGGGCCCCGAAACCCATAAACCCTGAGCGTGGCGAACATATAAGGCCAGCTGAGCCTATCAAAGACCTTTTGGGCGTCTAAGCTAAGTAGGAGTGCTGGTGTGTTGGTCCTATCCAAAAGATCGACCAGGTTGATCGTGCGGCGGGTGTTGTCACCTGCATGTCTGCCAGGCACAAACCCCACCTGATCTCTGTGAATAAGTTTGGGGGCAAGAACCGATAGCCGGGAGGCAAGAATTTTTGTAAATATTTTGTAGTCAGAATTCAGAAGGGCTATGGGCCTATAATTATCTGGGATGGAGGGATCCTTACCCGGTTTGGGAATCACTGAGATGAAGGAATGTGAGAAATGTGGATGGGGATGGGTCCCCTGTAGTAAAGTATCAAATAGAGTGAGCATGTGAGGTCCTAAAATGTCTAGATAGGTTTTATAGTAGAAATAGGGGAGTCCATCAGGACCAGGTGACTTATGCGATGGAAGATCCCGCACTACGTCAGAAAGCTCCTCCGCCGATACCGCCTTATTAAGGGTCTCCAGATCGCTCGACGAGAGTTTGGGGAGTTTAAGATTGGAGAAGAAGGCTCTAAATTTCTCTTGAGTAAAGTGAAAATGGTTTTCCGGGGAAAGACAGTTGTAGAGTTTATGGTAAAATTTACCGAAAATGTTTGAAATTTCACGAGGGCAATAGGTCCTAGATCCGTCAGGTCGGGAAAGAAACTCAGGAAAATAATTGAATGCACGTGGGCGCAATTTGTTGACTAGCATTGTATGAGGTTTATTGGAAAATTCGTAGAATTTCTGCCTCATCCAAAGCAGCGATTTGGCTGTGAGTTGTGCTGTTTTAATCTGTTCCCTAAGGAGAGTGACCCTCCGGAGTCTTTCCACCGTGGGGGCGGCCAGGAGCTTCCGTTCAGCCGTGAGAAGAGCAGAGGTTAGTGATCGGATAAGTGCGGACCTATCCCTCTTCAATCTAGAGCTCTCTGCAATACAAGCGCCTCTGAAGACGGCCTTATGGGCCTCCCACAGGGTGGAAAAATCCGGGACCGACCCAGTGTTCAATTGGAAAAATTCCGTGAGACCCTTCGCAAGGACCGCGCGGGAGCTTTCAGAATGTAGGAGGTGGCTGTTAAGCCTCCAGTGACAGGATCTAGGATAAGCCTGAGTGAGCAAGAGGTTTAGGGTAATGGGGGCATGGTCGGACCAGGTAATCGGTAGCACCTCAGAGTCGACCACGTGTGGGATGAGAGGGGCGGAAATAAGAAAGTGATCGAGCCGCGGGTACATTTTATGGGCTGGAGAATAAAAGGTGAATTGCTGAGCTGTGGGATGCTTGATCCTCCATGAGTCGAAGAGCCGATGGGACCTGATGAGCTGACGGAAAGAGGTGGCTTGGGAAGCCAACTTCCTGGAGGGTGTGGATGAGAACAGAGTTTTCCTATCCCTGGAGGGAGACATGACCAAGTTAAAATCCCCCCCAACTATCATGAAAGGCTGGGATGGGCAATGAGGGGAGTCAAGCGAGGTACTAAGGAAGTCAAGCTGCCCAACATTAGGGGCATACAGGTTGACAAGGGTCAGGGAGGTGCTCAAGTGCTGACATTCTAAAACTAGGTACCTGCCATGGGGATCTGCATGGGATTTTGTAACCTTAATAGAGCACGACTTCTTAATCAAAATTGCAACCCCTGCCCTGCCTGTGGGGTCAGAGGCCAGGAAGGAGGTAGGGAAATGTTTGGAGGCAAACTTAAGGGAGCCATCCGCTCTAAAATGAGTTTCTTGCAGCATAATCACGTCCGCACCGGAAGACCTGAATTCCTTCAGGGCCAACCAGCGCTTACGTATGGAACCTAGGCCTTTAACATTATAGGACAGAATTTTTAAAGCCATAAGGATGCGTTATTAAGATAAGCAATGGTAAGTACCTGAGAATAGTGGCACAGCCTATAGTAAACAACATTATAGTAAACAACATTATACTGGGGCATCATTGAAGAAAATGCGACTTTGGCGTCAGATATACCCCGGCAAAGAGAAAAAAATAGGAGCGCCCAAAGCCAGGATAGCCTGAGGCCTAACCAACCTTTGTAGTGCATAGGAGAATAATGAAACTGAGCTCTACAAGTGGACACAGTAGAACATAAAACATTAGTAAAATACAGTAACAAAAACAAAAAAAATAAACAACAAAAATAAAAATAAAAAGAGCAGAAAAAAAGAAAAAAACATTAGCATGACCTGAGGGCGTCATGTGCCTCAGGGGACCTAGGGAGTCAACCCAGGTCAAGAGGGTCATGGCCGGACGAGCACCAGGGGTGGTCGGACTGAAAAAATGGAAGGGCCATCAACTCTCCGTATGAATTCGTAGATGAACAAATAGCATTAACAACCTATAGTTCTCGTAGAAAAAAAAAACAAACGGAGCCCCATGGGGTGGGGAAAAAAGTCCCAGCTTGACGAATCAAGGCAAAGGACAAACAGATTGATGCCACAGCAACAGGAACTTCTCCCTTCCCATACACAGGAGGAAGGGAGAAATAAGAGGGTCAAAGTAGCAAATAAACTGAACCACAAGAGAAGTGTCGAGAGGGTTCAGGGAGGTTGCTTGGAGAACCGTGGGCGCTGAGGTGTAGAGAGGTGCCTCCTGGTC
This sequence comes from Lithobates pipiens, assembly GCF_037356315.1. Classification (NCBI taxonomy): domain Eukaryota; kingdom Metazoa; phylum Chordata; class Amphibia; order Anura; family Ranidae; genus Lithobates; species Lithobates pipiens. The sequence goes on from NW_027507784.1 coordinate 224,986,057, forward strand.
TTGCTTCGCACGGGCGTCCAGATGCGGCTTGGAGTATTGGGTAACGGACGAATCTGGACTTCAGCGGGATGTATGTCCTCCTCAGGGAGGGGAGGAAGACCAAGGTTCTTTAAGAAGGTTTCGCCTTCCGGAAGGTCCCGTAAGACGTGCTGAGTTCCATTTTTTGACACCATCAAGCGAAAGGGAAACCCCCAGAAGTATGGGACCTTGTGGTGTTGCAGGTGGGAGGTGATCGGCCGGAGGTTCCTACTTTTAGCCAGAGTGATGGGAGAAAGATCACTGAAGATTTGCAGTTTCACCCCTTAGTAGGTTATTTGAGGTTTATTGCGTGTGGAGCGGATCAGTGCCTCCTTGCTTTCAAAGAAGTGAAACCGGATAACAACGTCCCTGGGTCTGGCTCCAGCTGGAGGTTTGGGGGCCAGGGAGCGATGTGCTCTGTCAAGGCGCCAGTCTATGTCCACGACCGTGGGGGCCAGGGTGTTAAAAAGGCCCAGGAGGTAAGAACGTAGATCAGAATCACCCACAGTCTCCGGGATACCCCTAAAGCGTAAGTTCTGGCGTCTCTCTCTATTCTCCAGGTCCTCCTGTTGCAGCTGTAGTTGGGAGACAGAGGCGGAGGTTGTGATTGTCTTCTTCAACGGCTTGGACATAGCTAACCATCTCGTCAAACTTATTTTCAAGTGTGTCTGTACGCTCACCCAGCTGGTTGATCTCCTTTCTCAGTTCCACCGCAAGCTTATTTACCTCGGCCGAGACATTAGTCGTGATCTGTTGAAGTAAAAGGTGCAGCTTGGCGTCCAATTTGGCATCCAAGATAGCAGGGGTAAGAACCCCCTGCGCTGAGGGGGGGACTCGGTTCAGGGGCCTGGAGAGCATTAGCCGAGGAGGAGCCAGAGCCCTCAGTCCCAAGAGTTGAATCCAGAATGGCGAAGGGATCCGGCGGAGAATGAGAGGGCGCAAGTTGAGATCTGGTGACAAAACGATCCATAATAGGCCCTGTCTGTTGTTGTTCAGGGATATGCTTGTAATGTTCCTGCTGCTGACCGATTTTTCCCATGGGGTGCTTTGGTACTGTAGAGATAAGAAAAGCTTACCCCCGGATCTATTAGTAGCTAGCGTTGTTTAGCGGGGGTCGTGGAGAGTAGATGGGCCCCCTAACTCATTTAGGAGCCACGGAGGTTAAAGTTGATCGTGGTCATAATAATTGCTGGCGACAGGTACAGTCAATGTCAGGAGGCTTATTTTTGTTTTAACCCCTTCACCCTGTGGAGCTGTGGCAATGGGAGCTGTGAAAACCTGGGTGTAGCAGGGTGTAGCAAGATGGCCACCAGGAACCAATATAGGCCGAAGCCAGGGTCTCGCCTGGAGGGTGTTGCCAGGGATGATTGTTGCCTGATGCAACGGTAAAAGGGTAGCAGTGAACCAGTCCTCATAAGCCCCCAGGGGTGGCCTAGCAAGGGATCCTCCTGACGGTGTGGGGAGGGGGGGAGAGAATTGGAGGGGAGCAGGCAGGTGGAAGTCCAAATATCCCCACAGGGGACTCACCAGGCCGGAGGGGTGCAGGGCAGGTGATCCCAGGAGCCTCCTGTGTGCAGCGGTGCGGCGGCCGAGTACGTCTCCTCCGGGATGCCTGGTTCCGCCGCCGGGCAGCCCCGCAGGAAAGTCCGGGGATTATGGAAGCCTAGTAGGCCGCAAGATGGCGCCCGGCGCGGCGGCCTCCAGCGGCCAGAACGGATCAAATCCCGTGGTCCCCGAGCGAGAGATGGCCAACAAATGCACCCCGACCTGTGGAGAAGCGTCCGAGGAGCAAGATGAGGTGTTTATTTTGCACTTAGGGCGTCCTGGAGCGGAGGATGGCACCAGATTAACAGAGGCCTGACGGAGCTCTGCTGAAAAGCGTCCGTCCTCGGTCCCGGCCGGCCACGCCCCCCCCCCCCCAAGTTTGTTTACCTCGGCCGAGATATTGGTTGTAATTTGTTGAATCAGGAGATGTAACTTAGCATCCAGTTTGGCATCCAATATGTCAGGGGTAAGGATCCCCTGCGGGGATGGCAGACCCGAGTTGGAGGCATGGGGAACAATAACTAGGGGAGTGCCAGAGCCCTCCATTCCCAGAGGCAAGTCCATGTTGGAGAAAGGGTCCGGAGGGGAATGGGGGGGAGGCGGCTGAGATCTGGTAACAAAGCGGTCCATAGTAGGCCCCGTCTGCTGATCAGGGAAGTGTTTGTAATATTCCTGTTGCTGACCAATTTTTTCCATGGGGCACTTTAACACTGCAATGAAGAGGAATGCTTACCCCCGGAGCACTTAGTAGCTAGTGTGGCGTTGCGGGGGTCATGGGGAGCAGACTGGCCCTTTAACTCATTCAAAAGTAATATTGGTCGGTGTCAGTGAGACACATGACGATGGCTGAAGACAGGTTTAAATGATTGCAGGAGACTCCTCTCCCCTCCACACCAGCAGAGTGTGAAATTAGGAGCAGTAGGCTGTTGGGTATAGCAAGATGGCCGACCACAGCCAGCACAGGCCGGGACCAGGGCCAGGCCCGATGGAAGCTGCAGTGCGGGGGTTTGTGATGTAGTTGCCGTCCAGGGGGGAGACCCTGCGGTCGGATGATCCCTCTCCCGATTTTCGCTGGGTAGTAGTCCGGGCGCAGTGCTCCTCCGCGGGTGACCGCCGTAGGAAAGGCCGGGGATCTACAGGCCTCACTAGGCCGGACCCGGCCGCGGCCTCCTCGCACACCCCCAAGGCTCAAACGAGCCACCGGAGCACACAGGGGGAAGAGATCAGTAGGGTTGGAGGGTGGATGATGGTCCCCTACCTCCCGATGCGGCCTAATTTATGGAAATTTGCAAGGCCTCCGGAGCGGCAAGATGGCCGCCGCAAGCTCCCGGTGTCGACCGTCCCGCTGCCGACTGGAGGGGTATTCACACAAAATATGGGCACCGGACGCAGCAGAGCACCCCAGGGAGTAGCCGACCATCGTTTCAGGCACTAGTCAGGGCTCAGGGTACACGGAGCTCCCACAGAAAGCATCCTCCACCGGTCACTTCCGGACACGCCCTGACAGATGAACATTTGAAGAAATGGTGTAGTCCCTTTTAGTTGAATTCTGAAATCTCCACACATCCAAGAGTTGAGAGGCACTAATGAATTTATATAGTTAGCTCTTTTCGAATGAGATCCTGTGGTAGCCAATGTGTCTATGGATCTGGGATGCTGTTAAAGTCTCCACATACAATAATATATCCTTGGCAAATTTCAGAAACTCTATTCCATACTTTGTTCAAGTAGGCCAATGGTCTCACATTTGGAAGGTAGAAATTACCGTATATACTCGAGTATAAGCCGAGATTTTCAGCCTCTTTTTTGAGGCTGAAAGTGCCCCCTCGGCTTATACTCGAGTCACCGCTGTCTGACTGCTCGATCAGCGTATCGAGCAGACAGACGGCGGACATTAAAATTCAAAAGCCGCGCCTCCTTCTCCGCCTCCGCCTGTGATAGGCGGAACACTGAATTTCCCAGCAGTCAGTGTTCCGCCTATCACGGACATCCGCTCATTCTCATACTACGGACGAGTATGAGAGGATGTCCGTGATAGGCGGAACACAGGCTGCTGGGAAATTGAGTGTTCCGCCTATCACAGGCGGAGGCGCGGCTTTTGAATTGTAGAATGGCCGCCGAGAAGAGCGGCGATCCTGGAGCGGCGATCCATCGGCACGACACGGGACGGAGGAGGCACGGGACGGAGGAGGCACGGGACGGAGGAGGCACGGGACGGAGGAGGCTCGGGACGACGGCGGCTCGGGACGGAGGCTTGGGACACAGGTAGGCTGGACACACACACAAGGCTGCACGGACACACACACACACACACACACACACACACACACACACACACACACACACACAGGGATGGATGGATGGATGGATGGATACACACACACACACACACACACACAGGGATGGATGGATGGATGAATACACACACACACACACACACACACAGGGATGGATGGATGGATGGATACACACACAGGGATGGATGGACGGACACACACACAGGGATGGATGGATGGATGGATGGACACACACACAGGGATGGATGGACGGACACACACACAGGGATGGACGGACACACAGGGATGGACAGCCATGTCTCACCCTTGGCTTATACACGAGTCAATAAGTTTTCCAGTTTTTTGGGGGTAAATTGGGGGCCTCGGCTTATATTCGGGTCGGCCTATACTCGAGTATATACGGTAACTAAGGTATTGTTCACTTCACATACTTAATCAAGAAAATGTCCTTTATCATCCTGAATCTTAGAGAGGAGCTTAAATGCCACCATATTCTTGATTGCTATGAGAACACCTCTCTTTTTGGACTGAGCATTGGTTTGATATATAAATGGAAAGTTCTTGTTGGTGAATACGGGTGACTTCTGGTCACAGAAGTGCATCTCCTGTAGGCATAGGATGTCACATTTGAGGGACCTCACTTCCTTCCATATCATATTACTAGGCTGTTCAGTCCCTTAACATTAACAGAAGAGATTGTACATTTTATCTTGTAATAGTGTAGGTACTGAGAGTTTGAGATGTCAGAATAGACATGGGCTATAGATGGGGAATTGTCCCGATGATTATCTAGTATTAGGAAAGTGCCTAAGGGTGAGCTACATAGAGGTTACAAAGAAGCAACAAATGGCTTCTGTTCCAGGGTGGTGTTTCTTCTGCTTATGTAACAATGGTCTCCATTGAAGCAATTTAGGATGGAGATGGGTTGAGCAAAAACAAGAAATAAACCAATAAATTTGAGGAATAAGCAACAGAAAAACAATACAAGAAGGAATAGAGTAATCAATTAGCAGCGTTAGTCTCAATATTGCCACTCAATAACAGCCACTGAATGTATATAAAAAAAAAAAAAAAAAAAAAAAAAGAGGATCCAAACAAGAATCTGAGCAGATAACTATCTGCAAAACTTTTGGGGTTTAAAAAAATAAAATAAACACACAGCTGTATATAGCATTGTGAGTACCTTCCGAAGCTGCTAAACATAAGTTGAAAGATTGCTGAGCATTTCAGCCAACTTCTTCATCATGTCCATTAAGATTTTGCAAGTGCCGTCAGAAGATGAAGAATCAGGTTCAAGGATTTCCCAATCCCTCAGTACGGTGGTCTTCCCCTCCCATGTTTTTTGCAGTTTGGCAGGGTAGTTCCACCTGTACACAATATTATGATTGTGGAGTGACTTTGTCATTATGTTTCTCCTGCGCTTTAAGGTGTATTCTGATAGATTGACAAAAAAGGTAAGATCTTGCATGTTCCCTGGTAGTTTATCTGGATTTCTAGATAAGGCCATTGAGACGGAACCGATCCCACACGCCGAGTGAGTGCTTCCGTCAGTATACCGCTTCCCAAGTCTGAATATAGATATCAGATATTCCAACCGCTCACAAGCACAAAACAAGACGACACTTGCTTAGCTACTCAACATGGACTGATTTATTAGAACCAAAATGCCAAGTATTTATAATACAGTAGAAGACTAAAACCTAACCTAATTAGCATGAGCTAATTATCTAAATCAACACTGAGACTAGTTGACTGAGGGATAAGACTTTTCGGCTCCTAGCTCACTAACAATTCAATAGACATTACCATAAACATCAACACAGGGTTAATTAGCCCAAACAACAATGTGTGAAATACTATCACAAGCCAGACTAGACTCATTTACATTATACAAGCCAACAGACAGGCTGGGGTTCATGACATTAGCATCTGACAGTGTGTGTCCCAATAGCATGAGACAACACAAATTATATATACATATACAGCATTGAATCTGACTAGCACAGATTATAGTGGGGTTCTCATTCACCATGTGCCCCTTAAAATCCAGGGCCCACAATCAGTCCGCAAGAGGCTCACATTCAGTCCTCTCAAAAGCCTGTGTCCCGGCTAGGTCTGTCACAACCATTAATTTCTCTTTGGCCATGAAGAAGTGAATACGGGCAATAGTGTTTAGGAAGATGCTCAGGTAGATGTTTGGGTTTCAGGAGTCTATGTATACAGTTCAATGGCCAGATCTTCCAGTGGCAAGTCTGGAAGGGCATCTCTAAGAATCTTAGTGAAGAACGCCTGGAGCTGGTAGTGTTTAACTGATTCGGGGATCCTAGAGCGATCCACCAGTTTGGATTTAATCCAGGCCAGATAATCCTCTCTTTTATTGTGGGCATCAACAAAATCATTGAAGGTTGTTGCAAACTCCCCCATATCATTTTCAATGTGCAGAATTCTATCATTTACTTGTACAATGTCAGACCTAAATTGTTGCATCAGGGTTAAGATATCTGCCCGAATAGTGTTTCTTGTGCTGTGTACACACGATCAGACTATCCGGAGGACTTAGTCTTGGGGGCAAACCGCCGTAAAGTCCGCCGGACTGTTCGAACAAGCGGAACCTGCCCACACGGGACTTTTCCGCCGGACTATCCGCCGTGCTTTTGAAATGAACGAACGGATTTGCCCACACACACGGAGGAAAGTCCGTTAATTTTAAACGCGGCTCCAGGTAGCCGGGGCAAGCGAAGGAAGCGTCGCTGGCCCCGTCACCTGGTATGGACTTAAAGGGGAAGCCCTATGCTTTAGAAACGGCATGGGGGTCCCCCCGGGTCCATATCAGACCCTTATCCGAGCACGCTACCCGGCCGCTCAGGAAAGGGGGTGGGGACGAATGAGCATCCCCCTGAGCCGTACCAGGCCGCGTACCCTCAACATGAGGGGTGCTTTGGGGAAGGGGGGGGCGTGCACCTCCCCATCCCAAAGCACCTTGTCCCCATGTTGATGAGGACAAGGGCCACTTCCCGACAACCCTGGCCGTTGGTTGTCGGGGTCTACAGGCGGGGGGCTTATCGGAATCCGGGAGCCCCCTGATACCGGCTCCCCACCCTATGTGAATGAGTATGGGGTACAATGTACCCCTACCCAGTCACCTGTGAATGAAATGTAAATAAAACACAACACACAAGGGTTAAAAAATAGTTTATTGCACAGCTCTGGGGGTCTTCTTTCGTCTTGGGGGGTCTTTTTTCCTTCATTAGTCCTGGCTACCTGGAGCCGTGCTCAAAATTACCAGACTTATCTCCGTGGGCGGGAAAGTCCGTTCATTTCAAAAGTACGGAGGACTAGCACACACGCGGCCGTATTGTTCGGCAGACAAATTTTGGTGCAAAACTACTTTCTAAGTCCACCGGACTTTTGGGTACAAAAAAGTTCGCCGGAGCCCACACACGGGCGGATTGTCCGGCGGACTCGAGTCCGCCGGACTTTTCCACTGGATTGTTTGATCGTGTGTACGCGGCATTAGAGAGACAAGCATATCTTTTAAAGTTGTATCCATCACAGGTTGGTTGAATGTGGAGAAAGCCAGTAGAGAGCCCTGTAACTCCCTGGTGTCATCTAGTGATGTATCCAGTGCACTCAACCATGTTGGTGTGCCTGTGGATTCTGACATTTTATGCCTGGCTTTAGCTGGGCTGAAGATGTTTGATGAGGCTTGGGAATTTGGGTTGCTGCATTGAGAGTATGTGGAAGTTTTACCCTTTGAGCCCTGACTTGCTGTTCCCTTCCCCTGTGGGTGACCATGTGAGGCAGAGGAAAGGCAACCGCCATCTTGGAAGTCCCTTCGGAGCTGCAGGGAGAATAAGTCCGTCGTGGTCATTTCTGCTCTTTTCTTTTCCTAAACAATGTCTCTGATGGTGCCCGATGCTGTGGGGCTGAAAACCACCATCTCCAAGTGCTCAGGATTGATGCAATATGCTCCAGCAGGCGTCCTAACTCTGGAGCTACAGAGCTAAGCGGCCATACTTGTCTGTGCACCAGCCACGGCCCCAGAATTTTTTTTTTCAATCTGTTTTGTTGTGATTAGCTGTGATTGGTCAAAGCTAATCACATGGTACAGATGGGCTGTGATTGGCCCTGTCTGCATCATGCAATCAAGTTGACCAATCACCACTAGCAACAATGGATGGCATGAAAGGAAGCCATCCATTGGGTACAACTGTCATGTGACCTGCTGTGATTCATCACAAGGTACCAGCAGTGAGCTGGTACTCTGATAAGCCATCCATGGACAGGGCCAGTGACAGATTGCGCTGCTGCACGGCCTTGCGATTGGCACTTTCTCACAGGATATGATATGACATCCAGTCAGGATGTTTTGTTCTTCATAAACATATGTGCGAACCCTAACTGTAAATGTGGTGTACATTGCAGAAACATCATACCTATTGTAATTAAACCTGTTTAATATGTCTGAGATTCCATTCAAATAGCAGGTTCAGAAAAAAAAGTCAAGGGCTAACAAATTATTTCCGTGATAGCCAGAAGTAATTTTCCGCTCAATTATTTTTCTATGCACGTTCAAATGAAAACGTAATACCATATGGCCAGTCATGTCCAGGAATGTACATAGAGTTGATGGACATTTTGTAGGTAACATTTTGTAAGATCGGCTTGTCAAATTGCTAAGAACAGCAACGTTTGGCTTATGTGAGGTTCCAGAATATATTTACTAATACAGTGGCAAAATCCTTTGTCGGACTATACAACAGGAAGTACGCCAACCATGACTATAGGAAATGGAGCAATCAAAGATGGATATCAAGTGGGCTGGTAGAATAATAAAACTCGCCCTGCTTTTCATTGCACTGTGCAACTCTATAATTTGGTATATGAATGAATGAAAGAAATACTTGTATAGCGCACAACACAAAATGAATCGCCTCAAGGTATATGAGAAATCTTTTGAAATAAAAGGAATGCTTAAGATGGCTGCACTCAAAAAAACACCTTTGTTGCTTCTTGTAAACAAAATACACAGAAAAGGTGTGTGGTGGGGTGGGGGAGGGGGGGTATGAACTGGTTGACCAACCTCTTCATGCCTTCCCCCACTGTTTGTGTCTCATTTTTACAAGAAGCAATACAGGTGGATCTTGGACTGCAGCCATTCGGAGCATTCCTTTCATATAATTGTGCAGTTTGCGAGCTGAAGTGGCATCCTTGTGGAGCGCTGTGTGAAACTGTGAAGAGCAGCTTTTTCTCATACAGAAAAATCTCTTCTACGAAAATAAAAAGTTCCCATTATCTTCAGTTTTAAAGTATCTTATAAAGGCTCAAACATCTAATAAACTTTAATAGCTGTTCTGTTAGACATGTCATCTATGTTTTTGGTAGAGGGGAATACAGAAAATCAATAATTAGAAGACTGTCTCTGGCTTCAATACTTTCCAAATGACTGATCCAGAACAAGCATACAATTAAAGTCAGTACTCACAATGTGCTTACTTTTAGTCATTGGTCAGCATAATAGCCAGGTAACTAACATTTTGATAAGTCAACAATGACAGCCATATTCTCTCACTACAGGCTTTCTTTAAGGAGACCGATAACAAGCAATAACTTTTTTTTCTTCTTTAAGCGAAAATTTACATTATTATGAGATTAAAAGAACAGAAAGCAGCTTACTCTACGAGTTCTTTCAACATCTCCACAAGGCAGACGCTTAACAAAATCTATGCCTGTCAATGGTGTTCCAGTTGGAGGAAGTAATATAGATTCATCCATCATCAAGTATTCTACATTAAGAGGCTTGTTCTAGAAGACAAAAATGTGACATTTATTTGGAATGTATTCACAATTAAAAAATAATGAAATCTGCAACATATAGTTACATAGTTGGTGAGGTTGAAAAAAGACACAAGTCCAACCTGTGTGTGCACTTTTATGTCAATATTACATTGCTTATCACTGTATGTTGTGGTCGTTTAGGTGTTATTTTTTTGAACCATATAAGCCCCCTGCTGAAACCACTGCTTGAGGAAGAGAATTCAACATCTTTAATTGATCTTACAGTAAAGAACCCCTCAAACAGCTTTTCTTCTAATTTAGTGAATGGCCACAAATCTTTTCAAATTCCCTTTGAGGGTTTTATCCTTATTGTGGGATAAATGTTTTATCCCCATTGTGGCGTCACCAGTACAGTATTTGTACATTGAAATCATATCCCCTCGCAAGTGTCTCTTCTCCAGAGAGAAGAAGTTCAGTGCTTGCAATCTTTTCTCATAACTAAGGTCCTCCAGTTCCTTTATTACTTTGTTGCCCTTCTCTGGACTCTCTCTAGTTCTTGCACATCCTTCCTGGGGACTGGTGCACAGGAGTGGATGGCATACTCCAGATGCAGCCAGAACAGAGTCTTGTAGAGTGGGAGAATTATTGTTACATCTCTGGAACACATTCCCTTTTTAATGAATGCCAATATTCTATTGGCTTTGCTTGCAGCAGCTTGACATTGCATACCATTGCTGAGCCCGTCATCTACTAGGACACCCGGTCCTTTTCCATCATAGATTCCCCCAGAGGTTCTCCCTCTAGTGAGTAGATTGAATTCATGTTTTTGCCACACAAATGCATTATTTTACATTTTTCTATATTAAACCTAATTTGTCACCCTATTAATTTGTTCAGATCTTCTTGCAAGGTTTCCACATCCTGCAAAGAAGCTAATGCTATTTAAAAATAAAAAAATATATACAAGTTAAAATCTGGAATTGGGGGTCTAAATCTGTGCTTCTAGATGTAATGGTGCACAAATGAGCAAGGACATCAATGTACAAAATAAAATAAGCTCTAAAGGCCAATCAGGGTTGTCCGAGGTGTCTAGAATGTAGAAACTCACCGCCATGCTCCTGTACTCATCTTCAAACATATCCAAAAATATCTCCTCTCCCTAAAAAGAAAACAGAAAACAACAGTATAAAAGGTCAAGCCTCCCCAATTTGGTAGATTTTGTGAAGCACATTAGGGGATGTAAGCTTGACATTGTATGACCTAATCAGTACTATGAATAAAAAAATAATAATTATAATCTCATATGATTTTCATTTACAAAATTACATTTGTCAAGGGACTGAATCAAAAAGGTGTTTGATAGCACCATGACTTATCTTAGGAACTCAACCCTGGAACATATTTTCTAAATTTTTTAGGTGAATTGCTCAGAACAGAAATATGGTAGCTGCCTTTACTATATCATTTTTAAATTTGCATGCTCCAGGACTGTCAACCTGATCCCGGGTTTACTAGCTTGTGGGCCACTTACCAGAAACAAGCATACAGCCTGTGCAGTCTAAAATGTCACAATGCCTGTACAAATACAAATTTGGAAAATCATAAACCTGTATTATCATGTCGCAAAGGAAAGTGTTCAACAGCATGGCAATCAATTTGGTGAAACCTGGCTAATGATTTCACAGGAAGGAGGGCCAGATGCCAGCCATTAATGTCCTGGTGAAATATCCTCCTGTTTCCATCAAAACAAACCGGAAGAAAATAACCTGAATTAGGCTGAATTTTGTTGGAGATTTAGAAACTAACTTTTAAAATCAAACATGTCAAACAAATCTTTTAGATAGCAGTCACACTTCTTTATAAAGACACAGTAGTACTCTCATACATTGGAGTACCTAAGAATTAAACAGAAATTCCGCACTGAGTGATGTTAACTGCTGCCTCTCTATAAAAAAAAACTTCACAAAGTGAAATACAATAAGTGTCATAAATGATAGATTGGGGGGTGGTGGAAGTATAACAGGTGATAAGGGGAACATATTCCTAACCACAGATGTGAAGCTGTGTGCACTGTATAATGAATGCTAACAGCTCATGTGACTCTTTTCATATAAAGGGTCCGTTTGTTCAGGTAAATGTCCTCAAAACTTGGTGGTGGTACACTTTGGTGTTGAAAACATCCTGGCAGAAAGATTTATTTTTTGGTCGCATCATGGCAGCATACACCTATGGGTTGTGGCTACGCCTCTGCAACCTGATAGGACCGCATGACTATTAAATCTTGAGAGGGCCCCCGCCCCAGTATTCTCCCTTTTTCCCCCTCACCTGACAAGACCGGACAACACCCCTTACTGCCATCGCCCCAGCCAGGTTCAAGCCTCTCCTGGGTGGAAGTCCTACCTGTACAGCCTCTAAATGAGCTTAACAGAGGAATCCCCACTCTGATGGTCTCTTTCTTATTTACAAATCTTAAATAGATTTATCGTTCAGCGGCCTCTAACCTGTTTTTTTTTCCCGAGTATCTTTACTCTTTCCTTCTGCTGGACTCTGTAGTTCCTCTCTCGGTCTCCGAGCGCCAAACGGTCAGTGCTACAGCGCATGCACGGGTGGCCAGTAACTCACCCATCTGTTTGCCAGCTTCCAGAACGTTTCTACATATGCGCGAGATGACGTTGGCGCTACAGACGGCTGCAGCGGTGAATTGAAAAGCAGCACTTTCCATTGTGTACTGTGGCTGCTGCTGCATTCAAAACTAACGTTTTCACACTTTTTCGATTGTTTATTACCAACATCCTCTTCCTTGTTTCTCTCAGGTCAGTTTTCTTTAGTTTATTCTGGGTAATCTTCCCTTGCAGCTCTGCATATCTCCCTACCTGCTTTCTTGCACACTGACTTCCGTTTGTTTTAAGGAATCACCCTTCATGCCCCAGCAGACCATCACCAGCCTAATAGGTAAGAGAGATCGACATGGTAAGTATGACGAGAGAAAAAGAGCCTGTCACCAATGCTGTCTAAATTGCACAACCCTATCAGGTCATCCAGATCATCGCACTCAAGACGCTCAAGAAGGAGTTGCTCAAGTCACAGACAAAGCCAAGACCATGGCAGAAGCCGTTCAAGGCACAGGGAGAGTGGAGGTCACAGGAGGAGCTGATCAAGATCCTACTCTCGACATGGCCACTCCTACCACAGGAGAACCCCCTACGCGCAGGCATTCTCCTCGCACTCCGAGCCTCCATCCATCCAGGAATTCATGCTGGATTTGTGGCACAATAGCACTTTCAGATAGGCTGGCCTGTCGTACATGCTTTAACGAAGCACCTAAGGACAGGGAATTGGAACCTAGCGACCCAGCCAAAGAGCCGCCCCTCCAAAACGCAGGGCCAGAAACTAGCAGACCTATGCAAGGCACCTATTCTGCTGCTTCTTCCTTATCAAAAATGTCAGATCCTCTGTCGGATAACGATGACAGACACATCTACCGGCTTCGACTTCGAACTGATCGAACCCTTCGTTAAATCAGTGAAGGAAGCGATCGATTGGGTGGAGGAAAAAGAAACTCCTCAAAAAGTGAGGAAATATTTTCCGAACCTCAAAAAAAAGACCCTGAGACCTTCCCATTTATTGATGAGCTTGAAGATCTAATCAAAGAGGAATGGCAAAAACTGGAAAAGAATGCCAGCCTAACAGGTTAGCAAAGCTTTACCCCCTGAAAGAGCCTAACGTCACCCCATTGGTGTCCCCACCAGTGGTGGACTCTTCTCTGATGCATCTTGCCAGACATGTAACACTCCCAATTGAAGATGCAGTTACATTTAAGGATGTGCTGGATAGGAAAATCGACTTAGATCTTAAAAGATCCTACCTATCTGCGGGGGGGGGGGGGGGGGGGGCATGTGGGCCAGCTGTGGCACTTGCAGCTGTCGGAAGGGCTATTTCCAACTGGTCCTCCAATGCAGAGAAGCTGGTAACAGAAGAAGTGGAGCAAGAGAAGGTAATCTCAGCCCTCCAGGAACTGTCTCTCGCAGACAAATTTGTCGCATTAGCCTCTGTATAAAATCTACATCAAGGGCAATGTAGAGCTCAGTAATGGCCAGATGAGCAGAAGAGCACTTTGGCTGAAGCCCTGGTCAGCAGATCGATCCTCAAAATCAAATTGGTGCAAGATTCCCTTTGATGGGGTAAATCTCTTCGGGGAAAAACTAGACTCGGCCATTTCAAAAGTTACCGGTGGAAAATCGGGTCTTATCCCTTCGGATGGAAGGTCTAAACAGCAAGGGCCACCAGCCTCCAGACGAAATCTCCCAGACAAATAAAGGGAGGCAAGATCTTACAGACCTGGCAGAGCATAGGAGGAATTGGAAGAACCCTCAATCATCCTTCCTCAAGCTCCAGAAAGCCAAGACCCCTACCACCAGGGATCAGAAGTCTTTTTGAAGGTGCGCCCGCCGACCCAGCTGTAGTAGTAGCCAGGCTCAAGTGGTTCAAGCAGGTATGGGCGGAGGCAATAAAAGATCCATGGGCAGTAGCGACTGTCTAATTCGGCCATAAATTGAGGTTCCGGAAGCAACCAAGGGACCATTTCTGTGTAACAAGATTACCGGCATCTCGAGAAGAGGTTGCTGCTGAACGAATATATTCAAGGTCTCAACCAGAAACAAGCCATAGTGGAAGTTCCACTACCACAAAGAGGAAAAGGGTTCTATTCCCCTTTATCCTTGGTAAGGAAGAAGACAGGGAACCTATGTCCTGTCATGGACTTAAAAATCCTCAATCGATTAATCCAAGTAGAAGCATTCAAGATGGAGAGCCTGCAGTCAATTCTCCAGGCCATCAACATAGGAGATTGGATGCTCCATCGATTTACACGATGCTTACTTGCATATACTTGAACATAGATACAGATGCCTACCCGTCTGAGGTGAGGTATCTATATACTGAGAATACTGGGGTGGACTTTCAACATCAAATGGTGGCGGGTGCCGGGGGGGTAGGATAGAAGGCATAGGCCTGGCCAACTAGTGTGGAGAGATATGGTTCTGGTTCTGAGAAATATATACACTACCAAAAATAAAGAGCTCATGTATCAAGTAGGAGTAAGCATCCTATTTTTAGGGAGTTATACATCCAACCAGGTCTGAATTGTTGTACTTTCTGTTTGCTAATATAAATATATCTTTCCACCTCCATGAACTTTTCAACTTCAATCTGCCAGTCTCGAAGAGTGGGGCAACGACTCTGCTTCTGATAACTCTAGGAATGAGACTTTTAGCTGCATTCAATAAGTAACACTTTATTTGTAGGATTTAATGAAGGAAGGGGTTGCATGGAATAGGTAGTGGTGATGGGTAAATTCAATAGGCCTGCAAGTGGTTTTCTGAATCCAGAGGGAAATATCCTACCAAAATTTCTTTATTTTGGGGTAGATCCATCATATACAGATAAGAGATAAGTGCCTTCTTGGGCACAACCTCTAGCATTTTGAATCTGCCTGCTGGAACATTCTGGCAAGGCGGAAAGGCTTACAATACCATCTAGAAAGAAATTGTAACACGTTTCCTGGGTTTTAGTGCTAATAGAGGAGCCATAAGAAAGTGTGATTATGTTTTGAGGTTGAGGTGTAATAAAACCAAATTCTAATTCTGCCTCACTTTCCTGTATACTGACTGCACACCCAATATAAGACTATACATTCAAGATAGTAAATGAGTGGTATCAGCCTGACGAGCACATGATGTTCCATGAGAGAGGCGGCTGCACATGGTTTAGGGCACAGTTTATGAAAGTCCTACAGTTGCCTGTGTTGCCAAGTGTCCATGGGGAGCCCTAAATACATTTGCCGTAAATAGGCCAAAGGCAGCAACTGCCCTGTTGGAGCTAATTTTAAATATCTGGTATCTCTCTTTCCATACCCCATGTGCAAAAACATAAGATGCCGTTGCCCGGCTAAAACCAAGGGAAACCCCCCAGAGGTGCCAAAGGAGAGGTTGGAGGGAGGCGAGGTCTCCATGTATTTATCCTATCCCATGTTTTTAGAGTTGCTAGCGTGAATGAGGAGATGTCCAGAAGGAGAGACCCCTGGCTTTTGCTGGGATCCACGGCTCCTCTGCTAAATTAATTCCTACCAAAGTTTTTTTCAAGGAGGACCCACAGCTTATCTAAGGAGCTGTGGTGCCAATTCAGAATATGCACTAAGGCTATAGCCTTGCAATAAAGGTTTACATCAGTCATCCCCAGTCCTCCCTCGTTTTTCCGTTTCTGTGAAATCGAATGGGCAAGTTGAGGATGATTGTCCTGTCAGAAGAACAACAAACATTTTATGCTGCGGTAAGGATATCGGGACCATGAAAACAAGCAAAAGAATCCTTGGCAAAACACTCATCTTTAAAACATTTAAATGACCCAACCAAGTGAGGGACAGCTTCTGCTATTTCCTAAGATCCCCATTCACAGACTGCAAGAGTTTCCCATAGTTACAATTGTAAAGAAGAGAGGGGTCAGGGGATATGTGGGTACCTACATAAGGTAATGTCTGTGTTTTCCAATATAAGGAGAAGTTTGCTTTCAGTTAAGACATCAGGTCTGGTGGAAGCATTATCTGTAAAATTTCAGATTTACCATAGTTTACCTTGAAATTAGACAGGTTTGTGTGAACATGTGAACCCCGTTAAAGTCTATGGAACGTGAACGTGAAAAATCAAAAAGTGCCAATTTTAAAGGCTATGCAATTTATTGTCATAAAAAGTGTTTGGGGACATGGATCCTGCCCCAGGGGACATGTATCAATGCAAAAAAAAAAAAAGTTTTCAAAACGGGCGTTTTTTTGGGAGCAGTGATTTTGCTAATGCTTAACCACTTCAATACAGGGCATTTATACAGCTTCCTTACCAGACCAATTTTTAGCTTTCAGCGCTCTCACACTTTGAATGGCAGTTACACAGTCATGCAACACTGTACACAATCAAAATTTTTATCATTTTTTTTTCATACAAATAGAGCTTTCTTTTGGTGGTATTTAATCACCAGTTTTTTTTTTATTTTTTGCGACAGTGAAAAAAAAGTGAAAAATTTGAAAAAAAAAAACTTTTTTTTTAGTTTCTATGATGAAATTTTGCAAACAAGTCATTTTTGTTCATAAATTTGGGCCAAAATTTATATGGCTACATCTCTTTGGTAAAAATAACCCAAATTAGTGTAGAGTAAATTTTTGAGAAAATCTGGTCCCCAATCAGAAATGTCAACAAAGAGGAGAGAGCAGAGGGACTATTGCGGTGCACATCACAGAGGATAAGGACATTAAGAAAAACAATTATGTAAAAATATTATATCAATTTATTTAAACATAAAAACATAGTATCAATACAAATGATCAAGGGCTGGTATAGGAGGTGAAGTATTTCGACTAGTTTCGCTTTTCAGCTTCTTCAGGAAATACCTACATCTAATATATATATATATATATATATATATATATATATCACAGTTAAATATACAACATAATAGGGTATAATCAAAATAGAGTGGGGGAAAAACATAATTCCCAAATTACATTCAGGGTCTTACCAAAACGCCTATGCCCCCGGGAAGGTTCAGGCGACCAAGGGAGGACTCCCCCGGCGGCTGGGAGAGGTATTAACCCCCGACATTAACCAATATCTGTGTACAAATATTTATGTTGAAACTCACTGGTTTGTAAACTTACCTCAAGGCATTTCTCGGGTGACAAACAAGTGTAAAAATCATCTCATCCACCAGAAATAAGCCAGTATAGTTGAGAGGAATAGATGTGCCCGTGAAATAGGAAAGACCACGTGGCTGTGGCTGCCCACAGGTGAAAAGTAGTGTGAACAATAAGTAAGGCCACATGACTGTGGCTACCCACGGGTTAAAAGTGATGTGCAGAAATATGGAGATTCATCATAAGAAGTAGCTGTGAAAGTCCACGCGTGAAAAGGTGAACGCATGCTGAAGGTGTGAAAAACAATCACATAAAACAGTGTATAAGGCTAACTGTAATTTAAAAATACACAGTTGCAGAAAGATGATAAAGGGAGGAATGGGAGAAAATATCCAATAATTATAGTGAAAACAAGATGTGATAAGTGAGATGTTAGTGAAGCCTGAAAGGTAGGGTCAAAAAATCAATATCATTACCCGTAAAATGATACACGTTAATTCCTTTAGGACCCCTTAGGGGGTAACGGGGCTGTCCACCCATCGGTAGATAAGCAAATCAGCTCCGCTAGTGCGACCAGTGTACAGAATGGAAAATCCGGAACATCAAAGTACTCTATATATAGGGAGTCATCTGTATAAACATTAGCAAGGTAATCTGTCAGTCTATAGAACATTAATTAATTTGGAGGAGAACCATAATAGCGCCCAGTCCGGACTGTGGTAATTCACCGATCGCAACACATCCTGAGTTCACGGGGACACATCGGCATGTCAGGGTAGCGGTGAAACCGCTATAAATAACCCCAGCGCCGTGTTGCCGGCGCACAGCGTCACAGGGTCCTTATGTAATGTCTAATTTTAAATCATACTCCTCTATGTTGTGAGGCCATTTATAATTTCCCAACCCAAATTAGTGGATATTATTTAGTCTCTTTGAAAGTTATAGAGTCTACAAGCTATGGTGCAAATCATTGAAAATTGATCACATCTGATCACACCTGATGTACTGACGGCCTATCTCATTTCTTGAGGCTCTGAAATGTCAGGGAAGTACAAATACCCCGCAAATCACCACTTTTTGAAAAGTAGACAGTCCAATGTATTTAGTAAGAGGCATGGTGAGTTTTTTGAAGTTGTAATTTTTTCCCACAATTCTTGGGAAAAAGAAGAATTTATTTTGTTGTTTTTGCTTTTACAAAATTGTCATAACAAGTTATTTCTCATACACAGCATATGCATACTTCCAATTACACCCCAAAATACATTCTGCAACTCTTCCTGAGAATGGCGATACCACATGTGTGGGACTTTTACACAGGCTGGCCACACAGAGAGGTCCAACATGCAGGGAACACCGTAAGGGGTTCTAGGAGCATAAAAGACACCTCTAATTTCCTAACAACCTATTACATTTGTGAAGGCCCTGGAGCACCAGGACAGTAGAATTACCCACAAAATTACCCCATTTTGGAAAGCAGACACCTAAACGTATATTCTATGAGGCATAATGAGTCTTTTGAACAGTTAATTTTTTTCCACAAGTCTTCGGAAAACATGGAAAGAAAATGAAAACATTTTTTTTTTTTTTACACAAAGTGGTCAGTTTATAAGATATTTCTAACTCAAATCATGTACATGGCAAAAATGACACCCCAAAATACATTCTGCTACTCATCCTGAGTATGGCGATACCACATGTGTGTGACTTTTACACAGCGTGTCCACATACAGAGGCCCAACATGCAGGGAGCGCAGTCAGGTGTTCTAGGAACATAAATGACACCTCTAATTTCCTAACGACCTATTACATTTGTGAAGGCCCTGGAGCACCAGGACAATGGAATTACCCCCAAAATGACCCCATTTTGTAAAACAAACACCCCAAAGTATAATCTATGAAGCATTAGGAGTCTTTTGAACGGTTAATTTTTTTACACAAGTCTTCAGAAAACGTGGAAATATATATATTTTTTTTTTACACAAAGTTGTCCATTTATAAGATATTTCTAACACATAGCATGTATATAGCAAAAATTACACCCCAAATAACATTCTGCTACTCCTTCTGAGTATTGCGATACCACATGTGTGAGGCGTTTACACAGCCTGGCCATATACAGAGGTCCCACATGGAAGTAGTACCTCCGGGCTTTCAAGGAGCATAAATGACACATCTCATTTCATTCCTACCTATCACACTTTTGAAGGTCCTGGAGCACCAGGACAATGGAATTACCCACAAAATTACCTCATTTTGGAAAGTAAACACCCCAATGTGTATTCTATGGGGCATGGGCTGCAAATGGGTACTCGGGTACTCAGATGGGCTGGGACAGGTACTCGGGTACTCAGATGGGCTGGGACAGGTACTCGGGTACTCAGATGGGCTGGGACAGGTACTCGGGTACTCAGATGGGCTGGGACAGGTACTCAGATGGGCTGACAGGTACTCGGTTACTCAGATGGGCTGTGATGGGTGATGACAGGTACTTTGATGGGTGGCGACATGTCCTCTTTATTGGGGGGGTAATCAGTGTGGTTGGTGTGTACACTAGACGGTAACGAGATGTTACCGCAATCTCCTCCTCACACACGATCAGTGTGTGAGGAGAAGAACCCGGTAACATCTTGTTACCACGGTTTGTTTACATTCTGTGACCGGCTGTGATTGGAAACAGCCGGTCACGTGGTAAAGAGTCAATTTCATTGGCTCTTTACTGCGATCGGGGTTGGGCTGTGTCAGGGTGACAAGCCGCATCCCCGATTGCCGCTCTGCACGTGCCCTAGGCGCGTGCACGAGTGCTGTAATTGCGCAGTACATGTGACCGACTGTGATTGGACACGGCCGGTCACATGTATCGGGGGGGGGGGGGGGGGGTGGATGGGGCTGGCAACCACACAGATCGGGGATGGGCTGTGTCCGAGGGACACAACTCATCCACGATCGCCACGCTGCGGGCCCCTAGGGGCCCGCAGGAGCGGCAGAATACAGAGGCCGTCATATGACGTCCAGCCAGGATGGGGGATCCCATCTGTGGCCGTCATATGACTATGGCACTGGTATTGAAGTGGTTAAAGTGAAACAATACAAGTGTAATATTCCTTTAAATCTTATGCCGGGGGCCTGTAAAGAGGTGCATTTCCCGTGTTTAGAACCGTCCCTGCACAGAAAGACATTTCTAAAGAAAAAAAATAATTTAAAACTGCTTGTGGCTGTAATGTAATGTTGCCCCCGACCCCCCCCCCCCCCAGCCCATTACCCTTTGGGTCTGGTATGGTTATTAAGGTGAACCCCACACCCAAATAAAAAAAAAAAAGTGTTTGGCCCCCAGGCCCTATATACTCTGAACAGCAGCAGTATACAGGTGGTCCCCGGGTTACAAACAAGATAGGGATTGTAGGTTTGTTCTTAAGTTGGATCTGTTTGTAATTTGGAACAGGTAAATTTTGTAAGTGTAGCCCCAGCCCAAAAAAAATCTACTTTTATGCTTGTTGGATAACATAAGGAAGGGTCATCATCACCCCTATAACATTTGTTTTTCTGTCTGTGCCCCTGTTCAGAAGGTTTCACCTCACTTTCTGTCCTGATGATAATAGGATTTTGAAAATATTGGGTTATTTAGGGAAACAAGGATTGGTGATAAAGCATCAGTGGGGAGACACCTTTTTCCCCATATTAATTCTTACAGGAGAGAAATTTTCCTTCCTAGGGGTAGATTTCCTCTCACTTACTGCCGTCTCCCTCCGTTTCTAAGTAGGAGTGGTTTGTAAGTCGGAGGTTTGAAAATAGGGGACCACCTGTATATACTATACAGACTGCCTATACACTCTGTGGAAAATTGGGCTTTAGGTGTTGGTGGTACGAGAACTTACAGTTACTCTTGGTGGGCACTGGAATGGGCCCTGCTGTCAATTATAATATCAAGAATTGTAAATTACATGTCCCTGTTAAACAGGGGAAGAAAAATTGGGCCTTAGGCGGTGGGGGTGTCACAACACTGTAAAGCATCACAGATATTCTTGTTGAGCGCAGGAACGAGCCTGGCTGTTAGTCACACTCAGCATAATAGGGTAGTCACACAGCATATGCAGTATTCAAGGGATCTCACATCCATAGAACAATCATTTGGTTACATTAGCATCAGGTGCTTAGTAGCTAGTGATCCAAGACTGATTCATTTTTATGAATGTGAGCCGATCAACAGAGTCTGTGGATGGTTGCACTCTGATCGGTTACAAAGCCTCCAGCAGCACTGAATGTGCTTTCAGAAAGAATGCTGGATGCAGGGCAGAATTGCATATTGAGCCAGCTCTGGCCAGTGGTCCATCCTCAAGACCCAGTAACCCAGTGGATTTTCTGGTGGAAAGGTCTCCAAGTCTGATCTTGCCCCTAGATATTCCTGCACCATGTAATTCAGATGCTGGCGATGTTGCTGGAACCAATCAGACATGGGCACTGAGGACTGAAGATTTGCCTAAAGGCATCGGTCAGCCGGCCACCTTCTTCCCCGCTCTTTCTGTGACTGAATGAAGCCTCAGCAACACGTTGTCCAGCACCAGGAAATGGTAACCTCCCAGGCTCTGGAAACGCATTGCACAAACCGTTCTGCAAGGCCTCCTGAAGATGTTTCATCCTCTGCTCCCTCTGTGATGGCTGGATAAGTTCTGCAACCTTACCCTTGTAACGTGGACCAAGAAGGGTTGCCAGCCATTAATGATTCCTCTCCTTGATACCACAAATCCTAGGGTCCTTCCACAGGCATTGCAGGATCAGGGAGGCCTTGTGGCATAGGTTTGCAGAGGCATTCAATCCTGAGTCCTCTGGGTCACTTAGGATCATGTGATCCTAAACCACCTCCTCCCACGAACAACTCCATGTGTTTCTGGGGACTGCAAACGATCCCTTGAATACTGCTGTTGATGCTAAGTGTTATCCTCCTCCTCTTCTTCTTCCTGTGTGATTGGCAGGCCTGCAGGAATAATAGTATCTGGATAAATGGGGCCTTGAGAGGTAAGGAAGTCCCCCTCTTCCTCCTGCTATTCTGCCTCAAGTGCCCTGTCCATTATTCCACAAAGCATGTGCTCCAAGAGGAAGACAAGAGGGACAATATCACTGATGCATGCATTGTCACTGCTCACCATCCTCATGACCTCCTCAAATGGTGACAGGACAGTGCACGCATCTTGATCAGCAGCCACTGGGGTGGCGAAAAAAAGCCAAGCTCCCATGGCCCTGTCCTGGTGCTATACTCACACAGGTACTCATTGATGGCCCTCTGTTGCTTGTGAAGCCGCTGCAGCACTGCCAAAGTTGAGTTGCACCTGGTGAGCATGTCTCAAATGAGGTGGTTCTTGGGCAGGTTGCATTCTCTTTGAATGTCAGCCAGCCGAGAACTGGCATTATATGACTGGCAGAAATGACCACAGACTCTCCTGGCCTGTCTAAGGAGATCCTGTAAGTCTGGTACCTGCTCAAGAACTGATGCACCACCAAATGTAGGATGTGAGCTAAATAGGGAACATGGGTCAAGTGTCCCTGTTGGAGGGTGGAGAGGAGTTTGGTGCCATTGTTGCATACAACCATTCCTGTCTGCAGCTGGCATGACGTCAACTAACTCTAAGCCTGGCCTGCAGAATTGTCAGAATCTCTGCCCCAGTGTGGCTCCTGTCCCATAAGCAGACCAACTCAAGCAACGCATGACATCTTTTTTGCCTGAGTGCTAGCGTAGCCCCTTGAATGCCTACGGAGCACGGCTGGTTCAAAGGAGAAATCTGCAGAGTAAGAGGCCATAGAGGAAGAAGAGGAGGGGGTGGAGGAGAGAGCTGTGGCAGAATCAACACTAGCATTTTGGAGGCGTGGTGGTGGAACAAGTTCCAACAATACTGAACCCTGTCCTGCATCCTTCCCAGATGCCAGCAGAGTTACCCAGTGAGCTATGAAAGTAAGGTAACATACCTGTCCATGCCTGCTGGACCATGAGTCAGCAGTAATATGCACCTTACTGCTGACCACCCTGTCCAACAAGGCCAAGACATTGCCTTCCACAAGCTGGTAGAAAGCCAGAATGGCCTTTCGTGAAAAGAAATGGCATTTGGGAACCTGCCACTGAGGTACCACACATTCCACAAATTCACGAAAGGGGGCAGAGTCTACCAGCTGATAAGGCAACAGTTGCAGTGCTAGCAATTTGGCCAAGCTAGCATTCAGACGCTGAGCATGTGGATGGCTGGGACCAAATTTCTTTCAATGGTTTAGCAACTGGGGTAGGGAAATTTGCCTGCTAAAATCGGATGTTGGCGTACTGATAGCATATTGGCCGCAGGTACTTGGGACACCTATTTCTATACCTTCATTCTTCTCTGTGCAGGTTTCTGAGAGGACTGAGGTATTAGTGGGGTTGGAGATCCCAGTTAATGAGGAGCAAGAAGAGGTCCCCCTTGTTCTTTGATGTGGGTCTTTTAAGTGCTGTTGCCAATGGACTGCATGGGAGGTCGTCATATGTCTGGTCAAGCATTTGGTACCCAAGCGGCTGCTGTTTTGGCCATGCTTGATATGCTTCAGACATATGTTGCAAACAGTAACGGTGCAATCTGCTGCACAAAAAAGTCCACACAAAAACTTTTCAAAATATGCAGGGAGTCAGCAGTGCCCTGCACCTGCTTAGCTGTGTGGTGTGATGCAATAGGGTGGCTGTCCTTAAGCTGCCCCCTGAAGGGCATCCTACCTCATTGGCAATGTGCCTCCTTCCTCCTCTCAGGCACCAAAGTTGAGTCAGTGACCTCATCATCCCCTCCCTCCTCATCACTGGAGCAAACTTGGCAGTGTGCTGCAGCTGGGGGAACATGACTGCCAGTTTCTTGACCTTCTTGGGCACCCCCTCTCTCTAGGCTGACGTTACTCCCTTCCTCAACCTGGGTACCATCATCTGAGCCTTCAAATCGCTGCACATCCTCCTGCAGCATGTACCCAACACTGTGGTCAAATAGTTCTGGTCAAATAGTTCGGGGGGACTCCTCCGTGCATATGGTGGGGCTAGGGAAGGAGTAACTGTTGACATGGAGCCGATGGAATAGCTAGCTTTGGCAGCTGCATTGGCACGGAAACTACTCTGAGCCTGGGAAACAGAGGATGAGGAAAGCTTTGTTATCCATTCCACCAACTCTTCTGCATGTTGTGGCTCAATAACAAGGCCAGCTCAGGAAAAAAGGACAAGCGTGACCCACAGCCACTTGCTGAGGATGCACCGTGTCCATGACCAGCACTGTCGACTGTAAACACAGAGCCTGCTTGCCCTCTTTTATTGGCCTGGGAGCGTCTGCTTCTCCTTGGTGGCCTTCTTCTTGGTGGCTGTTTTGTTTAGCAAAAAACAAACAAACACTACACTGTACTGTGTACAACACCAGGAAAATAGTAGCAACTGCACTAGGGGTGCACAGTACTGTGTACACCAATAGAACAACTATGGGTACGCTGTATGTTTTCTGTACACCACCAGAAAAGTAGTAGCAACATGTTACTAGGGGTGCACAATACTATGTACACCAAAATGATTGTAATAACTATGGGTGCACTGTATGTATTGTGTACACCACCAGGAAAGTAACAACTGCACTAGGGGTGCATGGTACTGTGTACACCAAAAGTAAGTTTAATAACAACTATGGGTTTAATGTATTGGCCACCAGAAAAGTATGAACAACTGCACTATGGGTTCACAGCACTGTATACTGTGTACACCACCTGAAGTATATTAGAAACAGTACACCAGACGGCTGAGATGCGGCGTACGTGAGAGAGGGGAGGGTCCTGACAGCGGCGCTCTCATGAGCGGATGGAGGAGGTCCCGCAGATCCAGCTGGAGCCGAGCGTAGTGAGAGAGTGTGACGCTCCGCAATGAAGTCAATTCTACCCCGCTGACCGCGCTCCCCCGCCTGCCCGTATGTGCTAGGTAAACCGGGAACCACCGAGAAAGCTACTAGCGAGACCCTGAAAACGCTCTCTGTCGGCGGAGGGTGCCGTGGATACCACCGGAGCCTGCAGAGTCCCCCCCCAAACCCCCCCCCCCCCTTCTGCTCTCCTAGGCGGTGTTCTCCCTGCGAGCGGTGGAATTGAGGAAGCCTAAAGAGGGAGGAAAGGAGCCAAGGACAGACAAAGACAGGTCAGATTATGATTTCCTCTTTTCACCCTGAATATCTGAGTATCTGGGCTAATGGACTATTGAAGTAGGAGATGTCTGAGATCAAATTGACATAGCTGAAGAGGATTGGATATGTGGTAGGCACACTGACTGGAGCCTGGAGTTTGACTCAGGAAGGAGTGGTGTAGAACGCATGAGAAGACGTTTTTTCTTGTATTTTTTTCTCCCTGTGATGTGATGCTCCAAGGTGATCTGTTCCCTTTCTTATGCTGCCTCTCTCCCTCTTACTGTATTGCTTGGAAATCTACTGAATCTATTTAAAGGGATACTACTCCGCTTAAAGGCACGCTTAAAGGGGCCCGCACTCTAGTCTATACATTCAATATATTGTATAATAAAAAAATCTAATATAAGTTGTGACGCTGACTTTTGAAAAAGGGGAAAGAAAGATCACTTGTTGATGAAAATCTGAATTGCTTCTGGTTATAAAATCACGATGATTGAACGACACGCTGCACCGAGTATTGAGCAGTATTAAGTGATTTTTTTCTCTTAAACAATACATCAACAGCAGGACAAACTTTTGCATTGTATACTTTTTTTGATTTAAAGTGTAATAGGCCTGGATATAAAGGGTTGAGTATTGAGTAGCGGAGAACAGCAGGTGATACGTGCTGAGATATCAGCTGAATATTTACGATTATATGTGGGTGGAGAGGACCTCAAACTGACCTACAAAGACTTTTACATATGTCCCTGGGAAGATAAATAGAAAGGAGTAGCTCCGCCCCTTTTCCCCTGCTCTTTTACCTCCTATATAAAGAGGAACCCTGGGGAAGAGAAAAATAAAGAGAGACAATGTGAGGGGAAGAAACCCTAAAACAAATGACCCTAAAGCCTCAATTCAGAAATATCTAAAGGAAACAAGTCAAAAAAGCCCCGGCCTAGAAAGAAAACAACAAGGGGTGAGAGAGAGGAAGAGAGACACTGGAAAATTACAAGGGTTACGGGGAGATACCTCCGGGGAGGAGATGGACTCAGACCTGGAGAGCAGAAGAAGGGAGCTGAGGGATACCTCTCAAATACCAACAAAAGGCGAAATGCAAGATATGTTTATGAAATTAGAAAACACAATTAAAGCTGAGATCTTAACAGTAAGGGCGGATATGGGGCACTTGCTAAGGAGAGTAGAAGAAGTAGAGGAGCAAACAGGAAGACAGGCCCAGGAAATATTAGATTTAAAAATGCAAGCAAAAAAAATGCAAGAGGCGCACAGGGATATCCTATATAAGATGGAGGAACAGGAGAACCAAAATCGACGCCAAAACCTGAGGATCAGAGCCCTACCAGAACAACAGGGGGAAGATTTAGGAGTAAAAATGGGAAAGATATCTAACCCTATATTGGGAAGAGAAGAAGGTACAGAGCTAAAAATAGATCGGGTGCACAGAGTGAGGAAACCCCCTGGGTTAAAAGAAGAAGTACAGAGAGATGTGATTATAAAATTCCATCTCTACGAAGATAAAACCAAGATCTGGAGTAAGCTCAGAGGACTATGACCCGTTCAATATGAAGGGGTAACATTACAGGTTTTTACAGATTGGTCTTCGGGAACTTTGGCGCGGAGAAGAAGATTAAAACCTCTATTGGAACAAATGAGACGAGCAAATATAAGATATAGATGGAGGTTCCCGGCAGCCCTTTTGGTTCAGAAAGAGGGAAGAACTATTAGGCTAAAGTTCTTAGATGAACTGGAGGATTTTTGCAATAAATTAGGAATACCAACCCCCAAGATCCCAATCGATCCATGTGAAATGTAATGGATGATAGGTGACGGGGGCAGAGCACGAGGATCATCTCCTGTTCCTTTTTTTTTTTTTTTTTTTTTTTTCTTTCTACTGACGGGGGGGGGGGGGAGGGTGGAGGGGGGGACGGATTGATGGAGGGATTAGGTGGGACCCATTACTCCTAGTCTGTAGAGGGTGACCCCCCCTCCCCGGGGGAGAAGGGGAGTTTGAGTACAGAAGGGGGGTGCTGCAGTCAGGATCATACCCCGGAAGAAAGTGCTTGCAGAAGGAGTTGATCTCACCATGCAAAGCAAAGGCCAGGAATGGGCCGGAGGAATGGAGAGGGATGGGGGGGGGGGAGGGGAGGAGGGAGGTAGGAGGGAAAAGGGGGAAAAGATATTCCTTGCAGGGGAGGGAAAGGGGGAAGGGAAAAAAAAAATAAAGGGAAAGGGGGTTCTAATGAGTTGTAAGATTAAAAGGTGTAGATTAAGCATTTCCTCGGGTAGTATCAGATGACAGAGATAAAGTTTGTGTCATAGAATGTAAAGGGTCTTAACTCCCCCCGATAAGAGATATAAACTCTTAAAGGAATTGCAGCAATATAAAGCAGAAGTGGTGTTTCTGCAAGAGACCCACTTAACTCAAGACACAAACGTTAAACTGTATTCTGATAACTTCCCGAATTGGTTTTACGGGGACTCACCAATAAGGAGGGCCAAAGGAGTGGCGATCGGGTTTGAGAAATGTACAAAGTTCAAGGTGATCGATAGGTTGACCGATCCAGAGGGCAGATACTTGTTCCTGAAAGGGAAACTTGGGGATAGGACCTTTACTCTAGCTAATATATATAATCCAAATAAAAATCCTGTAAGATATTTGAAACAAATCCCGAGGAGACTAGCAGACTTCAAAACAGGGGATGTAATATTGGCGGGTGATCTTAATTTTTGTATGGATCCACCTCTTGATGGTACGTCTCATGCAAAGGGGATGAGTGGGAAGAGCTTGAAAACAATCAAACTCTGATTAAAACAAAATCAATTGACAGATGCCTGGAGGATACAACATGAAAAGATAAAAGATTACACACTTTTTTCTCCCCAGTGCACGGGACGCACTCGAGGTTGGATTACATAATGGTTGACCATAGACTGTTGGAGACCGTGTTGGAAATAGGAATAGTATCCTTGTCAGATCACTCCCCGGTGACAATGAAGATGAGGATAACTGGAATACATAGACATCCGTTTACCTGGCGGCTAAATGAGAACCTCTTACAAGATAATAAAACCGCAGAAATAATACAGAAAGAAATAGAATTTTATTTATCGACGAATGACACTGGTGAGGCGACAGGTGCCTCCTTATGGGAGGGACATAAAGCCTTTGTTAGAGGTAACCTCATCTCCATTGGGGCAGGAAAAAAAAGGAAAGAATAGAGAAAAGGGAGAAATTGATGAAGGAGGTCCATAGACTGGAGCAGGAACATAAAAAACAAAAGGGCCGACAACAGGAACTCTCATCAATTGATCAACAAGAGAGAGGAACTTAAAGATATGTATGATCGGGAAGCTAGAAGGGTACTAGAGGGAAGAACTAGAGAGAGATACTATGGGGAAAATAAAATAGGTAAATATTTAGCGAGACAGGTGAAAAAAAAGAGAGAGATTAATTTTATTGAAAAAATTCAGGATAAGAAGGGGAAGACTGTCCACACAACTAGGGAAATTGCGGAAGTATTTAAGCAATATTATGAAGCCCTGTACAATGTAGGTCAGAAAGGGGAACAAGGTAAAGAGAAAAAGGAAAAAATTAAATAGTTTTTGTATAAAGCTAAACTACCGCGATTACTAGATTGCGATAGGCAGAATATGGATAGACCCATTACAGAAGAGGAAATACATAATGCACTAAAAGAAACGGCATTAGGGAAAAGTCCGGGCCCTGACGGGTTTACGATCTCTTACTATAAAAAATATAAGGAAATTTTCGTCCCTCAATTTTGTAAATATATAAATGGATAAGGTACAAAATACGAAATGGGAGGAGAAGCCCTGCAAGCTGCAATAACGTTGATCCCGAAGGAGGGCAAAGACCATTTGCTCTGCTCTAATTATAGGCCGATAGCCTTATTGAATACAGACATAAAGCTATACGCCAAAGTTTTGGCATCTAGACTAAAGGAAAAAATGACAGAACTGGTACATCCGGACCAAGTCGGATTCATACCCGAGAGAGAAGGTAGGGATAATGGGGTGAGGGCATTGCTCCTTCTCCAGGCCCTAAAAAACAACGGGTCCCCAGGTCTATTCCTGTCAATAGACGCCGAAAAAGCTTTCGACAGGGTAGACTGGGGACTCATGTTAGAAACTTTAGAAGTGATGGCTATGGGCCCGAGGATGATCCAATGGATTAAAGTACTTTATAACAGTCCGAAGGCCGCAGTAAAGGTCAATGGAGAAACATCTGCACAGCTTCAAATGGGAAATGGCACCAGACAGGGGTGCCCATTATCACCCCTTCTGTTTGCGCTATCTCTCGAACCGTTACTGGCCTCGATCCGAAACAATCCAGATATAAAGGGGATTAGGGTGGGAGAGGACGAGCACAAACTCGCAGCATACGTGGATGATGTGCTTTTTTTCATCACTAACCCTAGGATAACGCTTCCGAACTTGCTAAGGACACTGGCAAAATTTGGTAAAATATCAAATTTGAAGATAAACCTTGGCAAGTCCGTGGCGTTAAACATTAATATCAGCAACCAGGAAGAGGCGAGACTCCGAACAGAATTTCACTTCCCCTGGCGTAAGGAGATTAAATACTTGGGAATTCTCCTCTCAGATACTATTAGGAAAATATATATATGAATAATTACATTCCATTATTAGATGATATAAAGAGATAAATAAAAAAAAATCTCAACCAGCCCTCTCTCGTGGTTTGGACGGATAAACATGGTTAAAATGATTTTGGTCCCGAAGATCATATATAAGTTTCAAATGTTGCCCATTTCACTCCCTTCGGCCTTCTTTGAAACATTACGAAAATTCATCTCTAAATATATATGGCAATATAAAAAGCCGATAATTGCGTTTGCGGTGTTGAGGGGGAAAAAACAAGGGGGGTTGGCGGTTCCGGACTTGAAAAGATATCATAATGCAGTGGTTCTCTCACGGGTGGTGGAGTGGGCGAAAGACGTAAATGACAAGAGATGGGTTAGTCTAGAGAATGTAATGTGTCAAGCACAATTAGGGAGAATAATATGGAACCCTCCACAACATAGGACAATAGGCCCTAACACACATGAAATAGCACGATATGCACTTAAAACCTGGGACCGAATCCATACACAAAATAAATGGGGTTACAATTCACCTTTGATTTTTTTTAAAAGAAAATGATTACTTTGTACCTGGAAAACAGGAAATGGGGGGGGGGGAATTGGATAATAAAAAAACAATGCACAATTAAAAGATATATTAGTTAAGGGTAAATTAGTCACTTTTCAAGCACTAAGGGAGGATACTGAATTTATGAGGATTGATGCTTGGCGGTTCCTCCAGTTACGTCAGTTCGTCGCAAAGCTTCCCCAACCAGTACGAGTTGAAGAAGAACTAAGGCCCTTTGAACGGCTTTGTCAGAGAGTAAAATCAAAAAATAACATAGGCCGAATATATAAAATACTCTCAGAGGGACGAACTGGAGGACCCAGCTACACTATAAGGAGGTGTACCAGGTAAAGGGTTACTTCCAGCAACAATAATTAGATCAAACTGTAATTTATCAAAAAAGTCACATTTATTACATGCATCAAAAAATATCAAGTATCAAAAAATGTATACTAAGTGCAATATTAATAAAAGCTCCCAGTATATAATGTTACAAATAAATCATTACCATAGACACTTCTACAAGGACAACATGTAACAATACAAAACAAAACCAAAAAAAAAAAACACTAAACACTATCCACACGCATTGTATAAGTCAAACTTCTGTCATAAATTCCAACTATATGATTATAATTTGGTGAAATGAGGTCTAATATAAACCTCAAAATAAAACTAATTATTAACCAGTTCCCGACCAGCGCACAGCGATGTACGTCGGCAGAATGGCACGGGCAGGCATATTGGTCGGTCGGGACCCCCGTGAGTCCGGTCGCGGGTCCCGCGGACTCGATCGCCAGGGGCATACCTGCGATCATCTTGTTAACAGCATTTCTCCATTCTGCCTAGCAACTAGTGACACTGATCTCTGCTCCATGTGATTGGAGCAGAGATCAGTTTTCACTAAATGAAAGCCCAACCCCCCACAGTTAGTAACACACCCCTAGGAACACTTAACCCCTACACTGCCACCCACTGGTTAACCCCTTCACTGCCAGTGTCATTTACACAGGAATCACTGCATTTATATAGCAGCGATTGCTGTATAACTGACAATGGTCCCAAAAATAAGTAAAAAATGTCCGATGTGTCCACCATAATGTCGCAGTCACAATAAAAATCGCTGATCGCTGCCATTACTATAAAAAAAAAAAAAAAAAAAAAAAAAAAAAAAAACTTTTGCGCAAACCAATCAATAACCACTTATTGCAATTTTTTAAACCAAAAATATGTAGAAGAATACGTATCAGACTAAACTGAGGGAAAACAAGTTTTTTTATATATTTTTGGGGGATATTTATTATAACAAAAAGTAAAAAATAATGCGTTTTTTTTCAAAATTGTCGCTCTATTTTTGTTTAAAAAAATAAATACCACAGGGGTGATCAAATACCACCAAAAGAAAGCTCTATTTGTGGGGAAAAAAAAGGACGTTGATTTTGTTTGTGAGCCACGTCAGTTAAAGCGACGCAGTGCCGAAACACAAAAAGTGGTCTGGGCTTTGACCAGCAAAATGGTCCGGTCTGTAAGTGGTTAATGACTGACATCTGGCTAATCAATTGGAGGGTGGAGGATAGAAAGAAAAATAGCAGGCCTGTAAAAGTAGTAGCTTAACTTAGTACCCTGGCTAGGCCGAATAATGAATCAATAGATGTAGTGGAAAAAATTTTGATGCGCTATGGTAATCCTTATATCTACAAGGCAAAACTGATGAACCAGTACTGAATATTATATCGAAAGAACGGGCAGTCCATTAAGATACACACTTCTTGAGCCCCAAGGTTCCAGTGTGAAAGTAATTTCCTTACTGCAGGTTTTTTCAATCATAATCCAAGAAAGGATCTCTAACTTTAACAGGTTTCCTTCAAGTTTCATGAATTAATTTCCAAAAGGACAATTTATCATGTTTAGAGAATCATCAACACTATAAATATCCCCTTCATCAAGAGTATTATACATACAAGGCGAGAGGGAAAATGGAAATTTGCAGGTTGTAGATAACAACTTCAAATAAACTTATTAAAGCGGAGGTCCACCCTAAAATTGACCTTCCGCTCATCGGAACCCTCCCCCCCTCCGGCGCCACAATTGGCACCTTTCAGGGGGGAGGGGGGTGCAGTTACCTGGATAATCCAGGTAACTGCACCCACTTCCGGGATAGCTCTCTGCGGAAAGGGGCGCCCTTCCGCAAGTGCCCCGCTGCCTGCTGGGAAACACACAGATCCCAGAGGCAGCGGGGACCGTCCTTATTGCGCAGCGGAACTCGCGCATGCGCAGTAGGGAACCGGGAAATGAAGCCGAAAGGCTCAATTTCCTGATTCCCATACCCAAGATGGCGGCGGCAGCACCCGAGTGACGATCTAAAGATCGGCTTCGGGTGCCGACATCGCGGGCACGCTGGACAGGTAAGTGTCACTATTTTAAAAGTCAGCAGCTGCAGTATTTGTAGCTGCTGGCTTTAAAAAAAAAAAAAAAAATGCGGAGTCCCGGCGGACTCCCGCTTTAAGTACATTACATATGAAAGTTATCCATATGTTACCACTCAACTATTTGGGAGCTTTGAATCGGCCATCTCCAGCGATCGGAGTGATGATAATTTAAAGTCCACTCTGTTAGTGAGTTGCTCTGAATCAGCTGTCTCAATCAACCGTGGCAGCGATGGATCGCAGTCAGTCACCAATCTCTCCTGATCACCGAGATGTAAAACGAGTGATGATTACCATCCACTTTTATAGCTGTTACTAAGTTCGAATAGCCTTTAGTTAAGTTCTCTCTCACAATGTCGTTCCGCTACTACAGCCAAAGCTCACAGAGGCTCATACTCCGTCAATCATAGTTCCAGCCTCTCAGGCAGCATTGTGGGACAGTGTCGTTGATGTCAATGCGTTTCGCTGGGTCTAATGGCGTAGCTTCATCTCGGACGTGTATTGGGTTTGCAGCAGTACTCCCTTTTATACATAGTATTTCCATATCTTTGCCGCCAAAGATGTTTTAAACTTAAAGGGACAGGTATCTCATTTGTAAAGAAAGGATTTATCCTGGCAATTCTCCTATGCTTATTAAAAGGTACACAATCAATTTACTAAGGATAAACTAAAAATAGAATAGATATCCACTATCACTTATATATTAATTTGTACTTAAGAAATTATTTGTGTGTAAACGTCACTCGTATATATTGGGGGCTATGTAAAAGAAAAACAAAAAAGGAAAAGAAGAAACTAAACAAAAGGAGAGAAGAAAAAAGACGATGACATTTGCATTAACAGCTGGGGATTCGACATTGCACACAACACATAACAGGAAGGGCTGCCATATAAATACATAAATATAGCTACTGTATCAGTTACACATGAGGATTTGGGTATGGTATGATGAATAACTAGATAGTAACCAAATGATTTATATCACTACTATATCCATAACATTAATAGTTTATGATAGACAATATTTTTTTTTTAAATGTGTGGGAGTGTGTGCATATATTATATATATCTTTATAATATACACTGCGGCAAACCGAATCACCTCCCTGAAGTATATTGGAAACAGTACATCAGGAACGGCCTGCAGTCAGATCTAGCTAAAGTGGATATATATATTATATATATATATATATATATATATTAAATACACTTCAGCTAACTGAATAATCTGCCTGCTCAATCTGAACAACACACTCTCTCCATCCATGCCAACAACACACTACACAAGGCAGGCGTGCAGGTGGCCTTATATAGTGTGGGGTGTGGACTTCGTCCCCATGAGCCATGATTGGCCAAAGGCACCCTGCCTTTGGCCAATTATGTCTCTCTTAGCGGAGGGTGCTGTGACTGGCCAAAGCACGCAGGTCATGGTGTTTGCTCTGGCCAATCATCATACAGCAATGCACTGTGGTCCCGTAGTGTATTATGGGCCGCTGAACGGTGCTCAAATTTGGAGCAAACGGCCCATAATATTCGGTTTTCAACTAACGGACGAACAGCCAATGTCCGAGTCGAACACATGTTCGACCCGAACAGAAAGCTCATCCCTAGTAATATAGAAGAGTATGTCATCTGAATAAGTCAATAATGGGGGCGTGTCCAAGATGGCCGAGTGAGTGGACGTGTGCCAGAGAGCTCTGCTGCCTCTTTTATCCTGTTGCCCGAAATACCGTGTGGATTGCTGACATTCTGAGCGTGGGGGTTGGTGAATGCCTTCCAGACTGCCTGGACGTGGTAAAGGGGGTAAGAAACTTAAATTCCCCCTGGAGACCAGCCCGATTCCCTCTGGGCCTAGAGACCGGCTGCCGCGCTGCAACATGGCGTCCCAGACGGACTCGCGGGAGGGGGGACAGTTTGCAGTTAACCACATCACCGGGGTGCGGGGTTTGGATGGGACACTGCTTCGATCCCCGGATGCTGTCAATCTTAGATCTGCCCACTACTACCAGCACCTCTACTCGACCAGGGTGGACTACAGCTTTCAGGAGCTGTCCGAATACCTGGAGGGCATTCCCCTCCCGACTCTTGGTGCTCAGGCTTGCTCGGCTCTGGAGAAGGATATTTCTCTGGAAGAGGTCCAGGCCGCTCTATCGCAATTACAGGCAGGGAAGACCCCTGGGGCGGATGGCCTGCCTAAGGAATTTTATTCCCACTATCCGGATCTATTGGCTCCGCGGTTGGTGTCCCTGTATGCCCATTGCCTTCGTTTGGAGGCTCTGCCGGCATGTATGTATGAGGCAGTGGTGGTGTTGGTCCCCAAACCAGGCAAGGATCCTGAGGACTGCTCCTCCTACCGACCGATATCACTCTTGAATGTCCATAGCGCACAGTAATAGTGGGAAACGGATCATCGCCTCCCTGGACGCCGAAAAGGCATTTGATTCGGTGGAGTGGGTCTTCCTATGGGAAATCCTGGGTTGATTTGGGTTTGGGCCTAGATTCCTTCGGTGGTTAAGGATACTCTATCGGGAGCCTCGGGCTTGCGTCCAGACCAATGATAGACTATCGGCATCCTTCCCATTACAGAGGGGCACAAGGCAGGGCTGCCCCCTCTCCCCGGCCCTATTTGCACTTGCGATTGAGCCTTTGGCGGTTATGATTCGGTCCTCGGGGAGGGTGCAGGGATTGCGGGTGGGATCATTAGAGGAAAAGATCTCGTTGTACGCGGACGATGCCCTGCTGTATCTCCAGGACGATGCCCTGCTGTATCTTCAGGACGCGGATGACTCCCTGTCGGCGGCCCTGGAGATTTTTGATACCTTTGGTAGGTTTTCGGGCATACGGATCAATTGGTCAAAATCCAACATATTTCCGCGTGACCTGCAGGCCCGGGACATTAATATTGACATCCCTCTTCGTTGGGTTGACCAGTTCCGGTACTTGGGTATCCAGGTTAGGAGGGAGCTGGCAAGCTTTGGGGAGCTGAATCTGCAGCCGGTTTTGACTCAGCTTCGGACTAGGTGCACCGCATGGGCCTCCCTCCCCCTGAACCTTATGGGTCGTATAAATTGGCTGAAGATGATTTTCCTCCCCAAGTTTGTATATGTTTTTCACCACAGCCCTACCTGGATACCCAATTCCTTCTTTGTGGAGGTCGACAGATGCGTAGCTCCTTTATTTGGAAGGGAGAGACGCCCCAGGTTGGCTAGGTCCACCCTGATGCTTCCTATCCGCTGTGGGGGGTTGGCACTACCGGACTATCGAACATACTTCTGGGCGGCGGTTTTGGTGACGGCTTGGTGGTGGCTTGCCCACCCTAGGGGGAATGCGGCTGTGTGCTTGGAGGCGGAGGTCGTGGGATCGCTTTGTGAGCTGAGCAGCCTGCTGTATAGGGGGGTGACGGGCAAGCAGTGGGCTCCCGTCACCCACAAAAACTACCCTCAGGGCATGGGCGGTGGCCAGGCGGGGGCTGGTTGACCCACAGGACTGGTCTCCCCATTGCCCACTTTGGGGTAACCCTAGTATCCTCCATATGAAGATGGTGCCGGACCCACAGGTATGGGATCGAGACCTTGGGGAATGTATTTGTGGCTGGAGTCTTGCTCTCATACGTGGCCCTACAGGATAAGTACCACCTACCGGATTGGATGACATTCCGATACTTCCAGCTGCACCATGCTGTCAGGGCCCAATTTCCGTATCCGATTTGGGTACAAATGGACCCCATTGAGGAGATATTAGTGCAGGAGAGAATGGATAAGCCCCTGTCTGCATTGTACCTGAACCTACTGCGGACTGATTCTGCTAAGGTGCACAAATTATGGGACTTGTGGAAGGCTGATTTACCCGGACTAGACAGATCAGATTGGAAAGAATGTCTGGCAGATAGTGCAGCTACCCTTATATCCTCCAGGGAAAGGTTGATCCAGGTCAACTTTTTGCACAGGGTCTATTACACCCCTCAGAGGCTCCATCAGGTTTATCCCCAGCGGTCGCGGGACTGCCCCAGATGTAGACAGTCTATAGGCACATATCTGCATATAAACAAAATCTAAAAACAGCGCAACAAAGAGACTTGTGATATGGTGTAAGAAAACACATAAAAAACATTTATTAAATATGAAGACAACAATGGCAAAGACATTTGATCCTCCTGGGATCTTAAAAGCATACAAATCATCATAAAAAGATATATAAACTGACGGATGTTTTGTGACGAATCACCCCTGCAGTCTTTTGTTTGTGACTTTAAGATGATAAAAAAAGCTGCACTGCCACCAATCAGCTGAAATATGGGGACTTGCTAATTGTGAACAATCCTCCAGAACGGGGAGAGGAGAAAGTTAATGAAGTGCAGGTAAATGGAACTATGTTCCTGGAGTCACTCACTGTTAGTGGATGGACTGCAGCGCCGCCGCTCTGAGCCTGTGTAGTGGAGGGGAGATGTACAATCCTGCTCCGTGTGTTGATGCAAACTCTGGGACGGAGGTGCGGTGCACGCTGAGTGGTGTAAACTGAAGTTGGGCGCGAGGTGGCATCCGCCTGGCGTGACAGAAGACCTGGAGCGCAATGCACAGGTCTGACGTGTCGTGCCGTCTGTCCGAACGGCTGGGTGTCACGTGAAGAGCTCTGTAGTGAGGAGGGTTGCCATGCCAACTGCCTGCTTACATGTTTCGCACGCATGCACTTTTTCAAAGTTTTTTATGTGTTTTCTTACACCATATCACAAGTCTCTTTGTTGCGCTGTTTTTAGATTTTGTTTATTTGTTATCGTATTCCACCAAGTCCAAAGTGGTTTAACAGCTGCACATTGATACCAACAATGGGACATCGTCTTAAATAACGAGTATCTTAATACATGGATAACCGTTCTGAACAAAGGAAATATTCGTTTGTGCGCCAATGACTCTTTTTTTGTTGTTTACATATCTGCATATGTTCTGGGGTTGTCCCAAGATTGCTGAATGCTGGGCTCAGGTATTTGACACCATCATTGGACGTCTTCAGTTAGAGCTCCCCCTGTTGCCGGAGCTGGCCTTACCGGGGATTCAGGATGATGATGACAGGTTGTTGACCTATCTCCTGTTCTATGCCAAAAGGGAAGTCATATTGAGGTGTAACGGGGAGCGTGGCTTGCAACGGATGGAATAGGCAGCACAGTGCGAGAGCTCTGCCGGAATCCTGAGAATTTACCCTGAAAATAACGATCCTGTCGCACCTGCATCGCTCACCACCTATTCCGGAGAGTGCAACTTTTACCACACTGTGGCGGTGGACATATCCCGCAAGATCGGCCGGCAAGGACACTCAGCAGGCCGCAGAGTATGGAGGCCAAGATGGTGCCCAGACCCAGCATTCGGCCAATGAGGTGGCCAGGAGGATGTTTGGCGGCGCTCTGGGGAAAGGGGGCATACTGAAAACACCCTCACAGCTCCTGGAAACATCTGATATGGACTCCCCAGCAGAAGCCCTGGAACAACACCTGCTCCTAACATGGCTCCCAGGGCCCTGGCAGAACAGGACAATCCAACTCCTGAACCGACCCTGCAAGACACTTTTGTAGCAGTAACCTCCTGCAATATTTCTATTAATACACTAACTAATGAGATCAAAGGAGTAAAACTGGAACTGAATATGGTTAGGCAGGACATGCAGAAGCTGCATGATCACACAGCTGCACTGGAGGACAGAGTGAGTAATGTGGAGTTTGATGTTTAACCCCTGCAGAGGGAAGTCCGTCATATGCAATCTATTATCACTGGCCACAAAACTCGCTTAGAAGATATGGAAAATAGATGCAATAATATCCGTGCAGTAGGCATACCAGAGAGGGCTAAGAGCAAAAGCCCTGTGGAGTTTATTAAAAACTGGCTGATTAACACATTCGGTAAAGACTCTTCCCCCCCCCCATGTTTGTGGTGGAGCACATCCACAGAGTTCCACCCAGGCTGCCTAAACCTGATGAACCTCCCAGACCGTTGTTGTTGACAACCCTGCCAACGCATCTATGTGGCTGGAGCGTATGGAGCACACCCTCAAGAAAACACAAGCACCTATAGCCTGATGAGGACATGCCTTCCCTTTTCTTTTTTCTCCCCTGTCTCCCGGAAGCTGGTGCCATGCAAGAAGAAGATTTGGACATATTTTCCTTTCTTCTTCAACTTTCCTGACAGGTGGAGAGGAAGACAAATGTTAATTGCACTATTCTTTACCGATGAGTTGGACCCACAAGTCCCTGTCAGGGACTTACCCGCAGGAGAACTGGCATCAATGGGCAGCAGAATCGCAGATCTGCAAATACTAATTCCCCAATGCTAATGTGCATCCGTGCGCACAAGCGAGGACGGCCAGGACATATTTGCCAGTGTGCACACTTGCTAATGTACGCGCCAGTGCACACACAATACGTGAGAGGTGCCAGTGTCCTATTTAAAGCCTGCTGCAGCAGTGACCTGCCCGAGTCTTTACTAAGTTGGACTTACGAGGTGCTTACAATCTTGTACACATCATGAAGGGACAAGTGGAAGACCGCTTTCAGAACTCGTTTTGGGCATTTTGAATACCTCATTATGCCTTTGGGACTGTGTAATGCCCCAGCGACCTTTTAACATTTTGTAAGTAGCATCTTTAGAGAGTTCCTGGATCATTTCCTGATTGTATACTTGGATGACATCCTCATCTTCTCTGACACCTTGGAGCTACATAGAACCTATGTCCGGAAGGTACTATCCACATTAAGAGAACACCAGCTCTATACAAAAGCAGAAAAG
Organism: Lithobates pipiens; assembly: GCF_037356315.1. Taxonomy (NCBI): domain Eukaryota; kingdom Metazoa; phylum Chordata; class Amphibia; order Anura; family Ranidae; genus Lithobates; species Lithobates pipiens. Next base: position 225,025,885 of record NW_027507784.1, read on the forward strand.
CATCAATTCGAACAGACGTCCATACAATTCCTGGGCCTAATTATTTCCACGTCTGGGATAGCTATGGACCCACAGAAAGTATCCGCTATTCTGGAATGGTCAGTCCCTACCAACAAGAAAGGTATCCAAAGATTTGTTGGGTTTGCTAACTTTTATCAGAGATTTGTTAAAGACTTTTCCGGTATTATTGCCCCTATTACTCAGCTGACTTGCCAGCATACCCGTTTTCAGTGGTCCCAGGAAGCCCAATAAGCTTTTGATAGGTTAAGACTCCATTCACCTCGATCCCCATTCTGCAACATCCAGATCCAGCCTTGCCCTATGTTTTGGAGGTCAATGCATCTGAAGTCACCATTGGGGCTGTCCTGCTCCAACGTCAAGGCCCTAAAGCTTTATTACACCTTGTGGCCTTTTTCCCCCGAAAACTAGGCCAGCCGGAAAGAAATTATGACGTAGGGGACTGGGAATTACTGGCAATAAAAGCTGCCTTTCGAAGAATGGCAATTCCTACTTGAAGGTGCAGCTCATCCCATCATGATATTCACCGACCATAAAAACCTTGAATATCTTTGATCCGCCAAAAGACTAAGACCAAGGCAAGCCAGATTCTTTTAGAGGTTTAACTTTCACCTTATCGCCCAGGGTCCAAGAATGGGAAAGCAGATGCCCTCTCACGTATGTTTCCAGAAACTCCAGCGACTGCTGTCCCTAGCACCATTTTGTCCCCCCCAGAATTTCCTCTCGATTCAACCTGATCTAAGATCAACACTTGAACAAAGGTCTGCTCAATACCCTGAATCCGAAGGTTCCTCATTCAGAAGGCAGGGCGGACTCCTGTGGCACAAGGACAAGATCTTTGTTCCCAAAGGAGCCAGACTTCAGGTCCTCAAGACCTTCCACGAATACCAGCTTGCCAGCCACTTCAGAATCCATAAGACTACTGAGCTGATTCAGCGATCCTACTGGTGGCCTAACCTGAGGCAGGATTGTAAGGACTTTGTAGGCGCCTGCACAACCTGTGCCAGAAATAAGGGAAGCTGCACACAAGCCTGGGGTGTGTTGAGACCACTACCTATCCCAGACCGTTCCTGGAAGATGCTATCCGTGGATTGTATTGTGGAGCTAACCCCATCCGAAGGCTTTTCCACTATCCTGGTGGTGGTTGATCGTCTAACAAAGATAGCCCACTTTCTGCCTCTACTAGGTACTCCCTCCGCCATATATACAGCACGTCTTTATTAAAGAGATCATAAGATTGCATGGCCTGCCAGACAGTATTGTCTCCGACAGAAGAGTACAATTTACTTCAAGGTTCTGGAAGGCTCTCTGTAAAGCTCTGAACATTGAAATCTGTTTGTCCTCTGCCTACCACCCGCTGAGTAACGGCCAGATGGAGAGGACAAATCAGACGCTAGAGCAGTACCTCCGCTGTTTTTCTACCTTCTCTCAAGATAACTGGGTAGGCCTTGCTCCCGTGTGCCAAATTTGCCTATAATAATTCGGTACACGCCTCCACCAATCAGTCCCTGTTCTGGGCAAACTACGGATTCCAGCCATCCTTCTTGCCTCATGGAAGCAGCAGTACCTGCCATACCGGACAGAGTAACATTCATTCAAGAAAATTTACAGGTTCTTCAAAGAAACACGAAGAAAGCACAGGAAGACCATAAAAAGTATTACGACAGGAAGAAGGGTAGTCCAGTTCTGAAAGTGGGGGACAAAGTTTGGCTCTCCACTTTGAACCTCAAATTATCCTGCCCCTCCCGGAAGCTGAGCCCAAGTTTCATTGGTCCCTTTGCAGTCAAGAAAAAAATAAAATAATCTGGTGGCTTTTAAATTGTCCTTGCCAAATTCTTACAAGATTCACCCAGTCTTCCACGTCTCACTGCTCAAGCCAATCAGTGCTGGCCCCTTTTCTGGAAGGGAAGATCCTCCTCCACCTCCAATTACATTGGGTGAAGAAACAGAGTTTGAGGTGGAAGCCATTAGATTGTCAGAAAAGAGGTAGACAAATTCAATATCTAGTGAAGTGGAAGGGTTACTCAGGAAAGCTCTTGGGAACCTGCAATTAATGTTCATGTCCCTAAGTTGCTGTGTGAATTCTTCAGAAGATTTCCAGAGAAGGAAGCACGCCTGGTCATCCGGAGGCTGCCCCTTGGGTGGGGGGGGGGGGGCACTGTCAGAGATCTACCTGCAGGAGAACTGGCATCAATGGCCAGTAGAATCGCATATCTGCAAATACTAATTCCCCAATGCTGATGCACAAGTGCGCACACGGGCGAGGACGGCCAGGACAACATATTGCCAATGTGCACATGCACGCACCAATGTGCGCTAGTGCGCACACGTGTGCGCCAATGCACACACAATACGCAAGAGGCTCCAGTGTCCTATTTAAAGCCTGCTGCAGCAGTGACCAACTGCTGCATGATCTTCAGCTTCTTGTGTTTTCCTGAGTTCCTGTTCACATTGTGTTGGATACCTGTTAATGACCTGGCTGCCTAGACCCATCTGATCTGTGTTGACCCCGGCTTGATCCTTGGCTTGTTTCTGTTTACCTGCTTGACCTGCTGCCCTGTGTATGACCCCGGCTTGTTCCATTGACTTTGCTCCTGCTTGCTGTCCTGTGCATGAACTCTGGCTTGGCTCCTCGCACGACTTCTGGTTCCTTCTGCTGCATGATCTCATCTGGTACTCCTGAAGTACCCCTGCCCAGCGGTCTACCAGTGGACTTCTCTTCTCTACCTCAGCCTGTCGCAGCTAGCGACCCCTGCTGCTTTGAGTACAGCTCTCCCTGTGTCACCTTCAGGGGCTGCTCTGCACTTAGTCGCAAGGGAAGCCCTCCCAGCATTTCAGCCTCCGATCGGGTACGCAATAGTCCCTTTGAATCAGAGTTGAACTGAGGCGTTGGGGGCCCCCCCTTACACTCCTCCTGTGTGGACATTTTTTTTTTTTTATACCAAGCTCCCTTACTGTTTACAGGATGCATGGACCTTTTTTCCTACCCCTATCCACCCTTTTTGTTTATTGTCCCACATTATGTGGAAGTGGTTTTTTTTTTTGGTTTGTTTTTTCACACTGAACTATGCTGTCGGCAGAGTGAATAACTCACAATGTTATTCTGATTTACCAACCAAGGACATAGCTATATGGTGGATGCCGTCACTATCATGCATGTGTTCTACCCGCCACACCAGGTTTTTTCTCAAAGCTGTCAGGTAGAGATGTGGGGTGCCCTTGGGCGAACCTCTGTAAATGACATGGCTTCCTGTCATTGATTACTCATATGCCTTGCTATGTCTAGTGTTTGCACTATAGTTTCATAGAATGTGAGGGGGCTGGGTGATGGAGTGAAACGGGTGGCACTTTTCTCCACGGTGGCCAATTTCCAACTACTGCATTCCCTGATAGACGATCAGGGATGGTATATTTTTCTGCTCTGTAAAACAACAGGACGGACATGTATAATTGCTAATATCTATGTCCCTCCAACCTTCTCCTTTGACAGTCTGAAACAATTAGCTCAATTTATGGCCACGTACCCCAATGTCCCTGTTTGGGTGTTGGGAGACTACAATAATGTAATGGATAAAACACTAAATTCCCGCCTAGACCTGGCAGTGCTCCTCAGCCAGGTGGCCCCACCCCCTTTGCAAGATTCATATTGGAAATCGGTCTGCAAGATGTGTGGAGGGACCAGAACATTACCGTGCAATGTTACTCATGCTTTTCAGCATCATACAAATGCCTAGATCTGTCTAACTAATGACTTGGCACAGGCACTAACTGAATCTGTGAAATATGCTCCACATAACATTTCTGATCACTCCCCTTTAAGTGCTACTATAATAACATAACCAACCCCACACCGCAAGCTCTGGAAAGTAAACCCCTTCTGGTTCATAATATTCCCGAGTACCGACCCCATACCCAGGGCTCTGGTACAGTTTGTGCATCTTAACTAGTGCACGGGCGGTCTGGCGGTAGTCTGGGATGCCCTAAAAGCTCACCTCAGGGGCCTACTCATCAAGCAAATTAATGCAATCAAAAACTAAAAAGTGGGAGAATCTGGTGATGGACCCCTTCCTCAGAGCCAGGGCATAGATGGCAGGAAGCACAGGCCTTATATCAACAAGTCTCCACCACTGCTGCAGAGAACAAGAGGTTTTTCCTACAGCAAAAATATTTTAATGAGGGGGAAAACACAGGTCATTTACTAGCTATAACTAAAACCCAGCAGAGCACGACCCATATAGAGGCCATCCAAAATGTAGACGGCATAAAGGTTACTGATCAGACCCACATACCTGACGTGTTCTCACAATTCCTTAAAGACCTTTACACCTCTAAGGTACACCCCACACAAGGAGGTGGCCCATTTTCTGGACCAGTGCTCTCACCCCCTGGGTGTCACAGCAGGGTCTAGCTGCCCTTAATGCACTACTGAAGCTAGAGGAATTATCGTTGGTGGTAGCACAAATGGATAATATCAAAGCCCCGGGTGCAGACGGCTTGCCCACAGAAACATATAGGAAATATGGGAACACTCTCCTACCTAGCCTACTAACAACCCTCAACAGTGCCCTTCAGGAAGGTAGCCTACCTGCCTCTATGAACAAGGCTATTATTATAGTGTTAGCAAAACCGGGCAAGGACCTGCGTAATGCAGACGTCAAACTATTAGCAAATGTATTGGCCACTAGACTTTTGTGAGTGGTGACAGGACTGGTCCACTCTGACCAGTCTGGCTTCATTCCGACTAGATCTACGGCACTGAATATCTGAAGATTGTTTCATTATACACAAATTCCAGTGGATAACCCGGCAACAAAGCCACCTTTTCTATCGAAGCAGCCAAAGCTTTTGACAGCGTGGAGTGGAAGTATCTGTGGGAGCTTTGGTCTGGGCGATAAATTTATTTCATGGGTGCAGCTTCTGTGTGCTGCCCATATGGTTAGGATGAGGATAAATGATTCCCTTTCAGAGCCCTTCCCTTTGTTTCATGGCACGTGGCAGGGGTGTCCGTTGTCACCCCTGCTATTTACCCTTGCACTGGAACCTCTGGTGGCTATGGTTTGGGCCTCCCCTGACATTACGGGCTTCGACAGGGGGAGGAAAATATTTCCTTATATATGGATTACACCCTGCTGTACTTGGGAGCTACCGACTGCTCTTTGAGAGCAGTAATGCACTTAATTGATCAGTTTGGACAATTATCGTCATAAGTCGGCTCTGGTGCCTCGACTCATTACCAGCACCTTTGCTGGAGGACGTATCCCACATACAAGTGGTTTCATCATTTAAATACTTAGAAATAGTGGTGGCTGGGGACACACAAGACTACACATCCTTAAATCTAAAACCTATACTACAAAAGTTCCAGCAAAAGCAGGCTAGTTGGAGTAGATTACTATTGGCTGGTCACATAAATCTCAAACATGATCTGGACACCACAGCCGTTATACATTTTACACAATGTCCTGACCTGGATACCCCAGTACTGGTTTCGGTGCATGGAGTCGCAATTTAGAGCTCTCATATGGAGAGGTGGAAAGAATTAAACTGGCCACACTACAACTACCTAAAGACCAGGGTGGCATGGAGGTCCCACATTCTCGAATGTACTACCTGGCAGCACAGCTGCAACATTTCACGGGTTGGGACCTCGGGACGGGATCAGACCCCTCCAGAAGTCTCCACCTGGGCCCTGACACAGACTACACTGCCTTATCTAATATGGAGATGGGTTTTCCTAGAGTTCTCTCCACTTACCCCACGGTTCGGTCACTGATGAAAATATGGAAAAAGGTCAAGACCACATTGGGATTGACAGGCTATCTTCGTCCGACCCTTATATGGCGTAACTTTTTTTTACACTGAACTGACCAGGGTACCCAGCCCATCAATTTGGGAAAGGTCCGGGGTTAGATGCCTCGCCCAAATACTCAACAGACCTGTATTAAAACCATTCGATCAATTGCTGTGCGAATTCCCTGCACTCAAAGGCCACGGCTTCCAAAATATACAACTGCAACATGCCATTAGATATCAGAGTAGGCACTCCAATTTGCAACTAGAAGACTCACATTCCTTAAGTCTATATACTATGACCCATAGAAGAAGGGAATCATCTCCAGAATCTGTGTCCACCTACTATCACATATATAAGCCCTAGACTTGCTGCCATGTAGAGAGGGGTGGGGGCAAGATGTTGGTCCCATCGACGGTGAGCAGTGGAATCAAATCCTGGGAGTGGGCCCAGTAGTTTCAGTGTCAGCATCTCAGACTATCCCAGCTGTTCATACTACACAGGGTATATCATATCCCTGTACAACTGCATAAATAGGGCAGGCGTGACTCCCCCATATGTCCCAAATGCCAGACCCACCCGGGCGACCTTATTCACATGCTCTGGTGTTGCCCCAAACTAGTGAGGTACTGGAACTGTGTTGTCATGAGAATAAACAGTGTTTTCCAAGTTCAGCTTGAACTGAAGCCACTGGTGTGTTTTTTTTTTTTTTTTTTAAATAAACAATTTTTATTGCAAAATATAAATAGAACATAAACAAGATAGCAAAAGCCTTATGTATCACAGGTTGTAAAAAAAAAAAAAATTGGACATATAATAAGTGCGGACGAAGCCGCTAGGCAATAGCAAAATACAGTAAATTTGACGGATTTTATTACATATAGTACAATAAAATAATATAAAGGTAAAAAGGAATGGGTGGGTTAGAGTAGCTTTGGGGAGAGCGAACTTAGAACTCTAACAAAGTGATGTATAGTCGGGGGGAGGGTGTCTGGAAGGGGATAGGTACGTAGTTTCAGAAGAATATCTACACTCTCTATCAGACGGTTCAGGGTTGTGGTGATACATTCTTGAATGCATCTGTGGATTTATAAGGATCCAGCACAACCAAGTGGTTGTAAATTTCGATGGGGTGTCTTTCGTTTGATGAATAAGGTCTTCCATCTGCATTATTGCATTGATGCGGTTGAACCACTCTGTGATAAGTGGGGGATTTGGGGAGCGCCATTTAGATGGAATACATATTCTAGCGGCATTGACCATATGCATGGCCAGAGATTTGAAGTAAGATCGGTCTGAGGTGGTTGTATAGTGTAATAAAAATTGGGCAGGTGAAAAATCCAATCGGTAGGTTGTGACAGTTTCAATTATTTTATGGACTTCTAGCCAAAAAGGTTGGAGGAGTGGACATGTCCACCATATGTATACTGGTGTGTTTACTAGGTAGCCTGGATAAAGACCTGCACCTTCCCTCGGTATACATTGCCCTCACAAGACTCCTATACTTAGCCAGGAAGCTGATTGCCCATCTGTGGCTAATCGGCACACATCCCAAGGGAGGCACAATGGATCATGCTACTCTCATCCAGGAAAAAGACACATAACACAGAAAGGCGCCAAATAAATTCTCCGATATATGGCAGAGTTGGTTAAATTCCCCAGAAGTGGCACTACCACAACTGGCCCTGTATAGGCTGCTGTTGGGATAATTGGACACATAAAGCTGCTAACGAAGTCTTATAATATGGAAAAAGCTGTGAAACATGTGAGCAATTTGCATGATTAACGGATTTGAATCCCTGGGGATATGTCATTAGTTGGTCTAATATTTTAATTTTTAATCTTTACCTTAATTTTGTTCTTTGTTGAATGAGCACTAGGCCATTGAAATGTTTTATCTACCTTGTTTGTATGATAACAATATTGACTTTCCAGTTAACAACACTTTTATATTGTTGAGAAAATTAAGGCTCCTGATACTATCTCTATATGCACTTAAATATCAAACACACATGTAATATGTTCATGTAATGCCTTGTGTTCTCTTAAATAAAACTTTTTTTTATCTTGACAAAAAAATAAATAAAAGGAAATTAACGAGAATCACTGAACTGATGATGCAATTAAATCCCCTCATAAGTTTGATTTAACACTCTCCTAAATATTTCACAATTGGGCAAACATGTAAAAAAAAAAAAATATATCAATAAAGTATGGGCATTAAGTGACTGAGTAGTAAAATTGTATTTGACGTTATGCAGAGCCATTACAGATGACACTTTCATAACTAGCACCGAAAAGGATAAGAGTCAGTTACTATATCCAAATGAAGGAAGCTTTCTCAAAGGAGGAATCCTGAGCCATATGTATGTGCAGCTGGTTATAGGTTATGTCATCACCCTTCTGATATTTAGTAGATATCCTGCAATAATGACGTGCACCAAGATGCAATGTCACAGAATTAAAGAGGATGGTGATTACGGTTCAGCAAGGTAAGCAGTGATCACTGGCTTTGAAAAGAAGTCAATATTTTGCAGGATAGTCAGAGATGGAAACTGAATAGTTAAAAACAAAGCTTATGAAATCTTCACAGCCATTCATGATGGACCTTGCCAAGCCTATAGAGGGTAACAGATAAGGCAGCGGCATTATTTACAGATAAAGCAGTTCAACAAAAAGCAGCCTGGAGCTTATTTGCAGCATTATGCCAAAGGAAGAAAAACACATACAGTGTGGGTGTGCAGAGCAAGTAGGCAAATGGATAATGGATGATAAAGTACCCTATAAATGAGTAGCTAAAATTTTAAAGAAGATTTTAGTGTCAGAGTTTATCAAAAAAATGGACCGGTAGTATGGACAGGGCGTTGGGTTCTTCCCTGATTTAGGTAGAACCATTAAGTGGGCTATTAAAGATTCATTTGAAAAGGAAACCATCTACAGCAATGGAATTAAAATAAGTATACAAGGACGCTGAGGATATGAGACACCTTTTTATAAGTATTAGAGAACCCATCAGGGCCCAGGCTCTTCCCATTGTGAAAAATAGCTATGATAGAAGCTAGGCTCGTAGTGGTTAATGGACATTCCAAATCCCACATGATGTCAGTCGGCAGAGTGGGAATGTCCACATCCTGCAGATTCTCCTCGATCAAATGATGTTAGCATTGTGCCGCTTGTGGGATGAGCAGGGGGCTAAGAGCTTATGCATACGACATACACTTTGAGACACTTCTCATGCTCATAAAACCTATGAGCATACTATCTAAGTTTATTTCTTGCTTTACATTCAAGGCACTTGGACAAGTTAGACCTAAATTTCCTTCAACTTGTCTGCATTTTCTGAAAAAGAGATGAGGGCGCTCTGGTGGAGGTGGATAGCTGGTCTAGGGTGATGATGGTTAGATGGCACTTCATGCAGCACTTTGGATGAGGAGAAGCAACTCTGAAGATATGTAAAGGAAAGAAAGGCACCTCTGAGTGCCATATTAAAAGATTTAATTAAATGCACAAGGGGTTAAAAGCACTTACAAGATCACAGAATGTTAAAAGCATGTAACATGGAGTTCTTATTTTTCTTGGTTCATCCTCTGTCTGCAAATGGAGAGCAGGGTAGAACGTTCCCAGCAGCTGTCAGTTTTCTTCCATGCGTGCGAGAGTGAGGAGGCAGTGAAGCAGCCTGTGTTCCGGGTTTACACTGGAGCGCACAAGGCCGATGGCCCCAGAGGCTGCAACACCTAAGCAAGAGGCACCACTAACCAAACACTGCCACAAAGACCAAGGAACTCTCCAAACAAGTAAGGGACAATGTTGTTGAGAAGTACAAGTCAGAGTTAGGTTATAAAAAAATATCCAAATCTTTGATGATTCCTAAGAGCACCATCAAATCTATCATAACCAAATAGAAAGAACATGACAAACCTGCCAAAAGACGGCAGCACACAAAAACTCATGGAGCAGGCAAGGAGGACATTAATCAGAGAGGCAGCACGGATACCCAAGGTAACCCTGGAGGAGCTGAAGAGTTCCACAGCAGAGGCTGGAGTATTTGTACATAGGGCGACAATAAGCCATACACTCCATAGAGTTGGGCTTGTGGCCATTACTTTCATCAAAAAACAAAATAGCACATTTTGAATTAGCGAAAAGGCATGTGGGAGACAAAATGTATAGAGGAAGGTGCTCTGGTCTGATGAGGCAAAAATGTACAAGCTCATAGAGACTTATCCAAAGTGACTTGGAACTGTGATAGCCACAGAAAGGTGGCTCTACAAAGTATTGACTTTAGGGGGGTGAATAGATATGCACATTGACTGTTTATGTTATTTTGTCCTATTTGTTGTTTGCTTCACAATAAAAAAAAATAAAAAAAATCTTCAAAGTTGTTCTGTACATTAAACAATGCAAATCCTCAAACAATCCATGCTAATTCCAGGTTGTAAGGCAACAAAACACAAAAAAAAATGCCAAGGGGGGTGAATACTTTTGCAAGGCACTGTACCACCATCACTCCAATTCTTCTCCATGATCGGGATGTGTCAATACCAAAACCTCTCTGCCTCACATGCAGTTTTGTAAAACAGACAAAAAACATTCACAATGAAAGAGAAATTGTATAAAATTCCAGAACTCTACACCTGCTCCACAGACCATGTAGTCTTCTGTCTAGCCTGCCCCTGCAGCCTCCACTATGTAGGGAAAACCATAAGCCCCCTATGCCAGCATTTTGGAGAGCACTGACGATTCACTGAAGCTGGAACACTTTACAGAACACCATCCCAAAGGCCTAAAAGCGTGGATCATTGAATCCATACTAACCGGTTTCCCCACGGCAGAGAGATTCCAACATCCAACATATGCTCTAGATGTACTTTTGCCTGGAGGTATTGAAGAACTGGAAATTGACACCACACTGTAAATGTTACTACACTTGACTTACAGACAACTGTCCTCCCATGACCATATAACATATAAAGTATGCACTATGAGGCCCTAGCCATACAGCCTACACAACATAAGCATTACAACATGCATTATCACTTATTTCCCTATGAAGTAATGAATTAATTTATTGAACTCCACAAACGTCATTCTAGAGCCATCTTAATTTACAATAAATAACCAAATTGTCATAAAAATCATTATCTACCATCGATCATGCTGGATAACCAAATTCTGTATTCTTGCCATATATTCTACAACAATCACACAACAGGCAGCGACGAGGCAACATCCCACCCCAGATCACGGCCCCCCACCCTATGTGAATGAGTAAGTACCCCTACCCATTCACCTGGGGAGAAAATGTCAATAAAAAACACAACACAAGTTTTAAACGCCATTTATTAAGCAGCTCCGGGGGTCTTCTTCCATCGTAGGGGGGGTCTTCTGATGACTTCTCCTCTCTGTTCTGCCTCTTCTCCCGCTCTCCGGCGTCTTCTCCCGGGCTCCTCCGCTATCTTCTTGCAGCTCTTTTACTAGCGGAGGAGCCCAGTCTCCTCAGCCCTCTGTCCTTCTCTCTTCTTCCGATGTTGACTCGGCGCTGTCTTCCGCTGTACTGGCTTGTGCGACGTGTGCAGCGACTTATATAGGTATGGGGCGTGGTCACCGGGTGATGTCAATGTGACCCCACCCCTTTATGACATCAGAGTCCCAGCATGTCCCTGAATGTGACATCATAAAGGAGCGGGGTCACCATGTGACATCCGGTGACCACGCCCCATACCTATATAAGTCGCCAGACACGTTGCACAAGCCAGTACAGCGGAAGACAGCACCGGGTCAACATCGGAAGAAGAACGAAGAAAGGAGAGAGGAGAGAGGAGAAGGACAGAGGGTGGAGGAGACTGGGCTGCTCCGCTAGTAAAAGAGCTGCAAGAAGACAGCAGAGGAGCCCTGGAGAAGACACCGGAGAGCTGGAGAAGAGGCCGAACAGAGCAGAAGACCCCAACGTCGGAAGAAGACCCCCAGAGCTGCTTAATAAATGACTTAAAACTTGTGTTGTGTTTTTTATTGACATATTTTCCCCAGGTGAATGGGTAGGGGTACAATGTACCCCTTAATCATTCACATAGGGTGGGGGGCCAGAATCTGGGGGCTTCCGGATTCCGATAAGCCCCCCACCCACAGACCCCAACAACCAACGGCCAGGGTTGTTGGGAAGAGGCCCTTGTCCTCATCAACATGGGGAAAAGGTGCTTTGGGGTGGGGGGCCTCAGGGCGCCCCCCTTCCCCCAAAGCACCCACCCCCCCATGTTGAGGGCACACGACCTGTCCCGGGGGGGGGGGGGGCGCTCACTCATCCTCACCCCTTTCCTGACCGGCCAGGCTTCATTTTCGGATAAGGGTCTGGTATGGATCTGGGGGGACCCCCATGACGTTTTTTTGGCATGGGAGGGGTTCCCCTTAAAATCCATACCAGAGCTAAGCGCCTGGTATGCTCCCGGAGGGGGAACCCACACCGTTTTTTTTTTTTTTTTTTTTATTTGGCGTGGAGTTCCCCCTTGAGAACTCATTCTCTGATTGGCCACGGGAAAAGTCGCCTGGCCTGGGGCGACTTAAAGTCGTGTTGTAAGTCGCCCCAAGTCGTGTTGACAAGTCATGTCCAAGTTGCCTCCAAAAGTCGCGTTGGAATTTGTGTTGCCCCTGTGTGAACCGGCTCTAAATGACATCTCATTTCATTCCTACCCATCACACTTTTGAAGGTCCTGGAGCATCAGGACAGTGAAATTACCAACAAAATGACCCCATTTTGGAAAGCAAACACCCTAACGCATATTCTATGAGGCATGGGCTGCAAATAGGTACTCTGGTACACTGATGGGCTGCAGACAGGTACTCCGATGGCCTGGTGACAGGTACTCGGGTACTCAGATGGCCTGGTGACTGGTATTTGGGTACTCTGAAGGGCAGTGATAGGTACTCAGGTACTGGGCTGTGACAGGTACTCTGATGGACTGTGAGTGGCAGGTACTATGATGGGTGGTGACGGGTCCTCTTTATTGTGGGGAGGCAATCAGTGTGGTTGGTGTACACTGTAAGCGGTAATGAGATGTTACCGAAATCTCCTGCTCACACAACTGTGACAGGTATTCAGGTACTCCAGATGGACTGGGACAGGTACTCGGGTACTCCAGATGGACTGGGACAGGTACTCGGGTACTCCAGATGGACTGGGACAGGTACTCGGGTACTCCAGATGGACTGGGACAGGTACTCGGGTACTCCAGATGGACTGGGACAGGTACTCGGGTACTCCAGATGGACTGGGACAGGTACTCGGGTACTCCAGATGGGCTGTGACAAGTACTCGGGTACTCTGATGGACTGTGACAAGTACTCGGGTACTCTGATGGACTGTGACAAGTACTCAGGTACTCTGATGGACCGTGAGTGACAGGTCCTCTTTATTGGGGGGGGGGTCAATGAGTGTGATTTGTGTGTACACTGTAAGCGGTAACGAGATGTTACTGCAATCTCCTCCTCACACATGATTGGTGTGTGAGGAAGAGAACCCGGTAACATCTCGTTACCGCAGTTTGTTTACATTTAGTGATCAGCTGTGAAAGGATCACAGGCGATCACGTGGGTAAACAGCTGGCCAATGGCTGTTTACCAGCGTCGGTGATGAGCAGTGTTCCCAGGAACACGCCACCACCGACGTGCATGCACAGTGCGATCGTGCACAAGCGCCGGGCACAGTGGGAGTGTAACCATCTGTGATCGGCCGTGACTTCATCACGGCCAACAAAGTGATAAACAGCCATGCCCAATGACACGCCGCCACCGAAGGAACATGGATGCACGTGCACGATCGCGCGCATTCCCTGTTTAAACGAGAGGACGTCATATGATGCCCTCCCGCCACAATAGGTGCGCCGCCTGGCCGTCATCTGACGGCCGGCGGTCTGCAACTAGTTAAGGCATGATCTTTACCATAATGCTTCTGCAGTGTAATTTGTGGCTTTCTTTGATCTAAAATACCTGGTTGGTTCTGCCTGTTCCTGGGTCCCCCCTGTGTGTGCAGACCACGGTTATCATGGCTGCTGATCCATTATACTGTATCAGTTTACCAGCCTATGTCATCAAGCTCTCTGCACTGAGTCTCTCCCCCTCCCTCCCTGCCAGTTCCGAAGCCTGTTTGTGTGAGGAAATCTCCTCCCCACTCCTCCCCTCCTGCTGCTATTTCCTGCGGCTTGAAAGTAACATTTACAATCAACTTGCATCCCCCCTCTGTTTAACCACTTCTGGTTCTACTACTGGTTCTGTTATCCTGACTGGACATCGTATGATGTCTTTCAGGATAAAAAGCTGGTGTGCCCGTGTGGGTGTGCAGCACAGCGATCAGTGGTGCGTTGTGTCACTATGACACACCACACCACCAATCTTGGTAAAGAGCCTCTGGCAAAGGCTCTTTACCACATGATCAGCAGTGTCACAGCTGATCAGGGTGTAAACAGGAAGAGCCATGTATCGGCTTTTTCTCTATCATGTCTGACAGACACGACTAGAAGAGGGCAGATCGGCAGCTCTCCTGACAGGGGGGGGTCTGCACTGATGCCCACATGGGACCACCAGGGATGTCCACCACTGATGACCACCAGGTATACCACCCATGGCCAACAGGGATGCCAATCTATGTCCACAAATTATGCAAACCTGTGCCCAAATTATGCCAATCTGTGCCCATCAGTAATGCCTGCCAGTGCCTCGTTATCAGTGATGCCCATCAGTGCCACCTATCAGTGCCCATCAATGCAGCCTTTTAGTGCCCATCAGTGCAGCCTTTCAGTGCCCATCAGTGCAGCCTATTAGTACTGCAAATTAGTGCTCATCAGATGTGCCATTTTTATCAGTGCCCATCAGTGTAGGCAAAAACGTACTTATTTACAACATTTTAAAACAGAAAAATAAAGTCTTTATTTGTTTAGCAAAAAATAAAAACCCCAGAGGTGATCAAATACCACCAAAAAAAAAAAAAAAAAAAATCCATACCAAACCCATATCCGCTGGTGAGGAAAGGGGGCGCTCACTCATCCCCACCCCCTTTGCTGACCAGCGGATAAGGGTTTGGTATGGATTTTTGAGGGGACCTCATGCTGTTATTTCGAAGAAGAGGGTTCCCCTTAAAATTCATACCAGACTGAAGGGTCTGGCATCGTCCGAGGGGGGGAACCCAGACCAATTTTTATTTTGCCGGGGTTTCCCCTTCAGCCTCAGCAAACAAGTCGGATCATGCTGATCCAACTTCTGGTGCGACTTCTATTCAAATCAATGGGCTCCCATAGGGAACCATTGATTTTAAATAGAGGCAGAGAAACGCTGCTAAAAGCTAGCACTGCTGAACGTGCACTAATGGCAATGCAAAACGCTGATAAAATCAAGTTATTCAACCATCGTTTTCTGCCAGAAATCTGACATCTGGAGACAGTTTTTTTTTTTAAACTCCAGTATACATGGAGCCTAAAGGTATTTATATTTAGAATAATAAAAAAAAAAAAAAAAAAAAAAAAAACGGACACACAATACTTTATCCATGTATCTTGCATGTAACATGTATCAAATCTTACCTTGTAGAAATGCCGAAGAAGGTGTACACTCTCTTCCCTTGCACCCTGAAAATAAAAGACAAACACTGTGTTTTTATAATATCAGGAAAGAATCATACTGAAAATATACAAAGAACCGGCAAGGAAACCAAAATTATAATTTTACTGTTGCAGTTTGCATCTGTGGGTTCAAACATTCGTCATGTAGATACAGTGCCTTGCGAAAGTATTCGCCCCCCTTGAACTTTTCAACCTTTTGCCACATTTTGGGCTTCAAACATAAAGATATAAAATTTTAATTTTTTGTGAAGAATCACCAACAAGTGGGACAATTGTGAAGTGGAACGAAATCATTGGATTTTTGAAACTTTTTTAACTAATAAAAAAAATGAAAAGTGGGGCGTGCAAAATTATTCGGCCCCCTTGCATTAATACATGGTAGAGCCACCTTTTGCTGCAATTACAGCTGCAAGTCGCTTGGGGTATCCTTCAAAAACAGCAAAACAGCTCGAGCTCAGTGAGGTTGGATGGAGAGCGTTTATGAACAGCAGTTTTCAGCTCTTTCCACAGATTCTCCATTGGATTCAGGTCTGGACTTTGACTTAGCCATTCTAACACCTGAATACATTTATTTGTGAACCATTCCTTTGTAGATTTTGCTGTAGGTTTGGGATCATTGTCTTGTTGGAAGATAAATCTCTGTCCCAGTTTCAGGTCTTTTGCAGACTCCAACAGGTTTTCATCCAGAATGGTCCTGTATTTGGCTGCATCCATCTTCCCCTCAATTTTAACCATCTTCCCTGTCCCTGCTGAAGAAAAGCAGGCCCAAACCATGATGCTGCCACCACCATGTTTGACAGTGGGGATGGTATGTTGAGGGTGATGCTGTGTTGCTTTTACACCAAACATATCGTTTTGCATTGTGGGCAAAAAGTTCGATTTTGGTTTCATCTGACCAGAGCACCTTCTTCCACATGTTTGGTGTCTCTCCCAGGTGGCTTGTGGCAAACTTGAGACAAGACTTTTTATGGATATCTTTGAGAAATGGCTTTCTTCTTGCCACTCTTCCATAAAGGCTAGATTTGTGCAGTGTACGACTGATTGTTGTCCTATGGACAGACTCTCCCACCACAGCTGTAGTTCTCTGCAGTTCATCCAGAGTGATCATGGGCCTCTTGGCTGCATCTCTGATAAGTCTTCTCCTTGTCTGAGCTGAACGTTTAGAGGGACGACCAGGTCTTGGTAGATTTGCAGTGGTCCAATACTCCTTCCATTTCAAAATGATCGCTTGCACAGTGCTCCTTGGGATGTTTAAAGCTTGGGAAATCTTTTTGTATGCACATCCGGATTTAAACTTCTCCACAACAGTATTACGGACCTGCCTGGTGTGTTCCTTGGTCTTCATGATGTTCTCTGCACTTTCAACAGAACCCTGAGACTTTCACAGAGCAGGTGCATTTATACAGAGACTTTATTACACAGGTGGATTCTATTTATCACCATCAGTCATTTAGGACAACATTGGATCATTCAGAGATCCTCGCTGAACTTCTGGAGTGAGTTTGCTGCACTGAAAGTAAAGGGGCCAAATAATTTTGTACGCACCACTTTTCAGTTTTTTTATTTGCTAAAAAAGTTTAAAATATCCAATAGATTTCGTTCCACTTCACAATTGTGTCCCACTTGTTGGTGATTCTTCACAAAACAAACAAAATGTTATATCTTTATGTTTGAAGCCTGAAATGTGGCAAAAGGTTGAAAAGTTCAAGGGGGCCAAATACTTTCGCAAGGCACTGTATGTACTAATGTCTAAAGCAGGGGTCTCAAACTGGTGGCCCTCCAGCTGTTACAAAACTACAAGTCCCATCATGGCTCTGCCTGTGGGAGTTATGCTTTTAACTGTCAGCCTTGCAACTTGTAGTTTTGCAACAGCTGGAGGGCTGCCAGTTGAAGACCTAATGGGCTACACATGATACACAGTCTGATTATTCTTCAACGGGTATGGGAAAAAAAACAAAAAAACACCATAACGACATCCTGTAGCTGAGAATAGTAGAGTATATCAGTCAAAACTATTTACAGTGTTACTTAAACCTAAGAACACACATGTACTGCATCTGTTTTCTCAGGCCTTTTTTCCTTTAAGTGGTGATCCTGACAGTGTTTTACTTCCTGTCCTAGTGTGACAGCATTCACAAAAGACACGTCCCCCTCCTCCATAAAATAGGAGGAAGGTGTTTAGCAATTCTAACACATTTCCAGTTTAAATTATTTGAAATAATAATGCAGAGTATACAGGACAGGACTAGCCTTTTGCACTTATCAAGCTGATACCAGATGGTATAGTAACAGAATAAAAAGGGGCCAAATAGAAGTGAATTGTTAGGGTTTACCAGGCACGTAAATAAAGGGGGGTTTACACCCCTCATCGGACCATCCTGCTGAAAAAAAACAAAAAAAAAACAAATGCAGCCAGCAGCAGGTGTGTGCATGCAATATAAGTCATTAGGCACATGCCACATTCACTGCTGGGCGGTCTGTTGGGCTGAGGCTGACAGATGATCTACTAGTAACCAGCACAATGAGCACAGCAGGAGCGGGTAGCACCCCCTGTAATCCCATTAACTTGCAGTGCCGCTTCCCACTATGGTCTTGGGGCAGGAGCTTTGCCTAGGCCCTGGAGAGCAGAATACTGAAGACTCTGCCCACTCCCCCCCCCACCACCACAATGAATAAGCTGCTGCTGTCCAGCTCCAGTACGGCAAGTCCCTCTTTATCTTTTGGCACAGCCGACCCAGAGAGAGTGTCCTTACCACATTCTCCTTTTCATAGAAACTGTAAGTGAGAGATTGTGTGGCAACTGGCAAAGTGTGGTTTAGAAAACACTATTTCAAGACCTCCCATAAGCTGTACCACATGGATTTGCCCCTGTCTAATCAAAGAAGAGAGCATCCCAGTCAGTGTTGCCAACCATTTATTGATGCAGCCAAGTTTTTACTGCCATTTCCAAAAGTTACAAAATAACAGTTTTAAGTGCACATTTTAGTATTTAGGCTACAAAAAAGTACAATATGCAATTATCAATGAGATTTAAGGTAAATATTAAGGCAAACACAACAAAAAAAATCTTATTTACGATAGTAAATATGATAGATTTACTAGTAAGTAGCTCAGGGGCAGGACTCACAGTGCTCACACACACACATGAAATTGATTCTCCCAGTGATATTGTGCAGCAGGACAGATGATAATGACATTTCACCGACACAACATGTCCCCTCCTGAGTCACAATGACAGTCTCTGCCCAGCCAGATGGTCCCTTCAGTCCAGGCAGCACTGATAGTGCTGCTCCCAGCTTGCCTTGCTCACACAAGGTTCTGGTTGCTTGGCTTGTCTCAGTTGCACCATAATATCACACCAAATGCTCAGGGACAGCTTCCACCAGACCTGCCCCCTGCCAGCACTGCCCAAACACACTGTAGAAGGCACTCAAATGGTCTTGGCCGGGCCAAGCGCCTCAGCCATATTTTTTTTTTTTACCAGGAACCTTTTCCTGTCACTAGCATTTACTGCCAGGAGAAAAGTGCCAATGTTTTACTGGCTACCAGTAAAAATACTGATGGCTGGCAAAACTGATCCCATTATAGGACAGACTCTCCAGTGCTTCCAGGTGGTCTGCCACAAACTTAGAAATTGCACAACACCAGGCCCACTATCACAAGCTTTAATGAATCTAGACTTCCCCCCTGGGATGACCAGTCACTTCAGGTGGGCAACTTGTTCATGGACTTTGAGCCCATCATCTCTTTCATAATGGCAGGTTCCTTCCACATGAAAGCATTAACACACAGTGCCCTGAATCAGAAATAAATTAATGAGAATCTATGTTGCTTAAACATTACATCCACTCTCTCCAACACTTAACTGACCTATCCAACCCAATGACCCCCTTCAAAAAATGATGTGCAAGACTTACTCCTCAACATGTAATCTCAATTGTACATACTATGCTGTGGGAAAGCCTGCAAGGTATAGGCTCAAGAGTTGCATTTGGATTGGACTTAACCGATGATCACTGGGTGCAAATGTACTCCCATGCACACAAAGGATCTTTTTTTTTTTTTTTTTTTCACGTCACATTTTTATTATTATCAACAGAAAGATTAGGCAGAAACAATACATTGCCAAACGGGCATACCCTGGCATGAAACATGTCGTTGAAATAATACAGACAAATACAGGTATGCAAGTATGGGTACATGACAGGGAAGATTGTCAGTTTGCTATCAAAATGTATGACCTCTAAGAAAAAAAGAGGTAGGCACTTAAGGAAAAAAAAAAAAGAACATAAAGGAAAGAAAAAAAAAAAAAAAACAGTAGGTATAACAAGGAATTGTACCAAGCATTTGCAGTAGGCAATAACTGAGTGGGGAAGAAAAAAAAAATAAAAAATAAGGGGAGATGAGTCAGTGCATAGGTTGTTCATAGGTAATGTAGAGTACCCCAGAGTTTAGGCTCAAGTTACATATGAGTACAAAGAGAGAACACAAGAGGTAATCGGAGTTGGTTAGTTCAGTGGGTTGCTCCTAGGGTCTGCCACCCACTGTTTCCAGGCGGTATGAAACTTGTGAGTCGTCAGGTTCGCTTTAGCGAAGGCATATTCTAATTGAAAGTGGGCATTTAGCAGTACCAGAACTTCTTTCAAGGATGGAGGTTGTATACATTTCCATTTTTTTGCAATAGCTAGTCGGGCAGCGATAAGGATGTGGGTCAGAAGGGTGTGCAAGTGGTACGGCCAAGAGAACACAGACACTCCTAGTAATAAGTCAACGGGTGAGAGTGGGATGGAAATTCGACAAACCTGAAAGTATAAGAGATTTAATTTTTTTCCAGGATGGTTTTATCTGAGGGCAACCCCACCACATGTGGAAGAGGGTACCTCTGTCCCCGCAGCCTCTCCAGCAGTTAGGTGAGGAAAAAGGGAAGATTTTAGCGAGTCTGGTCGGGGTGTAGTACCAGCCATGGTAAAGTTTCATGAGTGATTCCCAGTATGAGATGCAGTGGGAGAATCGTGCGGGGGCATTCAGGGCCTTCTGCCATGTTTCCGGTTGTATGGGTTGTTGCGCTCTGGATAACCAGTAGTCTCCGGGTGTGGGAACCCTTTCAGGGTCTGGTAAGGTAAGTATTCTATAAATGAGTGAGATGCCTCCTGATTTTTGTTGCCAAAGAATTTTATTAGGGGGTCCATCATTGTGTTTGTAGTGGAGAGAGGTAGATTTGCCAGGATAGATCTTATCCGGAGATAGCACAAGAATGTTGTTGAAGGAATACAAAACTGGTGTTGTAGTTGGAAGAAGGCTAAGAGAGTCGTTGCGGAAAATAAGGCACCTATGTTGGTGATACCAGCTTTAACCCAGCCTTCTATGGGGAGATCAGGGGAGAAAATTTGGAGGGATTCAAGGGGGACCAGCGGGAGGACTGCTGGTGAGATCTTGTTGGTGATTTGAAAGTATGCCTGCCATACTTTGAGGGAGGCATTAATGGAGTCCAGTGGGTAGCGTGGGGGTTTAAAATGAACCCACATTGCTGTCAGAATTTTAATTGGTTTTATTGCTAAAATGGTGAGTTCTATCTGTTTCCAAGTAGGTTGTAGTTCCGAAGACCACCATGTTTTGAGTTGGTCCAGTAATGTGGCACAGTAGTATGCTTTGACGTCTGGGGCACCTAGTCCACCAGAGCGAGTGGGGGTTAGGAGAATGTTCATTCTAATCCTAGAGTGTTTGTGTTGCCAGATAAAAGCATTAACTATGCCTTGGATTTTTTTGAGATGGGCTTGAAGGAGTGGCAGGGGAACCGAGAGGAAGAGGTACAGTGGTGTGAAAAAGTGTTTGCCCCCTTCCTCATTTCCTGTTCCTTTGCATGTTTGTCACACTTCAGTGTTTCGGAACATCAAACCAATTTAAACAATAGTCAAGGACAACACAAGTAAACACAAAATGCAATTTGTAAATGAAGGTGTTTATTATTAAAGGTGAAAAAAAATCCAAACCATCATGGCCCTGTGTGAAAAAGTGATTGCCCCCTAAACCTAATAACTGGTTGGGCCACCCTTAGCAGCAACAACTGCAACCAAGCGTTTGCGATAACGTGCAATGAGGCTTTTACAGCGTCCTGGAGGAATTTTGGCCCACTCATCTTTGCAGAATTGTCCTAATTCAGTTACATTAGAGGGTTTTCGAGCATGAACAGCCTTTTTAAGGTCATACCACAACATCTCAATAGGATTCAGGTCAGTACTTTGGCTAGGCCACTCCAAAGTCTTCATTTTGTTTTTCTTCAGCCATTCGGTGGTGGACTTGCTGGTGTGTTTAGGATCATTGTCCTGCTGCAGAACCCAAGTTTGTTTCAGCTTGAGTACACGAACAGATGGTCGGACATTCTCCTTCAGGATCTCTTGGTAGACAGCAGAATTCATAGTTCCTTTTATCACGGCAAGTCTTCCAGGTCCTGAAGCAGCAAAACAGCCCCAGACCATCACACTACCACCACCATATTTTACTGTTGGTATAATGTTCTTTTTATGAAATGCAGTATTCCTTCTACGCCAGATATACTTGGACACACACCTTCCAAAGAGTTCCACTTTTGTCTCATCGGTCTACAGAATGTTGTCCCAAAAGTCTTGGGGATCATCAAGATGTGTTGTGGAGAAATTGAGACGAGCTTTGATGTTCTTTTTGCTCAGCAGTGGTTTTCTCCTTGGAACTCTGCCATGCAGGCCATTTTTGCCCAGTCTTTTCCTGATGGTGGAGGCATGAACGCTGACCTTAACTGAGGCAAGTGAGGCCTGCAGTTCCTTGGACGTTGTTGTGGGGTCTTTTGTGACCTCTTGGATGAGTCGTCGCTGCGCTCTTGGGGTAATTTTGGGCGGCCGGCCACTCCTGGGAAGGTTCACCACTGTTCCATGTCTTCGCCATTTGTGGACAATGGCTCTCACTGTGGTTCGCTGGATTCCCAAAGCTTTGGAAATGGCTTTATAACCCTTTCCAGACTGATAGATCTCAATTACTTTCTTTCTCAATTGTTCCTGAATTTCTTTGGGTCTCGGCATGATGTGTAGCTTTTAAGGATCTTCTGGTGGACCTTACTGTGTCAAGCAGCTCCTATTTAAGTGATGCCTTGATTGTGAACAGGTGTGGCAATAATCAGGCCTGGGTGTGGCTAGAGAAATTGAACTCAGGTGTGGACAACCACAGTTATAGTATGTTTTAACAAGGGGGGCAATCACTTTTTCACACAGGGCCATGATGGTTTGGATTTTTTTTCACCTTTAATAATAAACACCTTCATTTACAAATTGCATTTTGTGTTTACTTGTGTTGTCCTTGACTATTGTTTAGATTGGTTTGATGTTCCGAAACACTTAAGTGTGACAAACATGCAAAGGAACAGGAAATGAGGAAGGGGGCAAACACTTTTTCACACCACTGTATAGGATGTGGGGGGAGTAGGTACATTTTAGTTTGGGCAATTCTACCTGCCCAAGGGGATGGCGTGAATAATAGGTCCTTGGAGAGGTGGGTAAGCTTGCTTACGAGGTGTTCAAGATTAGTTCGCACTAGAATTGAGCTGGGGTACGTTAATTGAACGCCTAAATAAGTAAGAAAAGAATTTGTGGCCCACGTAAAAGAGGTTCTCGCCGGGATCTTGGAAACGGTTTGGTGGTCCAGGCCACAGTTAAGCATGAGAGATTTAGAATGATTTATCTTATGCATGGAGACAGCACTGAAGGAATCGAATGTACGTTGGACCTCGGGGAGTGAATTTAACGGGTCTGTAAGTGCAATAATGACGTCACCAGCGTAGAGGCCAATCTTGTGTTCCGTATCTCCCACTGTAATACCTTTGATTTGGGAGTTCGTCCTGATGGACTGTGCTAGGGGTTCCATTACTAGGGCAAAAATTAAAGGGGACAAGGGGCAACCTTGCCTTGTTCCGTTGGTAATTTGGAAAGGGTTCGAGATAATGCCCGAGGTCCATACACGTGCACTAGGCTGTGAGTATAGTCCCAGGACGGCCGACAGGAAGGTGCCTGATAACCCGTCCTTCCAGAGGATTGCCTCCATATATGGCCAGGAGACCCTGTCGAATGCCTTCTCTGCGTCCAGGGAAAGGAAGAGAGAAGGCGTTCGCTCACGTTCGACCCATTGAATAAGGTCAATAAATCGCCTAGTGCCATCTGCCGCCCTGGGACGAAGCCCACTTGGTCGCGATGGATTAGATCAGGGAGAACCTTGGTGAGTCGTTGGGCTAGAAGTTTGGCATATAATTTGGTGTCCGTGTTGAGAAGCGAGATGGGGCGGTAATTAGCTGGGTTAACTGGAGACTTCCCGGGTTTAGGAATAGTAACTACGAGTGCTTCTAGAGACTCCTTGGGGACATGTCCGGTGGCCGTGAATTGGTTATAGGTTCTGCAGAGATAAGGGTCGATGATATCAGCATAGCGTTTATAATACTCATTAGTGATACCGTCTGGGCCCGGGGCTTTATGTAGGGGAAGCTTCCTGATGAGTTTATGCATCTCCTCAGGGAGGAAGGGGGCCGACAAAAGGTCAAGTTGGTCAGGGGTAATCGTAGGAAGCGAGATGGACACTAAAAATTTGGTGATATCTGCTTGGGTAGGGGGGGGGGGGGAGTCAGTGTCCGTGAGGTTGTAGAGATTGTGATAGAAGTTACTAAATTTGTTTGCAATATCAAGAGGGTTAGAAATGCGTGTTTTTTGAGAGGACGTCAGGAAGGAGATTTTTTTTTGTTGGTCAATTGTCGTTTTAGTTGTTTGGCCATGTAGGCAGTCGGTTTGTTAGCTGAGGAGTATGATTGCAGTTTGAGACGTTTTATATAATAATCAAATTTTAGGTGGAGGTGCTCGCTGAGTTTAGATCTGAGAATTTTTAACTGAAATCTTATCTGAGGGGGGTGTTTTATTAATGTTTTCTAGTGCGCATATTTGTTGGAGCATGGATAGCGTCTTTTTCTGTTGTGCTCCTAATTTTATAAAGAGACCTCGCAGGCAAGCTTTGTGAGCATTCCAGATAACGGCATGATCAGTAACGGAGTGGTCATTAGTCTGGAAATACGACCCGATTTCTGTATGTATTTGTGAGGCAAGTTTAGGGTCATTAAGGAGAGAGGAGTTCAATCTCCAGAGAGTATGTCTGGGTGTCTGTGATAATGGGGCCAGCTTGATGGTGACAGGGGCGTGGTCGGACCACAAAATAGTTCCTATACGTGAATCAGTTATTGACTGTAGCAAATGTTTATCCGTGATAATTAAGTCTATTCTTGAATATGACTAGTGGGGGGAGGAAAAGAAGGTGTAGTCTCTTTCTGAGCCATGTGTACATCTCCACGCGTCAGAGGTCCTCGCGTGCAAGCATAGCGGCCAAGGTGGAGGGTCTGCGTTTAGTGTGGGAGGTTGAGTCCAATGAGGGATCAGATAACCCATTAAAGTCCCCACACATGACTAGAGCTGAGGATCTGTAAGGGGTTAGTTTGGCCATGAGGGTTGTAAAGAATTTCTTTTGTGCTACATGAGGAGCATATAAATTAACAATGGTTAGGGGGCGGGCATTCACTGTAGCCGATACAATTATGTACCTCCCCTCTGCATCTATCTCCGATTGATGTAGAACAAAGTCTACCGAGGCACTGATAGCTATCATCACCCCTCGTTGTTTGCGTAAGGCATTCGCAAAAAAGGTGTGAGGGTAGCGTTTATTGGAACAGGAGGGGGGGGTTAGACTTGGAGAAATGAGTCTCCTGGATGCAGAGAATGTCAGTGCGGAGGTTGAACACCTCCTTCCAGAGAAGGCTACGTTTAAAAGGGGAGTTGAGGCCTTTGGCATTTATAGTAGAGATTGTGAGAGCCATACCTGCAGGGAAAACAATGGGGGGGGGGGGGATGCTCAGAGAGAGACTACTCCTGCAAATACAAACAAGAAAAATAAAACAGTAACTGTCAAATACGTTCTCTAAACAGCAATGTGCAAATCTAATACACAGTAGGGGGTCAACAATATCACCCGAGTAGGGGTGGTGGGGGAGTAAAACCTTAACAGTACGGGTATCTCGTTGTGTGCTTAGCACACTCTAACCTGGGGGGTGTAAAAAAGTGTATGAATAATACCATTATTCAAGTTCAAGTAAACAAAAGGCAAATAGAAGTAAGCGTGTATACTTGCAGAGGTCAGTCCGACCAAGGCAGGGAGATCATTGTAAGGACCAGGTCCATCGCAGGTCTAAGTGTCGCGGTCCTGGCGAGAGGATGCCTCCTTTCCAGCAGGGAGTGATGAGATGTGTTCATTAGTGCGGCCAGCGTCTCTGGGGGGTAGCGGGAGGAAACCCCAGTTGGTTAGCTTCTTGTAGCCATCTTTAGGATTTAGAATGGGGATCACTTGCTGTTGGTAGTTCACCAAAAGTTTTGTGGGGAAACCCCACCTGTAGGTAATCATCTTCTGTTGCAGAACGTAGGTGACTGGAGAGAAGGCTTTACGCAGTTTCATCGTTGCCGGGGAGAGGTCTGTAAATAGCTTGATATTTGCATAGGGGGGAGGCAGGGATTTTGAGAGTCTAGTTGTAGCCAGAATTTGTTCCTTGATGTGGAAGAAGTGAATTCGGGCCAGGATGTCCCTGGGGACGTCATCAGGTAGGTGAGTGGGTTTGGAAATCCTGTGGGCTCTATCAAATAAGACATAATTGTTGCTTAGATGTGGCACCAGGGTTGTGAATAGTTGTTGCAAGTATGGGATAATGTCTGGTGACTTAATGGATTCCGGGATCCCTCTGAATTTGATATTGTTGCGCCTGGCGCGGTCTTCAGAATCCGCCATTTTTAACTTTAGGCGATGAATTTCTGCGGAACGATGGTCATGTGCATCCAGCAGCTCATTGTGGGCTTTGGAGTAATCTTGCAACGTTTCTTCTATGGCGTCTGTTCTCTCCTCCAGACAATCCACTCTGTCATGGATTTGTGACATTGAGAATTGAAGTTCTGAATGGAGGTCTTTCTGGAGTGTTAACAACATGGCTTTCAGCATAGCCTCAGACCCTGGGTTGGGTCTGAGACTGGGACTGCAGCTAATGAGGGGGTCTGGTCTGTGCTCTGTCCTCCTGCTACTACTGCAGACCACAGCTGCTTCTTAGCATGGGGCTCTTTGCATGGGGATTGAGCAGGGGGTGAGGCCAGTCTCTTACCTCTATCTGAATGAGGTGTCCCCAGAGGTGTTGGTGGTGGTGGCAGGGTGTCCATCTCGATCCCATGAGCAGTGGATCGTCCCTCCACTAAACGCTGGGAGTGCGGTGGCCTGGTGGAGCGAGGAGGGCTGGGGGAGGCTCGGCGAGGGTTCCCTGTGCCGGCGCCATCTTGGGCCGTCTGCATGGCGGCGGCTGAATAATAGTGTGTCAGGCGGAGTGGTGCAGGGGGCTTCTGCCGCTTCTTCGACATGCCCCGGAGTCCTTGAGGAATCCCCGACCTAGGCAACACGCCTTGGTGGAGGAAATAGTTTCCCTAAGTAGCTCTTCTACCCGCCGTGGAACGGAGCTGCAGAGCTAAGCGGCCATCTCGTTCGGCGGTAAGCCGCGCCCCACAAAGGATCCTTTAATGTCTCAATCCAAGAGATAAATTATAATTTATGTCCCATTGGTACCATACTCCCTCTCTCCTGCACACGTTTGATGCCTCTATTTTGGATCAATGCTGTATATGCCATCAAACGCCTGGCACTCTTCTACATATTTGGTGGAAATGTCCATTCATCCAACATTTTTGGAAGGCAAAACCTAGTCAGATTACCAAAATAATTACATGCTCCTTAGAATTTACACCCACACAATACCGCCTCCACCAACACCTTTCAAAGACTACACCTTACTTTAAATCCCTAATCATGTTGTTAGTTAATGTAGCTAAAAATAGGATTTTTATAACAGCTTACCTGTAAAATCCTTTTCTTTAGAAACACATCAGGGGACATAGAACCATAGTAATTACTATGTGGGTTATAGTCCACCTTTAGGTGCTGGACACTGGCACACCCTAAACAGGAAGTTGCCTCCCTATATAACCCCTCCCACTACAGGGAGTATCACAGTTTTGTAGCAAAGCAATACACATGTATACTAGAAAGAGGAGCGGGTCCTCTCTGTCCTGTGATGTACTTCAAAGGAAAAGGATTTTACAGGTAAGCTGATATAAAAATCCTATTTTCTTTAATCGTACATCACAGGACACAAAGCCATATTAATTACTATGCGGGGTGTCCCAGAGCAATGCCAACTGAGGGGAGGGAGACACAACCAAAATGGCACCATGAGATCAGAGGATTTATACTGCTGACTGCAGTACACTGTGCCCAAAGGCAACATCCTCATGTCTTTTTACATCCACCAGATTGAATCTGGTAAATGTATGGATTGAAAACCAAGTTGTGGCATGGAGGCTTGGTGATGCACTGCCCACAAAGCACTAACAGCCCTAAATGAGCGCGCGCTTCAAACCTCTTTAAACCATAAGCTTGAATGTTTACTTGTCAAATATATTTAGAAATAGTACATTTCAATGCTGCCTGTCCTCTTTTAGGACCTTCAGGCAACATGAACAAAACATCAGTTTTGTGAATCTGAGCATTTGCCTTTAAGTAGACTTTGACTGCTCTCACCACACCAAGAGAAAGTAGTGATTTTTCTTCCATAGAACAGGATTCTGGAAAAATGAAGGTAGAACAATATCCTTTTTTTTTAATTTTTTTTTTTTTTTTTTTTATTGGGAAACCAACTGGGAAACCAACTTTATTGAAAAAATATATACATGGTATAAAATTACCTAGGCCAACATGGCCAAACATTAGTACATACATGAGCATTGGTCTTCGCTCTTCAGTGGCTCTCATCCTACCTATTCAAACACACCTTCAGTGTCACTTACAATTCTACTTCCTCCACTCCTATTGCCTTCTCTGTTGGAGTCCCCCAAGGTTATGTTCTTGGACCTCTTATTTTCAATCTACACCTCTTCCCTGGGTCAGCTAATGGACACTCACAGCTTTCAATGTCATTTCTAAGCTGGCGACACACAAATCTATCTCTCCACCCCTCAACTCACTCCATTAGTCTCCTCATGCATCACTAACTTACTAACAGACATATCTGTATGGATGTCACACCACTTCCTCAAACTCAACTTGTCCAAAACCTTCAAGTCTCCTCAAGCTGCTCTAAAGGTCACCAGATGTGAGACCTAGCCAGGCTCTCCCCCAGCGTCCTGCAGTCATATTCACAGGCTCTATTGGCACTCCTGGATACGCCGATGACTACAGTATTTACTCCTGTGTGTGCCCAACTTTCTGCATGTCAGATGTAAGTGGCAGATATATGTTTTATTATGGATTAAATCACCTTTTACTGAGTGGCACTTTTCTATTTTTTTTTTTATGACTTGAGCTGGCTTCACTCCAGATAAAAAGCAGCCTTCTGTGGATGTGCATACATTATCCCTTGTCCGTCCAGCAAGTACCAGCATTTTGGACTGATTGTATACCTGTGAGCACCTTGTATGTGACTTTAAAAATTTTTTTGCTGGACAGTTGTCTTATGAAGACCTATTACTGAGATTTATCTTATCTTATTCAATGTATTCAGTTTAAATAAGCATGCAATTCACATCGATTGACTGAGCACCATTGTTCCTTTTTTCTTTTACCTGTATCCAGTATGCTTGGATAGTTGGGCAGGACCATATAAGGTGTTAGAAGGAGCCTGGGGTGTGATCGCATAGGCGGCACCCTGGATTATACATAGGTTTGAAGCACACTATCCTCTGAGGAGTCAGCTATGTCCTATGTATAATGTACAACTGCATGAGGCGGTCCAACAGCTTGTGGGGGACTTTAACATCCCCCAAAATTTCATCTCAGTCCTCAATTATTCCAACATCCACCTCCCATCTAGTCTTGGCAGTATAGGCCAAGGCTGTGATACTAAAGAGATGGATGGTGGAGTAGAGGGCAGAGGTTAGTTTGGCTGGTTTAGCAACTGCAATTATGTCTACTAAAGAGGGGACTGTCAGGGATGGGTTGGAGCCAGAAAACTGAGTTTGTATAGCATGGCAGAGTTGTAAATACCTGAAAAGAAGGTAATTGGGAAGGGAAAATTAATCCTTTAGCATTTGGAATGTTTTAATTCCCGTAGTGGTCATGATCTGGTGTATGTACAAGATCCCATGATGTATCCACACAGCGGGTCTGTAATGGACAATAATTCAGGCAAGCGTGTATTTTACCAGAGAGAGGTATGAAAGTGAACCTGTCCCAAGGTTCAAAAACCTGGGTCCTGAGTTTTTGTAATGCCGTCTGCCATACCTTCCAGTGGTGTGTCAACATGTCTGCTTTGTATTGGGAGGGATGTCTTGTCAATTGGGCCCTGAGGACTGACTGGAGTGGGGTATGGGCTGGGTCGTCAGGGTGTTCAGAGTAGTAGCTGGTATCTTGGTAGCTCATTTTTGTCAAAATGATAGATGTGGGACAGTTGGGAGGCAAGATATTAGTCCTGAAAATCTGGAAGAGCAGCTCCTCCCAGTGTCACTGGTTTCTTCGGAATTCTCCCAGATAATTTGTGTTTGCTGTAACCCCATATAAACTAACTGAGAATTGATTCAATTGTTTTGAAAAAAAAATAAAAAATGTGGTATATACAGGGGGGGGGGGGGGCATGCCACATCAAATAGAGTATCTTTGGGAGGAGTATCATTTGGACTAGACTGATGCATCCCATAACACCCAGGGGTAGTCTGGCCCAAGTTTCTGTCTTGGGCTTGATTAGAGTATACAAGGGTTCAATATTCAGGAGTGTGTAGTTTGTGAGTGATCTGGTAACTTGTACTCCAAGGTACGTAATCAAGGAGATAGGGGGGAAATGCTCAATCGGAAGGATCTGAGATTTAGACCCGTAAATACTCAGACCCAAGTGGCTACCAATATGTTCTATGGAGTGGAGGGCTGCAACAAGGGAGTATAGGAGCGTGTCGTCAGCATACGTCTCAATCTTTTCTTCTAGATTCCCTATCTTAAAGCCTTGTATGCTGGTGTCTGCACGAATCATGATGGCCAATGGCTCCACAGCCAGTGCATACAGCATGGGGGAAAGGGGGCAGTCTTATCAGGTCCCTCTCTCTAGAGGAAATTGGTCAGAGAACTAGCCGTTCACAAACATCTTGGTCTCCAGGGATTGATATAGAAGTTGAACCCAGCAAATAAAGCTGCGGCAAAATCCAAATCCCGAGAGGCACTCCCACAGGTAGTTTCACTCCACGGAATCAAAGGCCTTGGTGGCATCTAAAGCCACTACGCCCTCAAGCCGACTTCAACATGGGACTCCTGAATGTTCATGAATTAGCGGCGGATATCCATAGCAGTGTTTTTCCCTGGCATTAAGCCTGTCTGGTCAGGGTAGATCAGTGACAGAATGACCTAGTTAAAGAGGAGCTGAACCTTTAAAAAAAAATATTAAAAGTCAGCAGCTACAAATACTGCAGCTGCTGACTTTTAATAAATGAACACTTACCTGTCCCAGGGTCCAGCAATGTTGGCAGCAAATGACCAGTGATTGTTTGTCTCTCGGCTGCCCCCCGCCGCCATCCTCTGTCAGGGAATCGGGAAGTGAAGCATTGCGGCTTCACTGCCCGGTTTCCTACTGTGCATGCGCTGCACGTCTCCACTGGTCCCCGCTGTGTCCTGGGAACTGTGTGTTTCCCAGAACACAACGGGGGGCATCTGCGGCTAGCTTATCCCGGAAGTGGGTGCATATACCTGGATGATACAGGTATCTGCACCCCCCTGAAAGGTGCCAATTGTGGTCCTGGAGGGGGGAGGGTTCCAATGAGCGGACCTTCCACATTAGGGTGGAGCTCCGCTTTAAGATGGGAGGCTAGAATCTTAGCCAGTATTTTAAGCAGAGCAGTCAGCCAAAATGGGTTTATCCTCCAAGAAGGAGCAGGGGAGGCCTTCAGGAGCTGGATCATAATCCAATAGGGGGCATGATCAGAGAGTATTGGTGCAAAGCCCACATCTCCCAGTTTAGGTGTTAGGGCCTTTGCGATTGGGCTGTCTGTGGAGGGCAGTGGATCGAACGTTACTGAGACTTTTCTCCTTACTTTATCTACCACCCTGATGGCAGGCGGAGCCCCCGCCCACCCCCCTTTACAAAGCTGTAATGGTGCTGCATCTTATTTTTGTTGTTTACAGAAAACCTCCCTTCCTTGAGTCCCAGCCATCTCTTTATTGGTCGGGGGGTCTATCTCCTTGTGTTTATGCAGGAGGAACACAATGTATATTGTTGCTCACAGGTGTCTTAGGTCATGGCATATATCTCATGCAATATATATCTTTAAACCATCCCTTTTAGATCTACTAGTATATATTTAACAGATGGTACATCAGGGGAACCTTTTCCAATCAATCATCAATCAATTGTCCACTCCTTTTCTCTTCCACACTTTAACACAAGTACCTTAGGGAAGACAGCAAGGATATGAACCTCCTTTTCTCCTGTATATGGTTGAGTAACAGTTCCTTTTTTGCCCCACAGATTCTTTAACTTAATCCATTCGTACCTGTACACTTACTGTATAAACATTGTCCCTGCATTCACTATGTAACTTTAAACTAAAAAAAAAAAAAAAAAAAACATTCCTTTACCGTCACTGTCTGTGTCACAGCAGCTCGTTCTGTCTCATGGGTTGAAGATCCTGACAGACTGACCAGACAGACAGGACAAAGCCCGTCAGGGGAAAGGAGGAGGTAGGGAGACGGAGAGGGGGGCGGCAGGTCTCACAGTGGGGGATAGAAGATAGAGGGTCTTGCCTTCCAGCAGGTCGCCTGTTGTCCTGTCGGCTTCCTTCATATAACATCGGGGGGGGGGGGGGGGGGCTGCTCTCATCAGCCTCCGCCGGTCACTGTACTAGCCGAATCCTGCTCTGTGCGGCTTCTCTTATATCAACCAGGGGGGGGGGGGGGGGGGGGGCTGCTCTCACCAGCCTCCGCCGCTTGCCATACCGGCCGAATCCTGCTCTATGCAGGGGGTAGTTTGTCATGGTGGGGGTGCCTACACGTCGTGTCTCTGGCCGTCCATCCAGCTCCTCCACCACCACGGATGCCGGTCTCTCCTCGGCCCTCACAGGTGCCACGTCAGGCTCCTTCCCCAACGTTCTGACGTCACATCTCGGCTCGGTCCACTGAACCCTTGGGACTTGAATTTAATTTTGTCGTCATTAAAAAACAGCCTTTTTTTGGGGCCGATACGACATATTCCCTTGGTCCTTTTTTGACAAGGAAACTTTTTTTTTCCTGGTAACCATATCTGCTGCAAGAAGGTTATCCGAATTGGCTGCTCTTTCTTAGATAAAGCCATATTTTTATTGTTCACAAGGATAAGGTAGCATTGCGTCCTCATCCTAACTTTTTACCAAAGGTAATATCAGGTCTTTTTCTAAACCAGGATATTGTTGGGAAATGGCCTGCAGGACGCATGTAGTGGGTGTCCCGCTTGTCCTTACTCCTGCAACAATTATCCTGTCGATCCTACCCAGCCTCTGCATTATGACAGGTCCACCTTGTCCCCTGCATGGTCCCCGGAGCCTCCCGGCTGATTAGTGTGGTGCTGCCCGAGGCCATCATCGCCGGACTTCTCCACCCTGTGGATGCCTGTAGGACAGACCGTGGCTTCGGCCTAGATCCCGGAGTGGAGGCCGTCTTGCTCCTCCCGGCCGCAGCCTCCACAGGATAGCAGAGAAAGAGGATAGAAACTGCTCAATATCCGTTTAGGCGGGGGGTGGGGTAGGTCCTAAATCGGTAAGATTATACAGATTGGCATAAAACCTGCTAAATTTGTTTAAACTGGTTTGTTATACGTTTGCCCTGGGGATCAGTGAGGAAGGAGATTTTTTTGTTGGAGAGCTGTCTTCTAAATTGTTTTGCCATATAGGCATCAGGTTTGTTGGCAGAGGTATAGGTGCGGAGCTTAAGTCTGTTAATATAATATTCAAAGTTCTTTCTAAGATGGTCACTAAGTTGGAGTCTAAGTGTTTTTAATTCTGAGTATCGGGTTTCAGAGGGAGATATTTTGTTAAGTGTTTCTAGGCTTCCAATTTGAGTTAGTAGGGTCTGCGTGGTGAGGGAGTGAGCATTTTTGGCTTGGGCACCCAATTTAATAAACAGACAGTGGCATGGTCAGCCACAGAACCCACATTGTGGTGAAAGTAGTTCTCAATCTCAGATTTAATTTGGGACTCTAATTTAGGATTACTGAGAAGGAAGGTATTTAATCTCCAGATCGTATGTCTGGGTGTTTGCGAGAGGGGGGGCAGTTTGATGGTGATCGGTGCATGGTCCGACCAGGAGATTGTTCCAAGCTGGCTGCAGTAATAGATTGTAAAAGATATTTATCTGTGACAAAGAGATCTATCCGAGAATAAGAAAGGTGGGGGGGGGGTGAGAAAAAGGTGTAGTCTCTTTCCATATCATGAAGGCACCTCCATGTGTCATACAGATCTTCCCGCTTGAGCATGGCAGATAATGTAGAGGCCCTACGGGATGTAGCACTCGAGATGTCTAGGTCTGGGTCAACAACAACATTAAAGTCTCCACAGATTATCAAGGGTGAGGATCTATAGGGTTCTAGTTTGGCAAGAAGGGCTGTGTAGAACTTCTTGCAGGCAGTGTTGGGGGCATAGAGATTGACTATGGTAAGAGGACGATTATCAATCGTGGTGGAAAGAATTAAGTATCTGCCGTCTGGGTCCGTTTCGAAATGATGTAATGAGAAATCAACTCTGTGGCTTACAGCAATCATGACTCCCCTTTTCTTAAGGGGGGCACTGGCAAAGAAAGTATGAGGATAGGGTTTGCTTAAGATTCGAGAAGTGGGTCTCTTGTATACAGAGAACATCCGCTCGTTGGGCTAGGGCCTCTTTCCAAAGTAAGTTGCGTTTAAAGGGTGAGTTGAGCCCTTTTACGTTCATGGAGGTAAAAGTAAGTGCCATCTTGTAAAAAGAGGACAGGGTAGTGTATAGAGATGGAAAGAGACTACTACCTCAGTATAAGAGCAATAGGTGTCAAAACAAAAATTCGCAACAGCTGTCCTGGGTGTTATTTATTAATACAGTGCACATTATTCAAAATAATCAGGTATGACAGAAAAAAAAAATCACAACTATGCGAATATATCAAGCGTTGAGTAAAGTTCAAACAAAGAAAAAAAAAACAGAAATACAAGTACAAAACTAATATGCTTAGCACACTTTACTTGGGGGGTAAAAAATAAAATAAAAAGGTGGTAGATACAGGCCTTATCCAGACCAGATTCAAGTAGCTGAGGGGACTAAGAAAGGCCACGATCAGCGCCTTCCATGAGTATTGGAAGACGGGTGCGCAGAGCTAGGAGGAGCATGGGGGGAGTTGTGATGTCCCGCGTCTCCCGGTGGAATAAGGAAAAAGCCCCAATTGGTCAGTTTTTTATATCCATCATTCGGAGTAAGGATCAGCACCATTTGTTGCTGGTGCGAGACCAGCAACTTAGTAGGGAAGCCCCATCTGTAGAGAATTTTCTTCTGTTGGAGGATAGAGGTGATGGGACCAAAAGCTCTGCGCATTTCCATCCTAGCAGGAGATAGATCAGTGAAGAGCTTTAAATTAGCATATGGTGGTGGAAGAGATTTGAACGCTCTGGCGGCGATCAGGATTTGCTCCTTAACATGGAAAAAGTGAATCCGGGCCAGGACGTCTCTGAGGACATCATCCGGAAGGTGCGAAGGCTTGGCGATTCTGTGAGCTCTATGAGCGTTTGACGTATATTTCAATACGGGAGAGCAGAGAGGTAATATGTTTCTGTAGGTAGGGGGTTGAATCGTTGGGTTTGATTGATTCCGGAATAACCCTAAATTTTATGTTGTTTCGCCTAGAGCGATCTTCTAAATCTGCGAGCTTCAATTTGATGCTGTGGATGTCTGCAGAATGGCGATCATGTGCGTCTAGGAGCTCATTGTGTGCCTTAAAGTAGTCTTGTAAATTTTCCTCTAGCACATCTGTTCTCTCAGGCAATCAATTCTATCATGTATATGGGATATGGAATATGGAATGTTGGAGTTCTCTGTGTAAATCTTGCTGGAGTGTCAGCAGCATTGATTTCAACATTGCTTCAGTGACTGTATTGTCAGAGGCAGGGACAGTTGCCAGAGAAGGGCCCTGCTGTGTACCCTGTGTGTCTGCCACTACCGCTGACCAGAGCTGCTTTTTAGCTTGGGGCTGTCAGGGGAGTTAACAGGGGAGGTAGCCAGCCTCTTACCTCTGTGTGCATGTTGTCCTGTGCTGGCATCCTCTGGGGGAGGGAGGGTGTCCATGCTGTGTCTCCCGATGGAGTCTGGCCCGTCAGCGGTGTGTTGCAGCGGCAGAGAGTAGGCTTTCGACGTGGATGTGGAGCCAGGGAGCCTTGTGCTATCGAGGGCGGCGCCATCTTGAGGGGCCTGCATGGCCGCGGCTGGCAGATAAAAATCAGTGAGACGGCGCGGGACTGGCGGGTTGTGTCACTGCCTCGTCATGCGCTACAGTGTCCCCGAGTCTTCCCCGCTCTGTAGATGTTGAGAGCAGGGCTGAGTCGCGGCGGGTTGCGGGAATCTGGCCGTGGATCCGGAGCTTAGGCTTCAGGCATCCATTCCGGTCCGCTGCAGGCCACGCCCCTCGCAAATCTCAGTTTTGAGTTGATTATTGAATAAATATTATTATATATTTTTTGATAATTATAGCTATTTATTATATTATGATCTATGATTGTGTGTTTCAAACGTTATCATAAACCGAGATGTCTATTAGACTCTTGTTTGGAGTTATTCCTAAGTATTATAGGCCTACAATGTAAAACATCACATTTCCATGCAAAACAACGTACAACTTTCAGCATCCCAAATCTGACATAATCATAACGCCAAGGAAGAAAGTTGCTGCTGGGATAAGGAGGGAAGTTCAATGTGGTTAAGGAAAGCCAGGATTTCTCATCGCAAATATTAGACTACTGTAGTATAGATTAAACTTGTCTGTGATGGATTGGCATTTGACCATTTTTTCATCAAAGGTTTGATGATAATGGTGATAAATTTTAGATTTAAGGTGTTGCCCTTTAATTCACAAGGCCATAGATTTCCCAGATTTGTTGCCTGTGGGGTATGTTTTAGTCTTGAGTTTTCTGTGAGCTTTTTCAAAAGACTACAGTAGTAAGGATCAGTGTTTGTGTTGTATTGGATGTATGGTGAAGTATTTGTTTTGTTTAGGGATTCTGAAGCTGTTACAGCTAAAATAAGTTTGTCTAACTGCTGCATCCTCTTTGCACAAGACTGTAATCAAAAAGACCCCTAAAGACGGCTTTATGAGCAGTCCACACTGTCTATTAAATGGTTCCCTGTATATATTGTACCATGTCATAGCGGTTTTATATGACTATTTATCCGCCAGACACATTTGTAACCTATTTGCACTGCATGCTTCATATAAAGTCCCAAATCTTCCTTTTCCAGTTAGTCTAGCAATTTAGGGATAGAGGCTGGGAGGTATGTATTGCTCCTATGCCTCATATAAAGTCCCACACATTCTTATTTCTTTATAAATTCAATAGGGATAGAAATATGTGCAGTTATGCATGGTTTATTCATTAATAAACAATGGTACAGTTTTGTGCATTCATTTTTTTCAATGTTTGTCTATGGTGTGTTAGCATAGGCTAGATCTAGGTGAGTGCAATTGTGTTACTATACATAGCCCCACCCCTACATGCTCATGGTCTTGTTATGGTTGTCTGAGGGATGTGGGCGTTCGGACACCAGCTGGCTATCACAGTCTCGGGAGCTGCGAGGCACACCAGAGGATTTCCACTTCCCCCTCTGCCTTTCTGAGACACGGGAGTTCAGACTGCATTCCTCTGAGTTGACCCCGCGCCTCCAATGTCATATGCATGACATCGACCATGCTGAAATTAAGTTTGTCCAGTTATACGCAACGGCAGAAAAAATGTGAGTTTGAGAAAGAAACAATCCAGTTCCTGGGGTTTATTATCTCAACATCAGGCATCACAATGGACCCACAATAAGTTAGTGTCCTTGAGTGGCCAGTGCCAACTGATCGAAAGGGAACCCGGAGATTTATTGGATTTGCTAACTTTTATCTTAAGTTTATCAAAAACTTTTCAGCTATCATCAGACCCATCACTCAGCTTACTAAGCAGAACACCCGATTTCAGTGGACTTCAGCAGCACAACTCACCTTTGATAAACTGAAAATTCTCTTTACATCAGCACCAATTTTACAACATCCTGACCCTGGATTACCCCAAGTTCTTGAGGTGGATGCTTCTGAGAACACAGTAGGTGCCATCTAATCCGAACAACAAGGTGCTAAAGCTCTCCTGCGCCCCTTGGAATTCTTCTCTAGGAAACTATATGATGTGGGAGATCGTGAGTTACATGCCATAAAGGCCTCTCTGGAGGAATGGTGTTATCTGCTTGAAGGAGCAAGTCACCCAATTCTTATTTTTACTGACCACAAAAATGTGTAATACCTCTGTACAGCCAGACGCCTAAAGCCTCGTCAGGTCAGGTTGGCCTTGTTTTTCTCACAATTTACATTCCATATAGGCTCTAAGAATGGGAAATCTGATGCCTTGTCGCATGTGTTTCCAGAAGAAAAGGAAGTTACCCAACCCAATACCATCCTACCTCCACAAAATGTTCTGGTACTTGCAAGGAGATTTGGTGTAACAGCTTAAACAAGCTTCTAGGGAGGAGGGGCCACCACAGGATTTCCAGTTGCAAGAATGGGATGAATTGTTCTTCCAGGAGCAAAGAGTTTTTGTACCCTCAAGTTTGTGACAGTCAACCTTAAATCTATGCCACGACCACCCCTTGGCAGGGCATTTTGGGATCCGTAAGACTTTGAAGCTGTTACAACAATCCTTCTGGTGGTCTGGTCTGAGACTTGATTGTCAGAATTATGTGAAGAGCTGTGAGATTTGTATCCGGAGAAAAGGAGACAAGAACAAAGTTTGGGGTTTGTTAAGACCCTTGCCCATTCCTAGCAAAACCTGGGAGATGATTAACATGGACTTGAACATGAACATTGTTGAGCTCCTACCTTCTGAAAGTTTTACCACTATTTTTGTGATAGTTGATAGGCTATTCAAAATGGCACACTTTATATCACTACTTCTTATGAAATATGTGTTTTAGTAGTGCTTGACACTTTAGCGAGGGATGGGACTTAAATGTTTTTCCAGCATTTAGCTAGTTCTAGTCTGGCACTTAAAAATATGTGGGAGATGAGTGGCGTGGTGACCACTCAGCATGATGGCCGCATAGAAAGAGCTCTGCTCGACATAAGGGGAATCAACAGCCTACAACCCGCCAGACAAATAAATCAAACGCCAGCCTACTCCGCAGAGACCCGGTCACAGCACACGGAACGCCATGCAGAGAAGGTACCAGAGCCAGCCACATTCGTTAAATTGGCAGATTTTTACCCGGCCATCTCCCGAGGGCTTCAGCAAAATGGCGGTGAGAGACAATTCACAGGATACGCCTCCCGATCTCCAGAGCCAGCAGAGCACGCTAACGCAGGCAGGAGGGAGAGTCACACAGACTCAGCAGCCGCAGACACTGCGGAAGAAGCACATTCAAGCGAAGCTGACTCTCCCTGCAATTCACCATCAAGGAGCCCTGTGAAATCAAAGCCCAGACTAGACCCTGAGACTATTGTACAACACAACAGATTTGCAGCACTGGATATGGAGGTGAGTGGATCCCAAAGAAACAAACCAACAGCCCAATACAATGCAGACCCCCACTGCACCATTTCCAACCACAGGGCATACAATATCGGATGTCACGCTAAAATAAATGTTGATGTCATTAAGAACATCGCTGCAAACAGACATGCTAACATGTTTCCAACAATGCAGAGCTGAAATTAATTAACTTGGAGACAGAGTTCACCAAGTGGAAATGAGGATGTGCGACACCACAACCTCCTTTAACGCGTTGGTGGACTCATGCGTCACAACAGGAGACCATCTCCAGAATGCAATCTAAATTAGCCGATCTTGAAGATCGTCCTCACAGGAACAACTTAAAAATATGCGGGATACCTGAAACTATCACAGCGCAACAACTCCCCATCTATGCCTGCAACCTCTTTCAAGCAGCTATATCGTCACTGTCCCCACTGGACCTCATGATCGACAAAATTCATAGTGCCAAAACCAGCCTTCCTCCTACAGGAGGTTCCAAGAGATGTGCTGCTCAGAGGTATTCCGCAAAGGAGACAACCTCCCGGAACAAGCTGCTAATCTGCAAATTCTTCCTGACCTCTCACAACATACGCTACAACTACGCCACAACATGGTGACAATCATGAAGGCCATGAGAAATCATAATATATAAATGGAAATATCCGGCTAAACTCAATATCTCTTACAAAGGATCCAACCACCTGGTTAACTCTCTGGAAGAAGGATTACACCTTCTGAAAAGCTGGCATATCATACCACCTGACGTGGGCCCGGACCCGCTCCCACAACATGGATCTCCCTCAGGATACACCAAGACTGGCATGTTAAACAACAAAGGAGATCGAGTGCAAAGCACACATGAACCCCACTTAACCTGGTCTCCCACCAAAAGTTTCTACTAGGATTCCAGTAGTCCACTAGTGCTTACAGTACCGACCAACGTACCTTAGACCCCTTCAATTTGGGCAGCTAAGCTACCTGGTCCAAATGGACTTGTTCCTTATTTCAGTTTTTTTTCTTTTTTTCATTTTCACGTTGTTACTTTAAGAAAGAAAGATGGATACTTTCAAGATTATTACCTGGACTACCTTTAGGGAACACAATTGTTCCTGCCTACCTTGTTGAACACTGTTTAAGCCCTTATCGCTGGCACAGAACACTGGAAACTAAAGCAACCAAATGCAGAAATGTTACTGACCCAACATCCCCCAAACAACAACCTCTTCTGGAACCTCTCCAAAAAACAGTCACGGGACTGCACTGTCCACAGGGAAGAACACATCCTCAGAATTGAACCCAACAAGAATCCCTATATCAACCTCCATCTTACCTGGAAGAACAAACATGAGCCTTAGACTACTCTCCATTAACGCAAGAGGACTCAATCATCCTGCCAAGAGAAGATCCTTATGGAGAGACTCTCCAACACAAAGCGGACATTTTGGCAGTTCAAGAAACGCACTTTCACAAGTTGGCCACCCCCAAGTGCTCACACCCAAGCTTCCCTCATATTTTTAACTCTTCCATCACAGCGAAGAAAAGGGGGTAATGGTGGCCATAAAAGACACAGTGACTTTTGACCTAAAAGACTCATTCAATGACCCAGAAGGAAGATTCATCACCTTGGTTTGTACTATCAGTAAATTACCTGTTACTCTTGTGTATATGCTCCCAACACACTAACTAAAATTTTTAAAAACAGTCATCAAGAAAATAGCGTAAATGCGAGTGGGGAGCATATTGATATGTGACGATTTCAATATGATCATAGATAACAAGTTAGATACTTCCTCCAGGGTTAGGAACCACTCCCCACGATTTTGTGATCTTCTGCTTAGAGAGGAACTGTATGATCTTTGGCAACAACACGACAAAGCCATGCGTAAGCTCAAACTCAACTATTATGCAAACAATCATAGAGCAGGTAAATTCCTAGCCAATCGTCTCAAAGAGCGTAGGTCTAAAACGGTAATTCCACACATATTCCACCCAACAACCTCAACTAAAATAGAAAACTCGCAGGCAATAGCAGATGCCTTTGCAGACTATAATTCATCACTTCACAACTTAACAGAAGACCCCAATACACCTCAACCAGTGAAAGAAAAC
Organism: Lithobates pipiens; assembly: GCF_037356315.1. Classification (NCBI taxonomy): domain Eukaryota; kingdom Metazoa; phylum Chordata; class Amphibia; order Anura; family Ranidae; genus Lithobates; species Lithobates pipiens. Next base: position 225,067,223 of record NW_027507784.1, read on the forward strand.
AGATAACTTCTTGGATAAACTAAAACTACCCTTGATATCCAAAACTCAACTTCAAGCACTAAACACCCGTTTTCCTCAGCAGAGCTGGAAAGAGCCATAAAATAGCTCCCCTTAGAAAAAGCTCCAGGGCCAGATGGACTATCAAATGGATATTATAAAACCTTCAAATACGAATTCCCAATCTACTACCCATATTTAATGAGGCTAGATCAACAGGTATCTTCCCCCCTTCACTCTACCCAAACCAGGGTAGTCCCCAGATATACTGGCCAACGTTTGCCCCCATATCTCTACTAATTGGAGATGTAAAATTGTATGCCAAAATGCTAGCAAGTAGACTATATGACATTGTAACAGAATTGGTGAGACCAGACCAGACAGGACCCTTGCTCTATTTGGCACACTATCATATTACAAAGTTAACTTTAATAAATCCTTAATTTTAGATCTCGGCATAAACCATCATGCTAGTTCAAATCTAAAACAAACATTCCCATATACCTGGAAGACTAAACACATTCCCTACTTAGGTATTCTCCTCATGGCGAAACTATCACAACTAGCAGAAACAAACATGAAAACTCTTCTACTAGACATAAAGAAGACCTTAACCCATATGGCTACCACTGAACTATCCTGGGCGGGGAAAATAGCATCCTTTAAAATGCTGATACTTCTCAAAATATTGTATACATTTCGAAAACACTGCCAATACCGCTCAAAACATCCCACTTCTGTGAGTTGAATAAAATACTCAAACAATATATTTGGCAAGGGAAGAGGGCTAGATGCTCCCATAACATGCTTATACAACACAGGGAGGTGGGAGGAATGGGTCTTCCCGACATTAAGGGCTATTACTGGGCACCCATACTAGCACAAATAAAACACTGGTTTAATGCCACTCCAGAACCCGTGTTGGTTAGCATAGAGGCAACTGTCACTAAAATTCCACATACAAGCCTCTTATTACTAGCAGATACGTGGAAACCAACCCCCTTAACAGACCTCCCCCCAACAATTAAAATATTAATACTAGCATGGAGACACCTACTGTCCCCAATCGTGTCGGGATAACCCAATCACCACGATCAGAATTCCAATCCAAACATTAGAAGTACTACTTCCGTACAGCTCCGTTAATAAACGGAAAGAAAACTACATAGAGTGGGTGGACAATCTTTTTGAACAAGGAGTTCTTCAATCCTTCGACTCTTTAAGAGCCAACTACAATATCCCACATACAAGTTGTTTTTTTCATAAAAGCAGGTGTCATCCTTCCTGGCCAAATATTCCCCCCCCACAAACCAAAGTACCTCAGTGTGGTAATTCTACACATCCACCGATAATAAGTGTAAGGGCATATCTCTTATATACAACACACTTCAGCACAAAGATTTATTAAATCTACAACTATTCGGTCATGAGAAAAAGACTTTAACAAAACTTATGACACAGAACAATGGACCACAATGTTCCGATACAACTACACAGCCATACACTGCATTAACCATTGGGAATTGACATAAAGGGTATTAACACAATGGTATAGAACCACCTATTAACTAGCCAAAATGTTTCCCACTCACTCTACACTGTGTTGGAGAGTGCGTGGTACCCCACAAACAATACTACACATATTTTGGCAAGGTAATACTGGAAAGAATGGTATAGGCAATAACACAATGTACACCAAGTGTGATCCGCTACTTAAGTCCCCTTCCCCCCAGCCAATCCTTTTGGACTCCCTTATTCTATTTTGACAGCTGTCCCTTAGATATTAGGACAATGTTCATGTTGATGTATACAGTGCAACCACCATGAAGACATGCAACTAATAGATGCTCGGCCTGGCTCTCTTCGGCACAGATAGTCCCCAGTCGGGGTGCTGGAAAGGGTAGGGTAGGGTAGAGTAGTGCTATGACATAATGATGCTGCTGGAATTTAAACAGTGTTCATCTGGTATAACATCTTCATTGTGCTCATAAGAAGTCAAAGACAGGCTATTGTTTGCTTGTGACTTAATGTTTAAAGTGTTTATTACTCTTTGTAATGTACTTACAAAATCCTTAATAAAAAAATATTTGAAAAAATAAAAATAAAATAATATGTGGGAGATTATATATCTTAATTGAGGTGGACCAGAAGCTATGTCTAGGGATAGAATAACCGTTCCTGGAGCCTTGGGGAGTTGGGCGCCTGTAATTTGTTCAATAGTGGCAAAAATTTTGGACCAGACATTTCACACTAAGGGGTACGTCCAGAATATATGTAGCATCAAACCTCTATTACCGCATTGTCTCCAACAGAGTGGCGATGATTGAGGGTCGAAGCCTGCCATTCTGGTAGGTGTCAGATACCATCTGAGGAGTATTTTTTTTTTTTTTTTTTTTTAGGGAGAGTTTCCACACTTTTAGTGGCCTTAAAGGTGGATGAAACTGCCATTTGACATTGTTCATTAGTATATGAGGTTGCAAATTCTAATACCCATTTTCTCTTTGAAGGTGACTTAGTGAATATTGATTTCTGGTTTAAAAAAAAATATAAAATAGGGATATACCTTTGATAGAGGTGTTGGGGTTTGGAAGGTAGAGAAATATTGTCAGGAAGGAACCCTCCACTGGTAATATCGATCGTTTGGCATGCAGTACTGAGATCCACCAGCAGGTGTTTCCTGGCAGTTTGGAGCTGTCAGAAGAGCTTTTCCCTGCTACAATTGTGTCATCTCTGGTCCGCAGTACTGGCGTCCACCAGCGGAGGGATCCTGGCAGTGTGGAGCAGGTATTACCTTCTGCAGTCAGGCATCACATGACTGATAGCAGCCATTGTATAAATACCCGGCAAGTGCACACATACCTTGCCTTGGTATTGTCCTTGTGCCCTGACCTGCAGCCTATATACCTGATCCCGAACCTGTTGTACCTGATCCTATCTTTTCCTGCATCCCTGGAACCTTATCTGCAATCTGATCCCTTTCTCCTTGTCCCCCCATTTGCTGACCTCCTATTTATGACCCTGGCCTGGCTTGACTATGATTCTGGTACTCCCTTTTGCTTTATATGCTGGTTGGTTTGTTTATCTTCACTGTTGAGTTGTTTGGTTTGTTCGCTCAGTTTGTATTGGTGGTGTATTCACATTTATATGCATTTACTTTAATTAACTTACTTTCACCCATTTATGTCTGGTTCACTCTGTCGCAGTCACACAGTTCTGGTCACTTCTAGTTCATGACAGATATCTTCCAAGGCATTATAGTGGTGGGATCAGGAATAGTTCATAATAGGTGCAAAATTTGGAGACAAGTATATATATATCCCTAGGTTGTAGGTTATATTCAATTTGAATTGCTCCAACGGTCTTGCTTGAGGGGCCAATGCAGATGTTGTATACTGAATACCTTTGGATATCCAAAGTTTCATTTTAAGGTTTGGAATAATTGGAGGCTTGCAATGGGCCAAGGGATATCCTATCCTCTGGTATTGTTTTCAAAAATATTTTCCACACCTAGATATCTGCCCTCATTATAGGAGATAAAACTAAAAGGGGTCTGGGGTAGGAATCTGCTAGCTATTAATAATTTGTGTAATTTTACATTTGGGCATTGGTGCGTCTCTAATTCATACCACCTAGAGGATTGGTTATTAGGGGACCTCTGTCTCTTGGGTTAAAATGGCTGCTATATAGTAGTCCTTAAGCAGGACATGCCCTACTCTCCCATCATTGTGGGATTTAATCAATTTTGAAATGGCACATCTAACTTTTTTCCCTTTCCACAAGTATCTGTTAATTATAGATTGAGCTTTGGAGAAAAATGAGCCAGGGACTAGAATAGGAAGGGTTCAGAATAATTATATAAATTGGGGTAAGAGGGTAATTTTAAAAGCAGCTAATCTGCCAGACCAAGTCAGTTCTGATTTGGATATAGCATCTTGTTTAAAGGTTAGGTTGTTAAGAAATAGTAAGTAGTTTGAGTCGATCAATTGATCTACAGATGATGTCAATGTCATTCCAAGGTATTGTATTCCTTTAGAGCTCCATGTGTATGGGTAATGTGTTTGTAACTTAGTTACAATGGGAGAACTAATTCCCAACCCTAATATAAGGGATTTGCTTTCATTTACCTTGTAGTATGATATACGATTGAACATACCTAAAGTTTTGTGTGTCACAGCCAGGGAAGAATCCACCTCAGTCAGAATCATGATGATATCATCAGCGAATAAGCCAATAGTATGGACCTCATCTCCTACTGGAAAGCCTTTAATATCAAGGTGATTCCTGATGTAAATAGCTAATGGTTCCTTTAAAAGATTAAATATTAAGGGGGGGGGGGCCCTGCTTAGTTCCATTTGATGTGATAAATGGAGAGGATAGAACCCCAGACAGATATACTCTGGTCAAAGATTTGGAGTATAAAGCCATAATGGCTGATAGAATACTCCCATTGAAACCATACTCCCGTTGAAACCAAACAATTCAAGAACTCTAGACAGGTGCATCTAATGTATACGGTCAAAGGCCTTCTCTGCATCCAGTCTCAGAAGCAGAGAAGGCCTTCTTTGCACCTGCACCATGTGGATAATGTTAACTAGTCTATGGGTGGAATCTGAGGTTATTCTATGTTTGGTGAACCCTGTTTGATCAGGATGTATAAGTATGGGTAGTAGGTTGACAAGTCGTTAAGCTATCAATTTAGCATACATCTTTACATCTATATTTATTTAATAATGAGATTGGTCTGACATTTGAAGGTGAAGTTGGTTACTTCCCTGGCTCAGGCAGAGCTACAATTATTGCTTCCAACATTTCAGGAGGAAAAGAGGCAGAGGTTGCGGCAGTATTGGAAATCTGAAGTAGATAGGCAGATAGAAGTGACCTAAATTCTTTATAGTATTTCCCACTGAAACCATCAGGTCCAGGAGATTTGTTAGGAGGAATGGATTCAATATTTTTTTGAATTTCTGATTACGTAAATGGCAAATTGAGAGAGCATAACTGTTCTGGAGTTAGTTTTGGAATGGGTACACCTGCTAAGAATGCATTAATCTCTTCCAAGTTTGGTTGGTGTGTTGCAGGGTCATTTTTTAAATTATATAATGATCCATAGTAGAGACTGAAGGTGTCTGCTATTTTTTGGGGGTGACATTTGTTTCTGTTTGGTTTCTGGGTGAAGTATGTAGGGTATTTTAAACTTAAATCTATGACCTTTAATAGTTTGTGCTAATAGCTTGCCCGCTCTTTTGCCATTTACGTAATATGTAATCTTCAATCTTTTCGATGCACACTCAACATTTTCCAGTAATAGAAGTCTAATGTGGTGCCTAAGCTGTGTTAGTTTTTTTTTTTTTTTTTTTACAGGGATGGGGTGGTTTGATGTTTGTTTTGAGCTTCTATATTTGAAATGTATTTTATACGATCACTTAAACACCACTGCCTCTGCCTCTGGCCCCCAACTGCACAAATATACCCCTCATAAATGCCTAATGGGTGTTTTAGTATATAAAGGGGTCTTGTACAGAACCCACATTGGTATTGAAGAATTCATTTGAGTCTGGATAGTGGCTCTTGTTTCACCCTGTTGCAGCAAACATGTATTAATCGTCCACATTGGGCTCGATTTTTAAGATGCTTTGTCTGATAGGGACAGTTTGATGGAAGCATGATCAGACCATGCTATTGAGTTGATGGGAACTGATTTAGTCAGTAGTAGAACTTTGTGGTGTACTAGAAAAAAAGGTAAATTCTGGTATATATCCGGTGGGGTGAAGAGAAGAATGTAAAATCCTTTTCACCAGCATGGAAAGAATGCCATGAATCAGATTATGGGTGAGAATAGATGGTAGTAGTGTGCAGTTGGAACGTTTGGCATTGGATGTGGAATCCAGTAAAGGGTCTGTAGTGACGTTGAAGCCAAAGCAAATTACCAATAGACCTTTTTGATAATAATTGATTTTTTTTTTTCATTATGTTGCTGAAAAAAATGACTTGATGCTTGTTGGGGGAGTACATGTTGACTATCGTGTATGTAATTGAATTCAGGTCATACATTAGTATGAGGAACCTGCCATGAGGGTTTTTTATGTCCTCATGTAGCTTAAACACCACCGAGTCCCTGATGGCAATGAGGACCCCTTTAGTTGTTTAATAAATTTAATACATTTTTATTGAAGTAGAAAAGTGACAGATATAAGATAAACATAAAACATGCAATATATAACATGCAGTGCTACAGAAAAAGTAAAATTAAAATGGCCTGTCTCAGCAGAGTACAACCTCTAGAGATCTAATATACTAGGTACAGAGTCCCAAGCACAGGAGAAATTATTCAGCGGCACAAAAGACGTTGGACAGGTCAGGGTACATACTCTAACAGGAAATCAAGGCTGTAGAGACACTTGTGTAAACCAAAGGAAGCAAGAAGAACAAGGAAAAGTAGGGGTCCAGAAGGAAGGGGGTGTGGGGGGGGGGTGTTGGCATGCGTGGCTTTAACACAATGGAAACGTGTGACTATATCATATAGGTCCCAGAATAACAGTGGCAACTTTGAACTGTATGAGGACTGACCATTCCGTAAAAGGCTGTCAGGCGTGCCTCCCAAGGGAGGCGAGCACCATGTCAGTGTATTTATGTTAGAAGTTCTTTGTAGTAGGGGGTGGATTTGAATTCCATCCATGGGGACCAGGTTAGAGTGTGTCGCTGGGAGGTGTTCCTGTTGGGATGGGTGATGTCCTCCATGAGGCGAATGTCCGAAACTTTTTCCATCCAGGTTTTCAATGAGGGAATCTTGGGTTGCCCCCAGAGTGAGGGTATTAAAGCCTTAGCTGTGTTGAGCAGGTGTGGTACGAGTGAGCGTTTATAAGTGCTAATGGGTTCATTGGTAGCGTGGAAAAGGACAGTCCAAGGGTCAGCAGGTAGGTTAACGCCTGTGATTTGCTGTAGGAGCTGGAGCACGGAGGACCAGAAAGGGCGAACAAGTGGACAAAACCACCAGATGTGCGCGTGGGTTGCTGTGTTGCCACAATTCCTACAACACAGCGGGGAATTGACGGTGAACATCTGTTGTAATTTTGATGGTGTATAATGCCATCTGGTGAGCAGTTTATAATTGACCTCCACTATTTTGGAAGCAAGAGACGATATGTGTGTCAGTCGTAGGACTTTGTCTTTCTGACGCTTTGGAAGAATGGTATCGAGGTCCGATTCCCATTTAGCCAGGAATGATGGGGGTACATCCGTTTGGAGTGCAATGAGGGCTCTGTAGCAAGTTGAGATGCATTGAATGGGGGGGGGGGGGGGATCTTGTAGGCTGAAAACTTCCTCAATGCAATTTAAGTTCTGTAACCCTCTTAGCGGTTGAGGCAGAGTACGGAAGAAATGTTGAAGTTGGAGGTATCTCCATTTATCCATGAATGTAATGGGTTTAGGGCCAAGGATTTCAGGTAGTGGTTTGAGAATATTGGTGCAGAGAGTATGTTGTAATAGAAGGGGACCTTCCAAAGCCCAGGTCTGGAAGTCCGGGTCAAGTAAGCCAGGTAAGAAGTATGGATGTTGGAGGAGTTGCAGCAAAGGGGAGTTATAGGACCAAGAAAACTTCCTATGTAGGGCATCTCATATATCCAGGGTTGAGATGGTGAGCGAGGAGGTTAAGCTCGCAAGATGTCTATGGGAGCGGGGGAGCCATGGAACAACCGTGAGGTCAGCCGAGCATAGTGAGCGTTCCAGATGCACCCATAATTTGGAGTTACCAGCATATTTCCATTCTATTATCCTACTCAGTGCTACAGCATAATCATATGTCTTAAAGTTAGGGAGGGCCAGACCCCCAGAGTCCTTGGTGCGAAATAAAATATCCCTAGAAACTCTGGGATGACTGTTACTCCAAATAAAGCGGGAGATCATGGTTTGTAATGTAGTAAAGAATCCAACTGGCACACCCAATGGGATCATTTGGAATAAAAATAGGACCCAAGGTAAAATATTCATTTTGATAATGTTCACTTTACCTAACCACAAAAGCGCCAGATTGTTCCATTTTCTTAAGTCTTCTCTAATACTATTTAGTAAGGGGATCTAATTATATTTGAAAAGTGAGCGGATGTTAGGTGTGAGGTATATACCCAGGTATTTCATGCAGTGCGGTACCCATCTAAAGGGGAAGAGGGGTCGTAATAGCGTCTCCTCCAGTCTAGAGAGGTTGACATTCAACATTTCTGACTTAGAGAGGTTAATTTTAAAGTTGGACAGTGTTTGGTAGGTAGAGAAAGCGGACATCAAGCTAGGAAGTGAGATGTGTGGTTGTTGAATAAAAAAAAGAATGTCATCCGTGTATGCTGCATACTTGTGGATCTTGTTACCGACTTGGATGCCATGAATGTTAATATTCTGTCTAATGGTAGCCATGAATGGTTCTAAAGCGCAGAGTGATTTTGAAAAGTCCTAATCCACCCTATCAAACGCTTTTTCAGCATCAGTAGATAAAAGTAGGGTGGACTGAGACCGTCTCCGCACATATTGGATCAGGGATATAATTTACAGCGAGTTATCTTTGGCCTCCCTGGAAGGTATAAAGCCCGTCTGGTCCGACGAGATCCAGATAGGTATCAGAGGGCGTAGGCGGTTAGCCATAACTTTGGAAAATAATTTACCATCCACATTCAGCAGGGGGATCAGTCTGTAGCTGCTACAGTGGGTGGGATCCTTTCCTGGCTTAGGGATGACTGTAATGTGGGCAGTAAGGGACTCTGGGCGAAGCCCCGAGGTGTGGGAGATCAAATTAGCATATTCTGTAAGGTGAGGGAGTAGGATGGTACTGAACATTTTATAATAAAGGATGGTATACCAGTCCGGTCTGGGAGCCTTCCCTGAAGGGGAGGTCCCCAGGGCCGTTTCAAATTCTTCAACCAAGAATTTGGATTCCAATTCGTGCAGGGTAGATTCCGGCAATTTAGGCAGGTTTGCTTCCTTTAGGTAGGCACATATGTGGACGTGTCTCTCCTGTGGGGATGGGGGGACGAGTCACTTGACACCTTATACAGGTCTGCATAGTAGTCCCGGAAGGCTTTGACTATATGTGGGGTCGCGTGTACAAGATCACTGTTAGGTAGCTTTATTTTAGAAATAAAAGATTTAATTTGTTTGGCTTTCAAGGACCTTGCCAGTAGTCTACTAGGTTTATTCCCCCACTCATATAGTGTCTGTGAGAAACGTTGGAATTTTCTTTTAGTGTCAAGCTCAAGTAGGTGTTTTAATTCTTCACGTTTCAGTGTCAGGGCTTTAAGATGGGACGCGTGTGAGGACAGATTATGTTGCTTGTCGAGATCTGCTATTTGGAGAAGAACCTGCTCGATTTGTTGACCGTGCTCCCTTTTTTTCCTTGCCCCCAATTCAATAAGTCTGCCACTCATGGTGGCCTTGTGGGCCTCCCGGACAATGGATGGGGAGGTCTCGGAAGGTGTGTTTTCCTTAAAGTATTGCACTAACTGGGAAGACAACGCAAAGACCTCCGTGGGATTGGAAAGAAGGGAGTCGTTCAGCTTCCAGCTATTAGAGCGGCAATCCAAATTGGGCATGGACATAACCATCGACACAGGTGCATGATCAGATATAGTGGCAATACCCACTTGAGCAGATTATAGGAGAGGGAGGTGATGATGGTCTAAAGCCCCACACACACACTATCAGTTTTTCTGCTGAGTTTTTCCTTTAGATTTACCAAAACCATATAATATGAGATCAAACCTTAGGCGTTTCAATGTGTATGCAATCAGGCAGGCCCTTCTACTACATGGTTTTGGTAGACCTGAAGGAAAAAATCAGCAGAAAATCTGATAGTGTGTATGGGGCATAAGAATAGGTTATCTATTCGGGAGTACGATTGGTGTGTGCTAGAGAAGTGTGAAAAATATTTTACCTGAGGATGAAGCACGCGCCATACGTCTATCAGCTGAAGGTCCAATCATTTATTTTAACCTGAGTCAACCGTTTAAATGAAATGCTAGAACGTCCTTGCGAAGTGTCTAGGATGGGGTCAAGAGGCATATTTATGTCACCCGCTAGTATGATTATTCCCTGAGCAAATTGTGACAGCTTGGAGAGGGTCTGGGAAAAGAAGGTAGGCTGGTTGTGGTTCGGGCAGAAGATATTTGCTAAGGTGCATTGGGTGTTGACAAGTAAGCCCTTCAGAAAAAGAAAATTACCATGATCAAGTCAAAAAGGTATATTGCCGCTGAAACCGATGGCCACACCTTTTGCTTTATTAGTATCTGATAAGCTATAGTACCACTGTGGAAATCGGGGGAAGGTCAGTCTGATCGGCGTTCTGTAGGTTAAGTGTGTTTCCTGGAGAAAAGCGATTGAGCAGGATAACTTCTGCAGTTTGCGGGTTCCCTGGTGTCGTTTAGCCGCTATCATTTAAACCCCAAACATTATATGAAACTATTTTAAGTGTGGCCATCAGTTCAGCAGAAAGAGACCGCTTAACATAAAGTACCACACATGCCAACTATAGAGGAAGGGGTGAGGGGGTAGAAGGTGAGGGGCAGGTGTGAGAGGGTCAAGAAAGATAAGCAAGAGTGTGGAGAGAACACAATCATTCAGGTAGAGAACCATGGGGGAGTTGTGTACATCACGCAAAATACTGCGGTGATCCCTGCAGGGAGAGAGAGAAAGCGGGGGGCAGGCCCGACCTCCAAGTAGAGATCATGGGACACAACATAGGGGCCCACCGCTTTCCCCATACCCGGAAGGAGAGGGGGGGGGGGGAAGAGGGGTGTATATAGGAAGAGGTGCATTGGAGCAGGATGCCCCGCCAGCACTCAGCTCAGAGTTATAAGATACCGGGAGATGTTGGCTCCAAGGGCGATGAAAAGATCATTAGAACAATAACAATAAAATCCATATAAACAGATATCAAACAATAAACTTAATAGTAACTAGCAGGCATACTCAGCCAGTGCAAAAGAAGTTCATAGACAGAGAGTGAAAGTGAGAGACAAAGAGAGGGGAAAAAAATATATAAAAAAATAAAAAAAAGACATGGGTAGCCGTTTATCCAGGTTTTTTTGGGTCGAGTCAGGGTTTGAAGTGCACCTTTTTTTCAATGTTTTTTTGGCCATTGGGGATCTGGGAGGGGTGAAAACTGAGGGATTGAGTCTTGCCAACCCGGGAGCTCCACTGGTGGTAGGTTGAGGTCTTTCAAAAACTGAGCAAGGTCTTCAGGGTAGCTATGAAACATGCCGGGAAACCCCAGCGGTAGGTAATCCCCTTAGATCGTATACGTTCCAGAAGAGGCTTAAGAGCTCTGCGGCGGTCCAGGGTCTCTCTGGACAAATCCAGGAAGATGCTGATAACAGCCCCATCAAAGTCGATGGTGGGAGTGTTCCACAGTTTGGCCATGATGCCATTCTTCTCAGTAAAATAATGTAAGCGGCAAATAACATCCCTGGGTAGGTCAGAGTTGAGATTACGGGGGCGGAGAGCACGGTCAAATCTCAGCGGGTCAGTAACATGGTTACCCAAGACAGTGTTAAAAATGCCACGGATGGATGGTTCAAGGTCGTTATCGCCCGTTGCTTCCGGCAACCCTCTAATGCGTAGGTTGTTCCTACAGTTTCTGTATCAAGGTCCTCTAGTTTATATAGTGAGGAGCGGTGGGCAAAAGCAAGTTGGGTGACAGTCTCTTTCAGTTCCTTTATGGCCACGGCATGAGAGTCTTGTCTGTGTTCCATATCTTCTACCCTGTCTAGAATGTGGGCCATGTCTGCTCTCACCCCCGTAATCTCCTTTTTTATGGATTTTTCTAGTCCATGGAACATTCCCGCTAATTCTTTTTTAAGTCCGGTAACTAGTAGTGACATGTCGGAGCCCACTGGGGACCCGGGGTCGTCCATGAGATCTGAACAGCCGGAGGATGCGGGAGAGCTCTCTCTAATAGAGGTAGCAAGTGAGGAGGGGGACACTTTCTGCCGTGTGGTGGGGTCAACCCCGTCGGCAGTTAGGAAGTTAGGAAGCAGTGTATGGAGCCGGAGGCAGTGGGGATAATCCCAGACCCCCTCCCAAAGCTCTTGCTAGATGATGAGCGGGATCTAGGTGTCTTTGCTGGCATAATTGGAGCTGCGGAGCCGAGTGCTGTACGGGGCTCCCCTCAATTACATCACTTTAGTGCCATTTGCTATGCCCTGAGGCCACAAAATCCAGCCAAGACACACAGCATGAGGCAAACCGAGGGTATAGCTGTAATTTTGCTAGACAGTCTTCCCTGCAGGGGGCAAGCGATGAGGTTGGAGGTGCAGTGAAATGAAAAGGAGAGGGGAAGCAGCAATCCAAGTGGGGGACACAGCATGTAACTGTATGGGTGCATCTGAAAGGAGCAAGATGGCCACCGTGTTACACAAGTAGGGCGAAGCCACGGCCTATCCTATTAGGGAATCCCCGTCCGGGTACTAGGCATGCAAATAACCCACTACAGGCTGCTGGCACCTCCAGGAGCTGAGCGGCGGATGATCTGTCACCCCAGTGGGCTCTAACAAGGCCTGCACTGGCAGGGCACTCACCGCTTTACAGGCTCCAGCTCGGCCGCAACATGGAGGCTCCGTCCACCGCGATCGGCAGCGCATCCGGCGGAGACTGTTCAGCGGAGGAAGGCTGCAGCGCTGGAGGGCCCCTTGGTACTCCCTGATGGAGGCAGAGGTGGAGCACTCAGTCCCGGAGGGCAGATCTGTGGGCGCCTGGCCTAGTAGGCCGCAAGATAGCGATGGGAAGGCCGCGGAGCGGGCCTCACCGCCTATTACAGTCTGGGAGCTCCTCTGTGTGGCAAAACACCCCTAGGCCGATAGCAGAGGACAGCCCACGGTGGATCGGTGCCAGAGGAAGGTGCATATAGGGTGCCAGGCTGTGGATGGCCATTGATTGTTGTGGACCCAGCGGAGCTCGCGGATCGCACGTCTGCTCTCCTTCATGGTCAGACACGCCCCCCCCCCCCCCCCCCCCCCCCCCCAAGGAACCCTTTAGTTTTGGAATCAGCATTAGCAGTAACAACATAAGGGTAATTCTTGTGCGTGCACTTAGGAGGTGCTAGAGTGTTGAAATGAGCCTCTTGTGCACATAAGATATTACTATTGTGCAGGAGAGCTTCCTTCCAGAGAGATTTCCATTTTGCTGAGTGGTTAAGTCCTTTGGTATTGATGGATACAATATTAAGTGTAATTTGTAGCCGGTGTTGTGGACGCTAGTGTAGTAGTACGTGCAGCTTAAAAGCTTGACAATGTACTCATATTGTGGCGCATACTTGTTGTCCATGCATTTGGGAGTTATCACATACAGAGTTACGTGGGAGTAGAATGAGACCAGCTTCACTGGTTGGGGAGGTGGATCTTTGGTTAGTTGGGTTCCATCATCATCCAATAATTCAGAAAAGTTCATAGAAAAGTAAGAACAAGAAAAACAATGCAACAGGTAGCACAGTGAAGCACACCTAAATCGGTGTAACAAATATAGAAGGTGTGGAACACCTAGAGGCAGCATTTCGCTGCTAGATTTTGTTGGGGGGATAAGTTCATCCTTACACTCCCTGACCCTGTCCTCAAGGGGACCATAGAACTAAGGTGGACACTCAAGGCCTATTCACAGGTGTGATTTTGCATTTTTAGCATTCACCTCTTTCTGTTCTCTTTCAATCTGATGTGGGGTGTTGGTGTTTCCGTCCTCTGATTCAGGCAGAATACCCCACTCCCTTAGAAGAGTAATCCCCTTTTCCAAGGTGGTTATTGCGTAGGTATGGATGTCTCTGGTTATGGTGATTTTCGTTGGATACCCCCATCTATATGTGCAAAAAACTGCAGATTCTGGTACTGAGATCGGATTTGGCCTTGCTTCCACATCAATGCTATTATTATTATTTTTTTTTTTCACATGGAAGAAATGTAAACACATGAGTACATCTCTAGGAACATGGTCAGACAAATGTGACAGCTTTGGCAGGCAATGGATCCTGTCTATAGTAACGTCTAAATCAGTGACACTTGGCATGACATTTTTAAACAGTGTCGTCGCATAGAGGTTTAGGTCAGACTGCTGCATTGATTCAGGGATCCCTCTTATTTTCAGGTTGTATCTTCTTGACCTAGCCTCCATGTCCGCTAACTTTGCTTTTATCCATTCATCCTCACCTTCTTTTTCATCATTTACTGTGTCAGCATACTCTCCCAATTTTAGCCTCAATATGAGCCACTCTTTCCCCTACTGCCTGTATGTCTCTGTTAAATCTGTGCCTACACGAGGCCATATCAGATTGGATCGAGCTCCTTAAAGATAGTAGTGTGTTTTTCAGAACAGTATCTAATACTGGCTGATTCTGTGTGGGGAATGATTCAATGGCCTCTGGCATATCTCTTGTGTCCTTCCCTGAATCTGACATGTGGCTACCCTACGGATCTAATCCATTGCCATCCAATCTGGGTTTTGAGTGTGGGCGGCTTGAGGATTAGGTGTGTTTGGGAGGTGGATTGCCTTTTTCAGTGTTTATTTGCGACCTGTGGCGGCTGGAGTATTGTAGGATTGGCACCATGTCGCCTACCTCCGCCGGCTTGTGAGAAGTCCGTGTGGCGATGCGTCTGTCTATTGTTACCCCACTTGTTGGGCATGCTGCCAGAGATGTGCCCTCCTGAACTGTCATTCATCCGGTGTGAAGGGCTCCCTGGATGGGCTGCTGTGTTCCGCTGTTCCCCCATGAACAGCGAAGCTCCGGAGCTACACATCTATTCGGTTCCACTGCAGGCCACACCCCCTTTACTATGACAATTTTGTGAAAAATAAATAAAAATAATCTTAATTTTCCCAAGAATTGTGGGAAAAAAATACAACTTCAAAAAACTTGCTATACCTTAGACTGTCTAATTTTCAAAAAGGGGTAATTTGGGGGGTATTTGTACTTTTCTGACATTTCCCAGCCTCAAGAAATAAGGTGTGATCAATTTTCAATGATTTGCACCATAGCATGTAGAAGCTATAACTTTCACAGAGACTAAATAATATCCACTAATTTGGGTCATTTTTACCAGAGGTGTAGCAGTATACACGTTGGCCTAAATTTATGGACAAAAATGGCTTATTTGCAAATTTTTATCATAGAAACTTTTTTTTTCAAAATCTTCACTCTTATTTCACATGTCACAATAAAAAAAAAAAAAAAAAAACAAAAAAAAAAAAAAAAAACTGTGGTGATTAAATAGAACCAAAAGAAAGCTGTGTATGAAAAAAAAAATATATAAAAATGTGTTTGTGTACAGTGTTGCATGACTGAGTAATTGGCATTCAAGGTGTGAGAGTGCTAAAACTAAAAAATGGGTCTGGGCAGGAAGGGTGTATAAATGTCATGTATTGAAGTGGTTAATATTATTCCTTTGGCAAGTAAAATTACCTACCCTCTCTGCTGACCAACTTAATTCTATCCCTCAACCCTTTACAATGCAAAACAATGGTCCTGGGAGAGGACAGATTTTCAAACAAATACTATATAAAAATCTGTCAGATGAAGTCATTCCCCACCATCAATCTTGCCTCCTCTTCTGGTAATAGAAAATTCCAAACATATATACACACACATTTTTTTTTTTTTTTTTAGCAGAGACCCTAGAGAATAAAATGGAATCCACTGCATTATTTTATGCCACACTCTATTTGCACAGCAGAGCCATAGTACTTACCATGTGGGTTATAGGGCCACTGATAAGTGATGGACACTGGTATGCCCTAAGGCAAGAAGTGTACTCCCTATATAACCCCTCCCACTATTGGAAGTCCTCAGTTTTGTAGCCAAGCAATACAGGTGTATACCAAGAAGGGAGGGACCTCTGTGTCCCCTGATGCACATCAAAGAAAAGGATTTTGCAGGTAAGTGGTTTAAAAAAAAAATAAAAAATAGGAGGAAACACATAGATCAGTAAAAACTGATCCCATGGGAAAACTAATGCATCTGTTCCGCATGCTAGCGGATCCCTCATACTCGACACAAAGTTGTTGACTTTGTTGTTGAATCGGAACGCAAATAGGTCCATGTCCGGAATACCCCATCTCTGACAGATCACTAGGAAAATGTCGGGGTGAAGAGACCATTTTCCCGGAAATAATTGTTGGCGACTCAAGTAGTCCGCTTGCCAATTCTCTATTCCTGGAATAAAAATTGCCGATAGGCAAGGAATGCATGTGTTCTGCCCAAGCTAGAACATGATTCATCTCTTTTCTTGGGCTGCACGACTTCTCGTGCCCCCCTGGTGATTGATGTAAGCCACAGCCGTGGCATTGTCGGACTGAATCCTGACAGGACAATCCTGTAGTCTGACCGTCCAAGATTCTAGGGCCAGACGTACTGCCTGAATCTCCAAAATGTTGATAGGCAAGGTCCTCTCTAACCTGGACCGAATCTATTTCCAGGGCTGCTCCCCAGCCTAGAAGGCTGGCATCTGTTGTCACTACTTTCAGGATACAGATAGAAAAAGATTTTCCTTTTTGAAATTGCTGGATATCAACCACCAATTTAGGCTCTCACATACATCGGGAGCCAAGCGTGTTGGAAAAAAAACAAGGCCTGAATCTTCTTGTTCCAGACCGACAGGGTGGTGTTTTAAGTAGTCTTTGAGTGAAAACCTGCGTGCAAGGGACAGTCTTGAAAGATGCCACCATTTCCCCCAACAATCTCATGCACAGCCGAACGGAAGGATTTTTCTTTGTTTTGATAAATTAAATTAATCCCACAATGGGACATATTCTTGTCTGGGGTAAGAATACCTTCTTCTGTACGGTATCTATGACCAGCCCCAAGTACTGTAATCTCCTTGATGTTTTAAGGAGGATTTTTCTAGGTTGAGTATCCAACTCAGAGATTCCAGGTAGTTTACAGCTGTGATCAGACTCTGGTTTAGACCTGAGACTCAATGATCTATTGAAAGTAGATTGTCTAAATTGGCTAGGACCGTTATGCCTTGAGCCCTTAACCTGGCTAAAGGAGGTGCCAGAATCTTTGAGAACACCCGTGGTGCTGTGGCTAGACCGAATGGCAGGGCCACAAGCTGAAAATTATTATTTTATATTTGGAAGCAGAGAAATTTCTGGCGAGTGGGAAACATTGGCACGTGGAGATGTGCATCTTTGATATCGATTGAAGCCAAAAACTCCCCTAATTGCAGGAGGGAAACAACCAATTGGATTGACTTCATGCAATAGGATTGGATGTTTAAGTGCAGATTCAGATCTTTGAGATCTAGAATGGTCTTACCTCTCTGTTTGGTTTTGGAACTGTGGTTTGAATAAAAACCTGTGCCCTGTTTGTCTAAGGGAACCTCTGATATCACCATCTGGGATAATAGATGATCCAGAGCTAGAAAGAGAGACTTTTTTCCTCTGGATCCCTGAGAACATTTCACTTTGGAAAACGAAAACTCTCCGAACTCTAGTTTGTAACCAAGAGAAACTGATAAAGACACCCATCTATCTTGACATTGTTCCTGCCAGTAATTTGAAAATTGCAGGAGCCCCCCCCCACACCCGAGCGAGGGCACCCCTTCATAAGGAGGCTTTAGCATTCTGCTTTGTGGGCTTTCTGCCTCAAGATCTCTTTTGACCCTGGTGCAGCCCTTGGGGTCTTCCCCTTGAACCTGACGGTTGAGGCCGTCGAGACTGCCTAGAGGCTGATGCCCCTCGCACAGGTGAGGCAGCATGCTAAAGGAGAAATGTTTGAACTTCTTCTTTACTGGTAAGAGAGAACTTTTTTCCCATTAGAGATCCTTTGGAGGTATTTATCCAGATCGTCTTTAAATAGCCATTTACCATGAAAGGGGAAACTGACTAAGAACTTTTTACACAGTGCTTTGGCTGACCAATTTTTCAGCCAGAGAACTGTGCAAGAATGCACTAGTCCAAGCATAAGCCGTGAGTCTTGAATGATAGAATCTTTCATAGCATCTACCGTGAAACATAGTGTGTCTGATACACCGGCCCATTGCTTGGCCTACCGATCAGGCAGAATTTTAAGTATCTCCACAAACTGTTCCTTAATGGACTGAGATACACCAATTGCCACAAGAAACGGCTGCGCTACTGAACTTGCTAAAGACATATTTCTTTTGGAAAGAAGTGCCAACTTTTTATCTGTTGGATCCTTTAACATTAGTGCATTAACTACAGGACACGTGAGACTTTTTGTTCACTGAGGCAATTGCAGCCTCCATTGCTGGAACTCCCAGCTCTTATAGAAAATCCTCTTCCATAGGATAAACTGTGGAGAATTTCTTAGGAGGATAATATTGTTTATCCGGATGTTCCCATTCAGAATATATAAGCTTCTTTAGCCATGAATGAATGGGAAAGGCATCCCCAGCTGGGGAAGGTTTAAATGATCCCAAACCAGAGGTGGGTTCATCAACAGCCTGCGCTGCAGGCAGTGCAAACAAAGTTTTGAACCAAACCAGCAAGAGAGTGCACAAGCAACTTGTCTTGTGATGCTATTCCCTCTATATTAGGATCCTCAGAAGAGGATATATTATCTTCCAAATCTTTTGGAAGATCTTCCTGATCCCCTGTCCCTTGCATCTCAATAAGAGGGTCCGGAGCATTGCATGGGGATCTGCTATGTTTATACCGACTATGGGGAGATATCATAGCATCAATCTTCTTTTCCAAATTACAAATGGTAGAAGAGAAAAAAACCTCCTGTGTGATATATACAGGTACTTAAGTGTCTAGTGCAGCTGCAACAACAGTCTCCCCTGACGGCTCAATCTGCCGGCTGCATCACTCTCAGAGGAGGATGACATTCTTTTGGAAATGGATTTAGTTTATTGTGAAACTATTGACCCCTTTAGAGGAGTCCCTGGTTCCTTTTCCACTCATAGCCTGAAACACAAAAACAGAGGCACTACCAAAAATAATGTACACTGCTAGGTTATAGTTCAGCGCTATAAGCTGCTATTAATACCTAGCCTGGTAAAGTAATAATGTGTCAAAGTAAAAAAAGCCTGCATCACCAACCTGAAGTAAGCCAATCTCCTGCTCATTTGTCCCTCCATGGTCAGCAGCAGCTACACACAGTGCTTTGAAAACTTCCTCCATGTGTGACACCGTTAGCCCTGCCCCCCTGTGCCAATTATGCCCCAATCTTTCAAAATAAAGTGTTTTCCTGCGTGTGTAGCAGACTTAAGGTGCCTTGTAAACAGCTGACATGGCGGCGGGGTGGGGGTAAAAACTACCACTGAGCGGCCGCATGGTCATTTTTTTATTTTATGAAAATGGTTTTGGCATATGGGTCTCCCGAAGGGGAAGATTCCAACAGGGGGCGCAGGAAGAGAACCAGTCCCCCCTTCTTACCAGAGGCTATGCTTGTTGTGGCCGGATGAGAGGCGAAATGAAGGCTTCTAAGCCCTTGTACACACGGTCGGACATTCTGAAGGAAAATGTCAGATCGGACCGCGTTGTCGGATAATCTGACCGTGTGTGGGCTCCATCGAACTGTTTTCGTCAGAATATCTAACGGACAGCTGGGCTATAAAATTTTACGACAATATGATCCGATCGGACTTTGTCTGATCGTTTGTAGAGAATTCTGATCGGACAAAGTGCCACGCATGCTCAGATCAGTCACGTCGTAACGAAATAACATCATCACGTTACATACGATCGGATTTTCCGACAACTTTGTCCGACCGTGTGTATGCAACACCAGTTTCAGACAAAATCCGTCGGATTTTGTTGTCGGAATGTCCGATCGTGTGTACAAGGGTTTAGACAGCGCTGTTTCCAGCATCAGGCAGTGAGCGCTCTACACAGCCCCCAGTGGTGACACATAGGCATGACAACATTATACTCTAACTTAAAAGGAGACATTCATAAGAACTCCCAGCTCTTATAGAAAATCCTCTTCCATAGGATAAACTGTGGAGAATTTCTTAGGAGGATAATATTGTTTAACCGGATGTTCCCATTCAGAATATATAAGCTTCTTTAGCCATGAATGGGAAAGGCATCCCCAGCTGGGGGGATTTTCATAAGAAAATCTCCACTTACCTTTCCTCGCTGCAGGGTTATCTTCACCCTTCACGGTGGGCTCCAAAACCTTCAGGAACAGGGGAACCTAGAGGTTACACACAATCCTGGACCTGCAGCAGCCCCCTGGCAGTAAAACTTTATGGCCTTACTACTAAAAAGTACTGCATCCCAGGGTCCAGCTCTCTAAAAAGAGAAGCATTCACAACCAAACCCTGTTTCTTCGGACACAAGGCTCGGGTACCATTCCTTTAGCCCCCGGTCAGCATGGCTAGCTCCAGCAAGGATTGCTTCCAGTAGAGCTCAGCACAGCACATCTTTACTCTGGTGAAAAAATGGAGGACTCCCAGTAGTGGGAGGTGTTATATAGGGAGTGCACTTCTTGCCTTAGGGTGTGCCAGTGTCCATCACCCATCAGTGGCCCTATAACCCACATAGTAAGTACTATGACTTTGTGTCCCCTGATGTAAGAAAATAAAAAAAAATAATTGTATGACCACCCTTTTTTGTGTTACCAATATTGTTACTGCCATTTACTGAACAATTTCAATGACCAACTCTGGTAACAGTAGTCCTCTATAGAATATTTAAATAACACATAACATATATCAAAAGGCAGAGTGCACTAGCCCATAGAAGCTTATTAAAACTCATTTTGTATTCGACTAAAAAGTGTGCTTTGTTTCTACAGTTTACTGCAAAACGATACAATACACGTATAACCCTCTAAATATTCATACCTCCAGGCATGCTAAATGGATATTCTTTATGATGCGGTCACCTTCAAACAGAACAAGACGCTTCAGGAGGATACATGCGAGCTCCAAAGTTGCCAAACGTACTTTGCTATCTATACCAAGAAAAAAGAAAAAAACAAAAACAAAAAACAAAGATTACGGATGTATTAGAGACAAACTGAAAAGGACTAAGCATATCATATCACATCATACAACAGGGTACCACTGAAGCATAATTTTGTATGGTACTTGGATGGATAGGGAGAGTTGCCATAATAAGATTTTTTGTACTAACCTCAGAATTCATTTTTCCAGTAGTTTATTGGAGGACAGAAAAGTCATTTTTTTCAATATGTAGGGGGAGCCACTGCTTCTTGGAAGTCTTGACACTGTACATACCAAAAAAGAACAGCCTAATATAGTGGTTATACCACTATATATGCACATAAACCTTCCATACAACTTTCCTGTAGCAGGGTCAACAATACAAAAAAGATCACTTAATCAGAGGGCAAAGAGCTTGGTCCTCAAATGAAATGAAAGCACAGGAGGAGTTATGTCTATGAGAGTATAAGCTTTAGCGATCAGACTTGTTATCCATTGAGGGATGGTAGACTTGGAAGCAGGACATCCCCTGCGAGGTTCTGAAGACAGGACAAATAGGGGATTTGTCTGCCTGATCAAAACTGCTGCTTTGAGGTATGCTGTTAATGGCTCTATGCCAAGGCAATGAAGAGTTCTTTCCTTTGGGTGCTTTCTAGAAGGGCATAAGGATGATAGGCCTGTATTGTGGGGGGAAGACCAATACCACCTTACGAAAAAAAGATAGTCTTGAGTGAAAGACTACTTTAACATTGTGAAGGAGGAACAGCATGTTACAGGATAGCCACCAAATCAGAGGCACGTCTGACACATGATAGTGACCAAAAAGGCCACTTTAAAGATCATCTAAGGGGATATCCCTGATGGGTTCAAAGGGTGGATTCTGAAAGACAGAGAGAACCAAGTTAAGATCAAAAAAGGAAGCCCAAGGAACTGCAAAGGAGGCTTGATGTCAGCTACACCTTGTATAAAGACGAGAGTAAGGCCAGGGTTTAAAAAAACAAAAAAACAAAAAGGGACAAGGTTGAAACCAGTTTGTTCAGAGTGCTTACATCAAAATTCTGATCAAGTGCTAACTGCACGAAGCCCAGCATATGAAATACAGAATAATATCTGTGGGTCAAGTACCTGTGTTCGTACTAAAAAAAGATAGGATAGTAGTTATTTATGGAAGTGGCCTCTCTTGCTTTTAGACTCTGAGACCCGTCAGTCTCTCAAGACATGGGCTTCATTAGCCATGTTGTTAAAGTCAGAGACTGAGAAGCAGGATGGAATAGAAGGCCATGAGACAACAGGTCTGACCTGTTGGGAAGAAGCCAGGTATCTACTTTAAGAGACTGAATATGTCTGTGAACCAGGTTTTTCTGGGCCAGTTTGATGCAATGATAATCACTTCTTCTTCTCTTGCCCTGTTTTGTGAAGCAGATGAGGAAAAATTCTCTGGGGGAGAAGGGCTTAGGTTAGCCTGAACTGAAACCAGAGGATTATCAAGACATCTGATGCCAGCTCTAGGGAGACCTTGGTCCTGGCCACAACTCAGTTAGTGAGATCCTTGCTTAGCTGGACAGGGATATGCAAAGGTTGAGAGAAGAACCATGCTTGTTAAAGGTCAAACAGATGTTGTGTTGGAGAAGTCACAAATTAATTAGGATTAATGATACACTCTCAAAGGAGGCAACACTGTGGCCTAGAATTGAACTCTCATGGGAAATCTCATTGTGTGGTGTCTTCTTAACCTTATTTCCGATGCATGAGCTCTGAGAGAATTGTCAATGTTTCCTTGAGATGTGTTTATGACTAGACCCAAAATAGTCAAGGTGAAGAGAAGGCTGGCAAGTTAATTTTTGAAAATTGATCACACAACTAAAAACCTGGAGCTTCTGAATTGCTTTGTGGACTTTTGCAGATAGCTGGAAAGGAGATGAGTCCTTCGGGAATAGGTCATCCAGATAAACTATGAATTGGATGCCCTGACTTCTGATATGGGCAATAAGAAATGCTAGGGCCTCTTTGAATACCCTGGCAGCAGAAGATAGTCTAAAAGGCAGTACAACAAACTGCAAAGGATTTTCTAATACTGCAAAGCCCACCAAAACACTGATGAGGTAGATACACATGAATTTGCAGATAGGCTTCTTGGATGTCTGCAGTTACCAGGTAATCCTCATGTCTCAAAGAGATGACAACCAAACCTCCATGTAAAATTTTTGGAATTTTAAGGTATTTGTTGAAGCATTTTATGTCCAGAATGTGACAAATACCCCCATTGAGCTTTGTTACTATGAACAGGTCTGAATGCCCCGTACATAAGATCAGACATTCCAACAACAAAATCCATGTTTTTTCCGACAGATGTTGGCTCAAACTTGTCTTGCATACACACGGTCACACAAAGTTGGTTAGAAATTGCGAACATCAAGAATGTGGTGACGTAACACGTATGATGAGCCGAGAAAAATTAAGTTCGATAGCCAGTGTGGCTCTTCTGCTTGATTCCGAGCATGCATGGAACTTTGTGTGTTGGAATTGTGTACACACGATTGGAATTTCAGAATTTGTTGAAGATGTCGGAAAATTTGAGAAACAGCTCTCAAATTTAGTGTGGCGAAAATTCAGATGCAGCCTACATTTCCAACAAAAAGCTCCCATCTAATATTTTCCGTTGGAAAATCCGGGTGTATTGGGCATTGCAGTACATAAATGCACCATAAGTGATCAACATAAACTGTATATTATCAACATTGTACCAACCATATAGGGTATATAAAACAGCAGTAGCAGATGTCATTAAGGGCCATGGACTCTATATTTGATTACATTTGGAAACAGAACCTGTTCTGAGAGGTATACTCTTTTTACAGTTATAAGTTAGGTTAACAAGAGCAACTAACTCAGACACATTGGGTGATTGAGTAGACCTCCACAGTCTTGTGATGAGCGTTTTAGCAGACACTAAAATGATTACTGTGCAAAGCTGTGTGGGAAAGTATTTAATGTTTAGGTGAAGTTAGCGCTAGCGCAGGATTTGGTTTAGTGAGGACCCCTGTAAAATGGGATATAAGTTGTAAGACTTTATTGCAGTAGCTAATTAGTCCCTTCCAGTCCCAGAGTGAGAACATACACATAATTCCACAGACTCTCCAGCAAAGAGAGGAGTTCTCAGGAGAGAACTTTGCTAAACGGTATGGGGTTAGATACCATTGGAATCTAATTTTTTGAGACATTTCCCAGTGGTTGACACAAAAGGTAACACTATGGGAATAGCAAGTAAATGTTTTCCATTAGTTATCAGAGAAATTATAATGAAGGCTTGATACCCATTTGGCCATAGGAGGGGTCTTGGAGAGGATCCCTTTACCTTGAAAAATAGAGTAGAACAGGGAGATGCCTTTGGTTACGGCATTGGGACATGTGAGGACCTTCTAGACTGAAGAGTGGATATGTATGGAAGGCTTGAGATTGGCTTTCAAAAATGTGGACTTAAGTATATACCGTATGTGAAAAATTCTTTAGGGGAGATAAGGAACTAATTTATTAGATCAACCATAGATTTGATGCAAGTCCCCTGGTAAAGATCTTCCAACTATTTAATGTCTGCTTCTTGCCACATGGTAGTGGACAGGTGTGGGATGATAGGAATTTTAAAACAGCTACCTACTTCTGGTTCCGGCGCCGTATGTGAAGGGAGGAAGATCCAGAGGATCAGCTCAGCCCGCGGCAATCACCTGCTTACAACGCCACTACAGAGTCCAAACTAGTCTGACACGGGACTAGGTAGCATCTGCCGATCCCCGCAAATGGACCGGTACCTCTCCCAGCCGTGCTCGTGATCTCGGTCACGAGGCAGCTCTCCTTCTCTCTCAGGGCAGACGACCCCCAAGATGGCCGCCACAGCTCCGACACTCTCGGCCTCACGCTGCATGCCACCGCCCACCCCACAGAGCCACTTGGTAGATGCTCCGGCAAGAGAGGGGATGGACACATCCAGCTCTGGAGCTCAAACTCCTACAGCCTCTCCGGACAGTTTAGCACAAGCAGTGGCTGCCTTGCTTCTACCCACTCTCACAGCTGCAGTAGATAAGGCGGTGGCAGAGAGCATAGTGCAGCTCCGGCAAGAACTAGGGGAGCAAACTAAACGGCTTAGCAGGGCAGAACAGCACATCTCATCCCTGGAAAATGAACAGTATTCCATGAACGCTACACTTGAAAAGTTTGTGCAAGACCAACAACACTGGCACGGACAAGTTGAAACAGGGCCCGCGAGAACAACGCAGCCCCAGGAAGGATCCAAAGTGTCTGAGGTCCACCTTTCCCGCTGACCAGCCAATTTCGATGAGCCCAATGCTTCCAAGATCAGGCTTGCCACAAGGTACTGGTAGGGAGTGTTGAGGCGGGGGGACTGCCCCCTTGATTGCTAATACCTCTCTATCACTCGGGTGGCAGAGGGGCAGTATGTGCAACCGGCATCTACACCGAACTACCGCTCAAATCCACTGCTGGCAGATCTAATGCCAACGTATCTCTTTTGTTCCTTTTCATTAAATCAGCCGTGTTTCTTGATACTGTTATTTCTTGTTCACTGTTGGTTTGTTTTTTTCTTTAATGCGTCCTTATGCAACTTCCACACACAAGATCATACCCTATTTTCTTGCCTCACCTTTGTTTGCGGCGGTCAGACTTCTCTGGCCATGCTCTGCTAAGACATTGGGACATGCCTGTCCCCTGCCCTCCCTTCTCCCTTATTTCCCCTCTCAAGCTGACGCGTCCCACGGGCTAGCGCATCTTTGGGTGTTGAAGTTGCATACGGAAAAAAAAGAGAAGTCTCCGATTGTTACCCCAAAGAGTTTCCTTACCACCCCTATTGCCCCCACCCTACCCTACTGTATTACCTGTCTAGAGGAAGGAAGGTTTGCTTTCACATCTAGATCCAGAATCGCCACATCATCTCCCCACCCCCTCTGCGATTCTTAATCCCCATTTGACAGGATCTATAACTTTGAGTAACAGGATAGAAAATCACCCTCCCCTTCGTCCTTTCAGCTACAATGCAACCCCTTCGCGTTCTGTCCTGGAACGTGAAGGGATTGCGGTCCCTTGGGAAACGGTTGATAGTACTGCGACACCTAAAGAGGCTACAGGCCGATATTGCCCTACCCCAAGAGACGGAACTGGAGAAGCAGGATTTTCCTCACATGCGAAAGCTGTGGGCAAGGTGCTGGGTTCGGCCTCAAGGCTGGAAAACTGGTGCTCTCCTTCACAAGAACCTGACATGTGAAGTGATGTCCACTGGCCATGATAGAGAAGGTAGATACGTCTCCGTCCATCTTAGATTTGCATCCGGTGAGCTCCAGATCACCAACATCTATGCACCAACTTCCCCAAGCCCGTCGTATTTTAGCGTCTTTGCAGCCAAACTGGCCGTCAACACAGGCGCCCCTCAACTCATAGGAGGCAATTTTAACTCAACTTGTTGTGACAGTGAGGACAGGCTGAATACATCCAACAACGCGACCCACCCTCATCACACCCAGACACGCATCTTCTCACCATGACTCAAACCTTGGGACTAGTAGATGTATGGAGAATGACACACCCTTTAGAAAGGGAATTCACGTTCTATTCCCCTGCCCACAAATCGTTTTCCAGACTATTTTTTTCTGTACACCCTCTTTGTTTCCCAAGGTGGGGGACACAACCGTCCACAACCTGGTTATTTCCGACCATTCCCCGATATCAGCCACTTTTGATACTTTAAGACATAGCCCAGACCATAGACACTGGAGATTCCCATCCTATCTGACGAAGAACCCTGCTTTCCACAAATTCCTCATGGAAGAATGGGCAGAATACCCCCACAACAACGGCTCCCATGTGGAGAACCCCAACCTGTTCTGGGAGGTGGGCAAGGCATATACCCGCGGGCGGATCATAGCCTTCTCTGCCGCTCACAGGCAGAAATCCCTCACAAGCTACCAGGAGGCTAGCACTTTAGTAAGACAGGCTCAAGCGCTTCTTTGCACTCACCCCATGGAAGACAAACGCAAAGCATGGCTCCATGCTAGAAGCCTCTTTGACACATGGGCCAGCAATGTAGAGCAGATGAAAATGTCATATACCCAGCTAGAATACCACAATCATGGGAACAAGGCAGGAAAACTGTTGGCCAGACTCTCCAAGGGCATTCACACCCCCACTCACATTAGATTCATACGTAACCCAGACGGTACTTTGTCTACGTCTCCCAAAGACATTAACCACACTCTTAAACGTTTCTACACCACTCTTTATGCCCACAGACCTATGGACCAGACCCTAGCCTCTCAATGGCTGAACTCCGACTCCCTCCCCCACATAGCTCCCGGGGACTTAGAGCTGCTTAATGCTCCGATCACAGAGAGTGAAATACTCTACACAAGTTAATGCTTGATCTAGTAACCCCTACCCTATTGTCAGTTTATAACACTATCTGGCAAGGAGGTCTCTACCTCCCGACAGGTCACCAAGCCCACATAAAACTGATAGCCAAGAAAGGTAAGGACCCACAGGATCCAGGATCCTACCGACCCATATCCCTACTTAACGTAGATTCCAAAATCCTTTCCAAACTGCTGGCTACCCGCCTAGCATCCATAATGCCCTCACTTATTCACCCAGCACAAGCAGGCTTTACTAGAGGCCGTTCAGCAGCGTCAAACATCAGGAAGGTGCTTGCCACCTTGGAGTTTGCTTATCGAAGGCCTTCTGACACTATAGACATGTTATCATTAGACGCCGAGAAGGCCTTTGATAGTGTAAACTTTCAATGGTTGTCATTTGTCATGCAGAAATTTGGAATTACGGGACCTTTCATGACATTCATACAGGCTCTCTACTCCGCACCTACGGCCACAGTAGTCGCTGCCGGAATGCAGTCAACCCCCATATGCTTACACAAAGGCACAAGGCAGGGCTGTCCCCTCTCTCCCCTGCTATTCAACCTAGCCATTGAGCCCCTCTCACGCCATCTCCTTAGCTCACCTAACCTTCATGTTATTCCCTTTGGTTCGGAAGAACTACGCGTGGCCTTATTCACAGATGACATACTCTTATTTAGCTCCTCTCCCCATACCGATGTACCCGTCATCACGCAGATCTTTGAGTCATAACGCAGGTGCTCGGGTCTGAAAATAAACTTTGCGGAAAGCAAGATCTTACCATTAGGAAAAACCAACCATGAGTCACGCATCCCTATATCGCCTTTCTGTATTAACTGGAATCACATCACCTATTTGGGTATCCACATAGGCAGAGAACCTTCCTCTCTCCATTGACTAAATTATCCCCCACTGTTTGCTAAGATTCAGGGTGAAATGGAGGTCTGGGCGCAGCTGCTGTTATTGCTCTTTGGGAGATGTGCCTTGTTCAAAATGGTTAGTTTTTCTAGGATCTTATATCCACTCCAAACATTACCACTACTACTAAGACATAAGGATGTCCAGATTAATAACAAGGCTCTTACAAACTTTCTTTGGAAAGGGGCCAAACCAAGAATAGCATTATCCAAATTATACCTCCCGAAGA
Organism: Lithobates pipiens; assembly: GCF_037356315.1. Classification (NCBI taxonomy): domain Eukaryota; kingdom Metazoa; phylum Chordata; class Amphibia; order Anura; family Ranidae; genus Lithobates; species Lithobates pipiens. Next base: position 225,095,653 of record NW_027507784.1, read on the forward strand.
GTGATGGCGGAGCCGGCCTTCCTAACATTAGGGCTTATAATATTGCCTGCCTGCTTAGAAATGGGTTGGACTGGATCCTTGGGTCCTCCAGGTACTCCAACTATTCGCTGGAATCAGCAGTAGCCCATCCCTTAGATCTGGCTGCACTTCTTCATAGCAATCTCCGGAGCATCCCTACTCATCTCAAACAGAACATTCTCCTTAGAGATACAATAGTGGCCTGGAGGGAAACAAGAAAAAAATAAATTGTGTCTTTCCCCTTTTGTCTCAAAATTCTTGCCTATCCTGAATAACCCCATGCTCCCTCTGAGCTTGCAATATGAACCTTTCTCCAAATGGCAGGACAAGGGTCTTGTCCTGGCTCACTCCCTTTACCAGGGAGCAGACTGCACAGCTTTGAAACCCTATGCCCAGCTGGCTGCAGAATACGATCTACCCCCTCACCACATATTTCATGTCCTGCAATACACGGACTTTATTGCCAAAACATGCCCAAATAAAGCAAAACGTTTCCAGTCTCCCTTCCTGGACTCTCTGATCGCTGAGCACAAATATACCATCTCAAACATCTACCACTCCCTTAACACTCATTATACTAAACCTCTGCACACCACCTCTATGTCTTCCTGGCTGGCAGACTTTCCAGATCAGATAGACTTGACCAACATCATTAAAGGATACCAAGCAACTAGGCAGATCACAAGATGTGAGCGCTGGAGGGAGACACAATTTTGCCTGATGCATAGAGCTTACTTCCCTTTCTCCACGACTCACCCACCACCGGCGAGTCCTTTCTGTCCGTGGTGCCTACAAAACAAACCAACATTACAACACAGGCTATGGTCCTGCTCCCGTATAGATGCTTACTGGTCATCCGTGCTGCAATTTATCAAATCTGTCTCCTCCTGCTTCGTTGACAGAGAACCTATGCTACTGCTATTCGGCTTCACACCACAGGGCTCTAATGCATCAATAACATCCACCAAGATACCTTGAATGGGTGCTTCTTACGTTACTTATAGCCAGATGAACTATCTTTAACCATTGGATCTCTAGCTCACCTCCCGGAGTCGCTGAAATCATAAACTCAAATCGGTCCTCTTCAAGGAACAGTTATATGCCAGCATTTGTGGCCAGCGAGACTTGTCAGCACTACCCCTAAAATGGTCTTCCTTCATATCGCATTGCCTAACTCCTCAGGAACAAGATCAGCTCTTATTCACAAATTGTCCAGTGATGTCCTCCCACCACCCGCTCTCTCTACCTCCAGTCCGTGTTATATCAGCAACAAACATATTCCAGACCTTTCCATCTCTACCCCGTGTTCCAGGATTTCCCCCTATTGGATCTGGGCTACTGTAACCTATGTCCAGCTATTAAATTCTTGCCTCTGCGTCTGGACTCTAGTACACTGCTATTTTCTTCAATACCCCCACCATATCTTTAGAATGGAGAGAGCACCGTCAGGCTTCACATATCTGGAGGGCCAAGGCGGTTGCCCCTCCACCTGACTCCTTCTGTGTCCTCTCCCCTCACTCCCTATTTTTCTTTCCCGACTGTGTCATAGTCCCCTCTGTCATGGTTTGTACAGTTGTATTCTTATATTTCTGTGTCTTACAATACTAGATGCTGTAATGGATTTATGTGCTAACCTATACCCTGCATTGTTGTTAATAAAATATATTCAAAACATTCAAAAAACAGCTACCTGTAAAATCTTTTTTCTTGGATGTACAACAGGGGACACAGCTCCATAGTAATTACTATGTGGGTTATATCGGACCGACAGGTGCTGAACACTGGCACGCCCCTAAGGTGTGTACTCCCCTATATAACCCCATACAAGTGTATACCAAGAAGGGAGGGGACACTGTGTCCCCTAATGGACATCAAAGAAAAAAGATTTTACAGGTAAGCTGTTTTAAAAATCTTATTTTCTTTTCTTACATCAGGGGACACAAAGCCATAGTAATTACAATGTGGGATGTCCCGTAGCAATGGCAACTGAAAGAGGGGCAAAAAAAACAAAAAAACAGGAGGCCAGAAGACTCATACTGCAGCCTACTGCACCCAAAGGCAATATCCTCATGACCTTTAATATCAATTTGATAAAATCTGATGAACGTATGAACCGAAGACCAAGTTGCGGCCCTACAGATCTGAGCCACAGAGGCCTGATGATGCACCACCCAAAAGGCACTAATCACCCTGGATGAGTGTGCTCTAACATGAGAAGGAAACATTTTATTCTTTAAGTTGAAGCTTGACTAATCACTTAACAAATCCATTTGGAAAATAGTGGATTTTGACGCTACCTGTCCACATCTTGGACCCTCTGGCAGTACAAACAAAACCTGTGTTTAGCAAACCTGAGCGGTCACCCTTAGATACACTCTGGACACTCTTACTACATCAAGAGACTGTAGTGCCTTCTCTTCCCTAGATTAAGGCTCTGGGAAGAAAGAAGGAAGAATATCTTGGTTTAAATGAAAACCTGTTACCACTTTTGGTAGGAATTCAGAATGGGGACCTAAAACCACCTCGTCCTTATACATGATGAAATATGGCTCTTACAAGACTGAGCCGATAGTTCCTATACTCTTCTAGCAGAAGAATATATACCAGAAAAGATTATCTTTCTTGTCAAATAAGGAAATTTCTTGTAAAGGTTCAAACGGCTGATTCAGCAAAGCCGGTAAGACCAATTTTAAATCCCAAGGATTTAGAGGTACCTTGATAGGGTGAATAAACTGTGTTACCCCCTGAATAAGTTACTCACCAAGAGTGGGAAAACAAAAGGCCATAGGAAAAAACAATGACAAGGGCGGGATCTGGCTGTTGATAGAAGTCAAGGCCAGCTTAGTTTCAGATTCCATATGCACGACATCAGGAATCTTGCCTATGACATACTTCCTGGGGTACCAACCCCTGGATTCACACTAAGAAACATATGCCTTGCGTTTCCTGGCATTAATCAAAGTAGACACCACAATTTTTTATAGAGTGGGATTCAACAGTCAAACTTGTTAAATTTTTTGTCCGTGAGGTAGGATGAAATACCAGACCTTGTGTAAGAAGGTCTGGCTATAATGGCAGAGTCCGAAGGACTCCTACTGCCATCTTTACAATCTCAGTAAATCAAGATCTTCTGGGGCCAGCAGAATCACCTCCTTCTGTTCCTGCTTAATCCTGTGGAGAAAGCACAGAAGTTGCAGACCTGGAGGAAATGCATATATCAATGGAAACTGATCCCATGGGAAGACTAATGTGTCTGTTCCGCCTGCTAGCGGACCCCTTGAATCCTGACAGGACAGTCCCGTAGTCTGACCGCCAAAATTCTAGGGCCAGACGTACTGCCTGAAACTTCCAAAAAAAAAAAAAAAGTTGATAGGCAAGGTCCTCTAACCTGGACCCTCTCCCCTGGACAGAATCTTCTTCCAGGGCTGACGGCTGGCATCTGTTAACACCTTCCAGGATAAAGATTTTCTGTTTTGCTGGATAACAACCACCAATTTAGGCTCTGACTATGTCGGGGGCAAAGTGTATTGGAAACAAACAAGGCCTGAATCTTTTTTTTTATTCCAGACCGACAGGATGGTGTCGTGAAGCAGTTTTTGAGTAAAACTGCACATAAGGGACAGCCCTGAAGCAGGCCATAATTTCCCCTAAAAATCTACTGCACAGCCGATGAAGGAATTCCCCTTTTTTTTTTGATAAGTTGAATTAGTCCTACAATAGAAATGATTCTTGTCTGGGCTAAGAATACCTTCTTCTATATGGTACCTATAACCAGCCCAAGTACTGTAATCTCCTTGATGGTTTTAAGGAGACTCTTCCAAGGTTGAGTATCCAACCTAGAGATTTCAGATAGTTATGGCTGAGATCAGACTCTGGTTTTAGACCCGAGACTAAATGATCTATCAAAAGTAGATCTTCTAATAGGCTAGGGCCGCTATGTCTTGAGCCCTTAATCTTGCTAAAGGAGTTGCCAGAATCTTTCAGAACACTCATGGTGCTGTGGCTAAGCTGAATGGCAGGGCCACAACTGAAACGATAATTTTATATTTCAAAAACGCATACATTTCTGGTGAGCGGAAAAAAAATTGGCACATTGACATATGCAACTCCCCTCCTTGCAGGGTGGACACAGCCGATCAAATTATGAAAGGATCGGATGTTTAAGTGCCGATTCAGATCTTCAAGATCTGGAATGAGTCTTACCTCTCTGTTTGGTTCTGGAATCTTAAAAGGTTTGAGCCAAAACCCCCCTGGACCACTAAAGGAACCTCTGATATAACCGACTGGGACAACAGCTGATCCAGAGGCCAGGAAGAGAGACTTCTTTTTTCTCTGGATCCTTAGGAACATTCTCAGAGGAGACGGAAACTCTCTGAACTCTAGTCATAACCTACAGAAAAAAAAAAATGCAGAAATCCATCTCGACATTGTTCCTGCCAGATCTTGAGAATCACAGGACCCTTCACCTCACCTAAATGAGTGGGGGTGCCCCTTCGTGAGAAGGCTTTAGCATTCTGCTTTGTGGGCTTTCTGCCCCAAGATCTTGGTGCTGCCCTTGTGGACTTCCCCTTGAACCTGACAGTTGAAGCCTAGAGGCAGATGCCCCAGGCATAGGAGAGACAGCACAATAAAAGGAGAAATGTTTGAACCTCCTTTTATTGGTAAAGAGAGCTTTACCCTATTAGAGGTCTTTTGGATGTACAGGTACTTATCCAGACCATCTCTAAATTGCCATACCACAGGAAGGGAAACAAACTGGCTAAGAGCTTTCACATGGTGTTTCGGCTGATCAACATTTCAGCCACAGGACTCTGTGAGAATGCACTAGTCCAAGCATAAGCCATAAGGCTTAAACAATAGAGTCTTTCATAGCATCTACTGTGAGACATAGTGCATCAGATACATCAGCCCATTGCCGGGCCTGCTGATCAGGTACAATTTCAGGTATCTCCACAAACTGTTCCTCAACCCCTTTGAAGTCCATATTTTTCAATGAGTTAGCATGACTCAAAATGTGCTCCACCAAAATGGTGGAGCAGAATGTCAAAGGGTTAATGGACCGAGATCTTTTAGGAAACGGGGAACCACGGGTTACCCACAATCCTGGACCTGCGACAGCACCCTGCCAGTAAAAACTTTATGGTTTTACTACCAAAAAGTACTGGATCCCAGGGCCCAGAGAAGTGTTCGCAAGCAAAACCTTGTTTCTTCTGACACGAGGCCCAAGTACCATTCATTTAGCCCATGAAAAGACATCAGAACGGATCCGGTCAGCATGGCTAGCCCTCATCAAGGATTAATACCCGTGCAGCTCAGCACAGCACATCTTTACTCGTAGCCAACACCTTAGACACTGGCGAAAAAAACTGAGGACTCCCAGTAATGGGAGGGGTTATATAGGGGAGTACACACCTTAGGGGTGTGCCAGTGTCCAGCACCTGTTGGTCCGATATAACCCACATAGTAATAACTATGGCTCTGTGTGCCCTGATGTAAAAAAAGAGAATAGGATTTTTATAACAGCTTACCTGTAAAATGCTTTTCTTGGAGTACATCATGGTACAAAGAGCCTTAAGTAATGACTTAATGGGTTATAGGCCACCTTCAGGTGATGGACACTGGTATACCCAATCCAGGAAGTTCACTTCCTATTTACCCCCTCCTCCTTCCAGGAGCACATCAGTTTTTGTAGCAAAGCAATATACTTAAATCCCAAAAGATGGGAGGGACCTCTGTGTCCCATGATGTACTCCAAGTAAAGGATTTTACAGGTAAGCTGTTATAAAAAAAAAAAAAATCCTAGTTGTTATCATACATCATGGGACACAGAGCCTTAAGTAATAACTTAATGGGACATCCCACAGCAATGCTACTTGAGGGGAGGGAGACACAACCTGGAGGGTACCCCAAGACTTGAGGACCTATACTGCTGCTTGCAGCATACTGCATCAAAAGGTGATACCCTCATACCTCCTTACATCCACTTGATAAGATTTTGTGAATGCATGCACTGACGACCAAGTTGTGGCCTTAAAGATCTGAGCCATGGAGGCCTGGTGATGCACTGCCCAAGAAGCACTAACCGCCCTTGTAGAGTGTGCCTCAACTTGAAAAGGGGGAATCTTACCCCTTAAATTATAACCCTTTCCCGCCGAGCGTACGCACATCTGCGTACTCGGCTTCCGGGGGTTATACCGGGATGATGCCCGCACCTGCAGGCATCATCCCGGTACCGATTTTTACAGCAGGCGATTGGCTATCCAGGCATAACAACCGATGCGGCTAAAAGCCGCTCGGCTGTTATGCCGGAGGAGCGGGAGGGGACGCCCCCCCCCTCCCGCCGCCTCTCGCCGCTGTTACCGGTGCTCCCGCTCGATCGGGAGCACCGATTAAAGATCCGTCGGCTCTGGCTGCTGGGGAGGAACTGGAACGAAGCCGTAATCGGCTTCGTTCCAGTCTCCTCATCGTAAACACGGAAGCGACGTCATGACGTCACTTCCCGTTTACTCGGCTGCCAATGGCGCCGGTTTTAAAAAAATATCCGGTATTCAGAATCGCCGTTTTCGGCGATCTGAATACACTGAAGTGTAAAGGAGGGGTGGGGGGTCTTTTAGACCCCCGATCCCTCCATAAAGAGTACCTGTCACCACCTATTACTGTCACAAGGGATGTTTACATTCCTTGTGACAGCAATAAAAGTGATCAAATTTTTTATTTATTTTTTTAAACAATTTAGTCATTTAAAAATAAATAAAATAAATAAAAAAATAAAAAAAAAAATTTCAAAGCGCCCGCCGTCCCCGCGAGCTCGCGAAGCAAAGAAAACGCATGCGGAAGTCGCGCCCGCGTACGTAAACGGTGTTCAAGTCACACATGTGAGGTATCGCCGCGATCGTCAGAGCGAGAGCAATAATTCTAGCAGTAGACCTCCTCTGTAACGCTAACCTGGTAACCATAAAAAATGTTTAAAGCGTCGCCTATTGAGATTTTTAGGTACCGTACTTTGTCGTCAATCTACAAGTGCGCGCAATTATAAAGTGTGACATGTTTGGTATCTATTTACTCGGCGTAACATTATCTTTCACATTTCGCAAAAAAATTGGGCTAATTTTACTGTTTTGTTTTTTTTTTTATTCATGAAAGTGTCCCTTTTCCCAAAAAGTTGCGTTTAAAACACCACTGCGCAAATACCGTGTGACATAAAATATTGCAACAATCGCCGTTTTATTCTCTAGAGCCTCTGCTAAAAAAAATATATATAATGTTTGGGGGTTCCAAGTAATTTTCTAGCAAAAAATATGGATTTTAACTTGTAAACACCAAATTCCAAAAATAGGCTTAGTCATGAAAGGGATAAGTCTGAATTATAACTTGGCGAACCCATTTAGTGATAGTGGATTTTGACACTGCCTGTCCTTTCTTAGGACCCTCTGGCAGAATAAATAAAACATCAGTCTTACAAATCTGAGCAGTTGTCTTTAAATAGATTTTCACTTTTCTCATCACATCAAGACAATGTAGTGACTTTTCTTCCCTGGAAGACGGTTTTGAAAAAAAAAAAAACTATGGCAGGACGATATTTTAGTTCAGGTGAAAACCCGAAACCACTTTTGGCAAAAAGTCTGGAAGATGGCATAATACCACGGTGTCCTCATGAATAATCAAATATAGCTCTTTACAAGAAAGAACAGCCAATTCTGAAATCCTCCTTGCTGAGGATATAGCAACCAAAAATACCAACTTCCTTTTCAGAAGGACTAAAGGAATAAAGGAATAGGTTCAAATGGCTGTTTTTGTAAAACTAAGTTCATGTTCCATGGGATCAAGGGAGGTTTAACTGGCGGATAAAGCCGCATCACCCCTTGCATAAAACCCCGGACTAAAGAATGTGTAGCAAGCGGTCTTTTGAAATGAGACAGACAAAGCTGAGACTTGGCCTTTAATAGTACTCCAGGACAATTTCATTTCTACCCCTAATAGTAGAAAGGCAAAAATTCTGCCTATGATATATGTCAGATGATGTCGACCCTTGGATTCACACCAGGAAACATAAGCCCTCAAGACTCTATAATATAATAGTTCTGGAAGCTGGCTTCCTTGCATTAATAAGGTTAGAGATAACTGACCCAGAAAGCCCACCTTGGTTCAGAACGAGGGCTTCAATAGCCAAGCCGTTAAAATTAGAGACCGCAAGGTAGGATGGAATATCGTTCCCTGTGAGAGCAGATCTGGCCGTAGTAGAAGGCACCATGGACCCTCCACTGCCATCTTAACGATTTCTGCATACCATGAACTTCTGGGCCATGCTGGTGCTACTAGAATTATAGGCTTTTGGTGAAGAGGGAGGTGACTGCATGTGAGTGGTGTGCGCCATGTGAGGTGATGTGAGCAAGCCGCCGCCACGCTGTCTTCCCTTTGCTGAACAAGCAGGCTGCTGGCTGGCTGCTGAAGGACGCTGAGTAGGCGGCGGGGAGAGCGCTGCGGGAGAGGAGTCGGCCGGAAGAGACTCGGGAGGGCGCCGAGGGGGTGCCAAAGGGCCGAAGTGTTCCAAAGTTTTCCGGGAGCGGCCGAGGTTCACCAAAGCCGGCCCAGGCTATCCGAGCCGGCTGGTGTAGGAGTGGAGACGCCGGTCTATGTGAGAAGAGCGGCGGTTGCGGTGTACTCCCGAAAACCACCCTGTGTGGGTAACTGAAAGGCTGGGAGAAGTTCCCCCAGGTGAGCTTGGGGAAGGGTTGACAGTCACTGCACCTGGGGTCACTGGCGTCTGGTATCCTGTTGTTAACCCTCTCATCTGGCTGGACCTGACCTGACCAACGTGGACTGTGTATATGGGAGACAGTCGGGATAAATCAGCAATATACAGGTCAGCTCTTTACTGCCTTTTTATCTATTTTAAACAGTCCGACGCCGAGGATACTAAGATTGTAGCATATACTGAACTGCATTGAATTGAACTGTATATATTCCACTAAAATAAGTGCTGCAGATATCTGGAATTTAAACCCTTTTCATAGTATATTACACAGCACTTCCTTATTGGCCTGCCCCTCTCTCTCTCTCTCTCTCTCTCTCTCTCTCTCTCTCTCTCTCTCTCTATATATATATATATATATATATATATATATATATATATATATATATATATATAACTCACAAAGATTGTGCTGGGTGATCTAGTTGAAAATTTTAAAATCACAGCCATATATTGCTATTAAAGTGGAAGTAAACCCATGGATTTAAACAGTTAAAAGAAAAAGGCATGCCGGGAATGCTAACTGCACATTGGCTGTGCTCTCAGCCCAACTATCAAACCATCCAATGGCTGGCGTCATAACGAATCACATGTGCAGCACCATAGCAGTTGAAGATTAAACAGAGGCAAAGATGGCAGCTTCCTTTGCTGAAAATGATAGGGGAGTTAACTTCCACTTTAAGTACCAGCGTACAGTAGCCTGATTTTTTTTTATTTTTTTGTCCTCAGCAGTGAATCACTATTGCTCTCGATAACCTCAGTACTAAGGACTTTTTTTTTTGGGGGGGGGGGGGGGAATTATCGTATGTGATATTCTGTGTCTCTAGTTTTTTTTTTCCCATTTACCCCTCTCTCCCTCCTGGAACTTGGAAGGGGGTTTTCTTCTTCCCTCCCGCTTTCAATATAATCAGATATTGAGTTAATATGTCGAGGAGAGGAACAGGGGCAACAGGAGGGCATGGGGTCACAACAACTTCGCTCTTCCAAAGAGAAAAGTAACCAAACGGCTGCGGCTGCCGCGGCAAAATTAAAGAGGTATGTCCATACCCCTGGTCAAACACCAACAAAGGGGGGACCGACAGTGCAAACAAAAATACATCAGGGAGCTCCAGCAGATAGAAAAAGTCAAGGTCAATCATCTACTCTGGCCGTGGTAGTATCTGGTCATAAGAGCAAAAGTAATAAGAGCCAGGGGGATATCCAATGCGATTTGGATTCTGCCATAAATATTAGTCCCTCTGTGGAGGAGACCCCAACCCTGAAGGGTGTTTTACAAGTGGTAAATGCATGCAAATCTTCACTGGGAGAATTGCCCAGTTAACAGGAATGAAGGAGGAACTGTCACTAGTACGACAAGATATTCAAAAAGTAGTTGAAAGAACAACGATGTTGGAAACAAGGACAAGTCAACTAGAAGATGATGTACTCCCAATGCACTCGGAGGTGACGAGCATGAGAAAGCAACTGGATAGCTATGCTATTAAAATGGATGAAATAGAAAACAGATCCCGAAGGGATAACATCAGAATGATGGGGTTACCAGAGAAAAGTGAAGGTCCGGATGCCATAAACCTCCTGCAAACCTGGCTTATAGAGCTTTTTGGAAAATAACGTTTTTCACCCTTTTTTTTTTTTTTTTTTTTTTTTTTTTTTTAAGAACAGGCCCATCGGGTTACCTTTAGAGCCCCACCCCCTGGAGGCCATCCTAGACCGATGCTGTTGAAGTTCTTTAACTACAAAGACAAAGTGACACTGATGCGTAAGGCGAGGGAGATGGGGAACATCTCTTACAAAGGCACGAAGATCTCACTCTACCCAGATTATTCTCTGGAACTGCAGAGACGTAGGGCGAAATTCCATGCAATTAAATCCACCCTGCAGATATATAAAGTAACATATGCACTTTTATACCCTGCAAGACTGGCTATGGGTGGGACTCAGATTTTCGATTTCACGGCTGGGGCATTACAATGGTTGGAAGCAAATAAGGAGACCCTGCAGAGTAGCCAGGGTGAAAGAGAGGGGATTTAGAAAGTGAGGGGGAGGGATGAGGTTGGCAGGGGGGAGGGAAGAGTGGGAAGAAAGGGAAGGGTAAAGGAAAAGAAAAAAAATGAGAGGGGTAGGTAGAGGGTATAAGTTGGTAGATACAAATAGTGGGAATTGGAAGATATGCTGAGGTATAACGGAAGGGAGACAGGTGTATGGATGTTATGGTCACGTTAAACTCCCTCAGGGAGCACCTTGAAAGGTGAAGGGAGGGAGGGGAGGGAAGGGGGGTAGGGGGGCAGGGGGAAGGGGGTGGTTGAAAGGGGGTGGAAGGGAAGTCTGTATAAAATGTTTCACATGAAGGAAAAAAAATGAACACTGCACGATAACTGAACAGGCAAATAAGATAAATAATAGTATGCACTTTGATAAGGAAATATATATAAGGGTTAAAGTTAATTCACAAGTAAATAATGCACGGGATAACCAAAGGGAGGTGTAATAGGCAAGGGAGCACTCTTGAAATGGTGGTACCTGTAGGGTCTGTACATTACAAGTATTATGTATGTTTGCTCCATGTACTCCAGCTGTTCATTCCTCTTTTGCCTTGCTGGTTCTCTTTTTTTTTTTTTTTTTTTTCCGCTATGACAGATGATACAGATTAAAACACTTAATATTGGGTCTTGGAATGTGAGGGGTCTGGGTAGTTCGATTAAAAAAGCGTCAGTCTTCGCCATGTTGGAGAGATTTGATGTTGGACTGGCCTGCCTGCAGGAGACTCATTTAACAAAAATGTCTGTATCACAATTAAAAAATAGGAAATATCAACAGCAGTATCATTCAGTACACACCTCTTACTCAAGAGGAGTGAGTGTGATAATAAAAGATGGGGTGAGTTTCTCCTGCAGGAAATATCAACAGCAGTATCATTCAGTACACACCTCTTACTCAAGAGGAGTGAGTGTGATAATAAAAGATGGGGTGAGTTTCTCCTGCAGGCAGGTCAGTATTGACAAATTGGGGTGATATGTCTTTTTGTATGGGCTATTGGAGGGTAGAGGCTGCATTTTGGCAAATGTATATATACCCCCACCGTTTAAAATGGAGGTTCAGTATAAATTAATGGAATTCATTGGGGATAAAGTAGACGCTCCGGTTACAGCGTTGGGCGACTTCAATGAAGTCCTCGATGAAGAGATAGACAGGCTCCCCCCCCAGGGTGCGATCCAGGAATACGGGCGAAACTAGGCTGTGTTGTTTTTTGAAGGAAATAGGGCTAATGGATCTGTGGCGAGAGAGAAATCTGAAAGTTAAACAATTCTCCTGTTTTTCAGGATCCTACGCTACCCTTTCTAGAATAGACATGGCCCTAGGAAACATAAAATTGGCACAAAATATAAGGGACATAGTATATATGCCCAGAGGGATCTCAGACCACTCATTGCTAATGGTGGCAATAAATACGGGTGAGACGAGAACTCAAGAGGGATGGAAAATTAGCCCGTACTGGTTTGAACTAATAAAGGACATAGAGGAGGTTACGCTAAAATTACAAGAGTTCATAAGGTTTAATGCAGGTACCGCCCCAGCTAGTGTAATATGGGATACCTTAAAGGCTTTCCTTAGGGGCATTTTGATCCAGCAGATAGCAAGAATTAAGCGAAAATCCAGGATGTGGGAGGAGAGTATTAGGAAGGAACTGATAGAGGCCGAAAATAATTATGTGAATGACCCAACCCCAGAAAAACAAAAAAAATCTGGTTAAATAAACAAGGGTATAAGATAGTAATTACAAAAAAAGAAGAGAGCAAACAAACATTTCAGAAACAGTGTTACTTTGGGGAAGGGGAGGGGGTGGGCAGAATGCTGGCTCAGTTGGTAAAAACTAATTTCCCTCCGTCTGTCATCTCTAGCATTAGAACCCGGAATGGGGCACTATCCCTAAGAGGGGAGGAGATAGTAGAAACCTTTGGGGATTATTATAGAGAATTGTACCGTTCACAAGGAGTGGGGGAGGAAGGGGAAATGGATAGTTTTTTGGAGGGTTTGGAAATGGTGACTCTCACTCAGGAGGAGAGGGAAGAATTAGATGCCCCGATAACCCTTGCTGAGTTACAACAAGTAGTGATCGGGATGGCTAATCAAAAGGCCCCAGGACCTGACGGGCTCCCGGTAGAGACATATAAATATTATGGAGGGACGCTGCTTCCAGAGTTGTATAAGACATTAAGAGGTGCAGTGGAGAAGGGAAAATTGCCTGTCTCGATGACAGAAGCAACTATTATTGTGATTCCCAAAGCAGAAAAGGACCCATTAGAGGTGGCCTCATATAGGCCAATTTCGTTATTGAACACGGATGAAATTTTTTTAGCCAAGGTATTATCAAATAGGCTGAATCAATTTATCACAAAGTTAGTACATCCAGACCAAACAGGATTCATTCTGGGAAGATCTACCAGCATGAATATTAGAAGGACTTTTTTAAATATGCAGACACCGTCAGAGAACATGGGGGCAAGAGCCATAATGTCTCTGGATGTAACTAAGGCTTTTGATAGCCTAGAGTGGAAGTATCCCTGGCGTGTGCTGGAGAAAATAGGATTGGGCCCCTCTTTTATTGGATGGATCAAAATGATGTACAATGCCCCTAGTGCCAGGGTAAGGGTCAATAATAAGTATTCTGAAAAGATTGAAATAAGCAGAGGGACAAGGCAAGGGTGCCCATTGCCCCCTCTGCTCTTTGCACTTGCTATGGAGCCGTTGGCTATAGCTATTAGGTCAGACCCGGGGATAAAAGGATTCCAAAGGAAGGGGGGAGAGACAGGAAAAGATCGCTTTATATGCGGATGATGTCCTCCTCTTTTTGGGGGATACTGGTCCATCTCTGGGGCAGGCAGTCAGACTAGTAGTAGAAGGCTTTGGAAGATTTACTGGGTTGACTATAAACTGGGGGAAATCGGAGCTGCTCCGAGTCGACCCCCTGGATGCTGCGGTTGCGCGGGGGTGCCGCAGGTGAAGGTGGTAGATGTTTTGAAATACCTTGGTATATACTTGACAGCAAACCCTGATTAGTACATTAACAAAAACTTAATGCCACTTCTAAATAAATTTAAGCGAAAATGTGACGTCTGGAGCAGGCTCCCGTTATCGGTGATGGGGCTTTGTAGTTTGATTATGATATGGATGCCTCAATTGCTAGAAGTATGCTATAACTATGTATGCTATATGCTATAACGCACCGGTATGGATATGCAAAAAATGGTTTAAAAAGCTTGAAACCCTTTTTCGAGAGCTTATCTGGAGGAAGGGTACGGCTAGGATCCGGCTCCAGACGTTGCAACTACCAATAGACAGAGGGGGCCTGGCGGTGCCACACCCCAGGAATTATTATCTGGCGGCGCAGCTGCAGCATCTGGCGGGTTGTGACTCGAGACAGGGAAGAAACCTAAAAGGAGGGATCATGACGATAGGAGCTCTGCATGAATCCATAGCTGAGGTCTTGGAGGCAGACTCCTTCCAGTATAATAACTCTGTAACTAGGATGGTGGGTAAAGTATGAAAATCGGTAAAAATAATAATGGGGCACACAGGGTTGCCAGAATTTACGCCTCTATGGGATAACAAAAACTTACCAGAATTACTTTCAATAGGGATGGTTAAAATATGGGAAAGGCAGGGCATAACTAAATTGATCCAACTATATGATGGTAATGTCTTAAAGACATTCCTGGACCTAAAAAAGGAATATGATATACCACAACAATCATTTTTTTAGATACCTACAGTTGAGACACGCTTTAGCAGCACAGTTTGGGGGTACATATGCCACTGTGGGATAAAACCCCTCTACTTCGGAAGGTACTTACAATGGACAAGGTTAGTGGGTGTATATCCGTAATATATAATCGGCTATGTATGAATCTTAATCAGGAAATTGATCACCCGAACCTAAAGAGGAGGTGGGAAGAGGATATTGGGGAAATATCAGATGAGCAGTTGAGGAGAATAATGGAGCTGGGGCCAATGACATCGGTTTCTCCCTCACAAAAAATCTCACATCTGATGCTAGTACACAGGGCTTATTATACATTTAAGAGACTATTTGTTTGGTCGGAAAGCTGATGACAGTTGCCCTAGATGCCAGAGACAGGGAGACCTTATGCACATGGTGTGGCGATGTCCAAAGCGGTTTCGGTATTGGAGAGGTGTAGTGGAAACTATTAATAAAATCTTTGAGGTAGAATTGAAAATGGACCCGATACTTTGTGTGCTGGGCTATAGGAAGGAGCCGGGAGAACAAAAATGTACTACGGTGGCAGTTATACGCGGTCTATTTCAAGCACATAGAATAATTGCTCAAAGATGGCAGGCGGAGAGGGCCCCCTTGGTGAGTGAATGGACCCAAGTCATTAGTGAATTAATATGGAAAGAGAAGACAGTATATGTAAAAAGGGGTAATTTTAAAGAGTTTAAAGAAATATGGAGGCCCTGGGAAAATGAGATGGGATACCCTATAGATTAGAAAGGAGTAGGAGAGAGAAAAGTTTAAATCAAATAAAAAAGAAAAAGAGGCAAGGTAGTTTTTAATCTAAGCTACCAGTAAATACCTTAAATGCAGGAAAGGAAAAAGTGCAGTAGAATTGTAATGCTAAGGAGGGAGGGAGGGTGGGTGCTGGAGAAGGGAGGGGGAGGTGGGAGGGGACAGGGATAAACTGACGTTAAATAAGGCAACACGGAATATAGAGGATACAAATTATTGCAATGAGATATAAGCTTTGTAATAGTGATTTATTATTGTTTTTTTTTTTTTTTTTTTTTCTTTTTTAAAGAAAGGAAGAAAGAAAAAAAAAAAAAAAAAAGAAAGAAAAAGCTGATGTGTATTTAGTATTATGCTGTTTTGTATATGTGAAGTAAAATTGAATAAAGAATAAAAGTGAAAAAAAAAAAATAATAATAATAATTACCGGCTTTCTTCCCAGCTTGATCCTGCAAATAAGTCGTGGTAGCAACTGAATAGGGGGGATGCATATATCAGTGAGAACTGATCCCACAGGGTCACCAATGCATCCAGTCTGCATGCAAGTGGATCCCTTTTTCTGGTCACAAAGTTGACTAACTTCATGTCCAGTCTGGACGCTAGAAAATCTACGTCCGGAGTCAACCATTCTGGGGCAAACAGCTCAAAAAATGGCAGGGTGAAGAAACTATTCCCGTGGCAATAACAGCTGGTGATTCAATTAGTCCACCTGCCAATTCTCTACTCCTGGAATGAAGACTGACGATAGGCAGGGAACATTCCTTTCTGCCCAAGTTAGACTATGGCTCACCTCTCTCTGCCCTGAGAGACTCTTGAGACTTGAGGCTTGGTGATTGATATAGGCCACAGCTGTGGCACTAGTGGATTGAATCCTGCCAGGACAATCTTGTAACCTGGAAGTCCAGGCCCTTAGAGCCAGACACACTGCCCGAATCTCTAGGATATTGATGGGCAAGGTTCTTTTGGCTCTTGACCACTGTACCTGGACAGCTGTCTTTTCTAGTACTGCTCCCCAGCCTGAAAGTCTGGCGTCTGTCGTTACCACTTTCCAGATAACTGGTCTGAAGGATTATCCTTTCAGTAGATTCTGGGTTAGTAACCACCAACTGAGGCTTTGGGACACCTTTGGGGACAGCCGCATTGGCAAGTCTAAAGCTTGAATTGTTTTGTTACAAGTAGATGACATACTGTTTTGCAACAGTCTTAAATGGAACTGGGCATAGGCAACTGCTTTGAATGAAGCCACCATAGTTCCTAGCAATCTCATGCAAAGGCGAACAGAGGGATCACCTTTTGACCCGACCAGCCGCACCAGCTCTCTTATGGAGTTGATCTTTGCCTGAGGCAAGAACACCTTTTCCTGGCTGTGTCTATGAGCAGACCCAAGTACACCAACCTTTTTAGTGGTATTAAGGAAGATTTCTCTAGGTTCAGAATCCAACCCAAACGTTCCAGGTAATTGGTTGTAATGCGTATGCTTTGCTCCAAACGAGCCACCGACTGGTCTATTAGCTATAGATTGTCTAGGTACGCCACAGCTGTTATGCCTTGTGCCCTTAACCTGGCTAGTGGTGGGGCCAGCACTTTTGTTAACACCCAGGGTGCTGTAGCTAGCCCGAAAGGCAGGGCTACAAACTGGAAATGCTGCTGTTCTAACTTGAACCACAGAAACCTTTGGTGAGCGAGAAATAAAAGAACAATCAGATGCATCCCTGGTATCGATAGATGCCAGAAGTTCTTCTCCTAGGAGGATAGAAACTACTGAAACTGATTTAGATTTTTTAGATCTAGAATGGGTCTGACATCTCCATTTGGTTTTGGTACCATACAATTTTATGAATAAAACCCCAAACCTTGCTCTTTTGCAGGGATCTGTATGATCACCCCCTGAGATATTAATTGGTCTAGTGCCTGAAACAGAGATTGTCTTTTCTCTGGATCTTTGGGAATGATTGACCTCAGAAAATGAGACAGTTGAAAGTCCAAAAAATCCTGCTTGTACCCCAGCGTTACGGTGGAGATGACCCAACTGTCCTGAATTTCCTCTCGCCAGACTTCTGAAAACTGCAGAAGTCTTCCTCCCACCTTGGCGAGGGGGGTTGCCTCTTCATGATGAGGCTCTAGGATTTTCCTTTGCAGGTTTCCAGCCTCAGGACTTCTTTTGAGCTTGGGTCTGACCCTGATGCCGCGTACACACGACAGGACTTAAGTCCGGCAGACTTTCGACGGAGTTCTGACAGAGTTCTGACAGAGTTCTGACAGAGTTCTGACAGAGTTCTGACAGAGTTCTGACAGAGTTCTGACAGAGTTCTGACAGAGTTCTGACAGAGTTCTGACAGAGTTCTGACAGAGTTCTGACGGACTTTCCGAATGAATGGACTTGGCCACACACAATCACACCAAAGTCCGACGGATTCGAATGTGATGACATATGACTGGACTAGAATAAGGAAGTTCATAGCCAGTAGCCAATAGCTGCCCTAGTGTCAGTTTTAGTCCGTCAGACTAGCACACACACGAGCAGATTTCTGGGTCCGGCAGAGTTCTGGCGGAAAAATTTGAAGCATGTTCCATTTCTAAAGTCTGTCAGACTTTTGCGAATCAAAAGTCCGTTGCAGCCCACACACGATCGAATAGTCTGCCGGAATCATTCCGTCAGACTTTTGATTTTGAAAAGTCCGGTCGTGTGTACGGGGCATAAGGTTTTCCTCTAGTCTGATGGCGGAGGCCATTGCCACTGCCTAGAGACGGAAGCCCCTGGCACAATGGAAAGAGCCTGTTTAAATGAAGGACATTTATACTTTCTTTTAACTGGCAAAAGCATACTTTTCCCACAAAAAAATGGATATATTTGTAGACTCTGTTAGGGGTAGCATGAAAGTAGAACAAACCATCTCCATAAGAGATTGTATCAGCAATTTCTCAGATTGTGAGGCTGAAAAAAGTTTTATCTACCGTTGTTTCCTCCGCAGAGGACTTATTGGTTCGTCTTTCCTCCTGATCGCCTGAGGGTAACACCTCATGCTGTGCCCACTGTTTCCCTTGCAAAGGGTCTGAAGTGGGGGAGGAGGATCTAGCACACTTCCTATCCATTTGAATGGAGGATGCAATTAAAGCTGCCAATCTTCCTTCCAGACCCTGCAGGGTGGAGGAAAGGACATCTTCAGTCACGTGTGCAGGGGCTGAGATGTGAGAAGCAGTTGCACCATTAATCTGTTCCAATGGCTCACCCTGGTGTCCTGGTTATGCAGTAATCTTCCTCTGTCTGCTTACCTCTCCTCATGTGTTCAGACTAAGAGGCTAGCCACTTACACCTGGTGGTATTTATAACCTCTCCTCTAAGCATGGTTCCACCCCAGGCCCTATCAGGGAACCCAATATTAACCTGTGCACTGCAAGCCAGCGGTGCTGATCAACCATTTTGTATTCACTGTGTATTTGGCTTCCTGTTTTCTGCTTGCCGTGTGCTCTACGTTTGTCTGTTACCGATCTAGGCGTGTTCTCGACAATTCCAAAATGAAGTCCATCCTCACCACTGGAGGCTCTGGTGAACACCTTCTGGCTCTTAGACACTCCGCCCTGGGGAATCTATGCTCTAGCTCCCACTGGGATCTGTGTTAGTGATCCAGTAGACCTGCATCCTGAATCTCCCTGGGTACAATCTGCAGCAGTCAGTCCTAAGGTCCACTACTTTAGCGGTGCACTTCTGACTCCTATGGAGTGCATCTGTCACCTGGTTTAAGGTGACCTGACACCTGGCTTGCCATAATTGGTAATCCAGGCGAGGAGACAGCGTGGGGATGCAACTCGAGATCCTAGCGCCTGGGGCTAAAACCTTTGGTACCTTTTTGGTCTTTGTGGTGTCTTTTTTTATTTATTTTTTTGGCAGGCATAGTCCTAAGTACAAAAACAGAGGCACTATTAAATTGCACTTAATCGCTAAACATAGTCGTGACAGTAAAGCTGCTATTAAGTTCAGCCTAGTGCTGGAAAAAAAAAGTCCTTCCTATATCAGAAATGCCAGTTGCAACCCTCAGGTGCCCCACAGCTCCTGTGTCCCTGTGTGCAGACAGCTTGTTTCTTGCTTGTCAGCCAAGGAGAGACTGTCCCAGCTGTTTTTATTATCCTTGCCTGCCGGGCGTCCTCGTGGACATTGCACGGCGCTGCTCCTTGGCCCTGCCCCCTCCGTAAATCCGCCCGCCTCATTTTTGAAAATGTTCCCAGAGCCCAGTTAGCAGCAGTCAACCCCCGCCCCCCCCCCCCAAAAAAAAAATTAAAAAAACACAACAGTAACAGTAATAGTCTGAACAAGAACCTTGGGACCTCTGCACCCCCGTGGCGTGGGGTGGGTATTGTAAGGGGGGTACACCGCTGATGTTACCCTAACCCTCCGGTCCCTTCAGGGGGGAGAAGGAAAGCATTTGGCAGATTTCTTTACCTGAGAAAATCCCCCTGCATAAGCTGCTGTGGCCACACAGACTGACTGAGCTTTACAGTGAAGGCAACAGGTTATGGTATGTGCATGGACTCTAGTGGAGAATTAAGACATGACAACATTTTTTTTTTTCCCCTAAAGAAGAAAGCACAGGTGGACTTTTTTTTAGTTTTTAAGTTTCTTCCCTTACCTTATCCCCACAGCAGGATTTTCTGAATTAACAGACAATCCAACCTTCACCCATCACGATGGGCTGCATATAGCAAACCGGGGTTCAGCCCTATAAAGAGAGGCATTGCAGGCAAAACCTTGTGCTTCGGATATGAGGCCCAGGTACCATCCACTTTGGCCTCAGTGGCACTTTGAATGGATCTGGTCTATGGATGCCATTTAAATCCAGCACGGATCCCTCCTGGAGCTATTCAGAGCGCATCTTTCTGTTTCAAGGTTTTTATTATCAATAAACAGAGTGATTACACAGTATGATATAGTCATAAGATAGACAAATCATTTGATAAACAATATGAGAACAGTAATACTGGGACATAGTCCTTAAACAGTAAAATCAAGTGCGAAACAAGACCGTAAAGATCTGATCTAGGAAAGGAGTAATTGCCTATGTAAACAGCCAGTAACCGAGGAGCCTGGAGTACCCAGGGATGGAGAGGTAGGATACTCCCAGGATTAAGGTCTGTGGTTTACATTGGAACACAGGTACTGCGAGGGCAGTGTTTTTCAGATGTAGAGAGATAAACTAGAAATAGCAGGTAGATTAGAGATTAGGAGTAGAGCAGGGGGGGGGAAGACGAGAGAAAAAAGAAAAGTTAGATAGGGCGTGGCTTGGCGCCGAACTGTGATGGCCGCTTGATCACAGAGCTCCGGCGAACGGGTCCTCGGCTAGCACTTTCCCATCAGCGTTGAGGCTGGCAAACAGGTCGGAAGGGATGGCGGGGAAGTCCACACCAGTCACCCGCTCACAGCTAGATTCGTGCTCGCAGTTAAACCGCACGATCCCCGAGCTGTTCCGGACACAGCATGGCGAGTCTCAGGCCGCGCACATGTCGGCGGGAGGAGCCCTCTCCAGCGGCGCGCAAGAGGCCTGAGGGATCCCCGAGGCGTCCCAGGAAAAGCTCCCGGCTTCCTCCCTCAGCTTAGCAGACCTCCAAATGGTGGCGATGGACATCAAAGCCACACTGGCAGTGGCGATCACGGACCTTAAAGCGGAGGTGAAAGGGATGGTCACCAGGATTGAGCAGGTGGAAGTTGTGACGGCAGCACATGGAGCAGCCATTCAACAGGTACAATTTACTTCAGGGGCACAGGAACAGATCATCCTTGATATGCACAGGCACCTCGAGGATTTAGATAACAGGGGGCGGAGACACAACTTGAGGTTCAGGGGTATCCCGGAATCAATAGAAAGCCCCCATCTCCAGCAAGCTGTGTGGGCGATCTGCAATACACTCCTGGGGAGACCACCGGACGCTCCGGTGGAAATGGAGAGATGCCACAGAGCCCTGCGTCCAAGGGGCCGTGAAGGGGACCCCCCCAAGGGATGTCATTTGCTGCCTAGTTAGCTTTAGCCAAAAGGAAGACATCCTTCGCCAGGCACGCACGCAAGGTCAGATCCTACATGAGGGTGCTCATGTTCAAATCTACCAAGACTTGTCGGCCATTACCTTGCAGCACAGAAGGGAGCTCCGCCCCCTCCTCAGCGTACTGAGAGACAGACACATAGCATATCGCTGGAAGTTCCCTTTCTGCTTACAAGCGACAGCTGGAAACCACACGACCTCTCTGCGCACTCCGGTGGACCTGACTGCTTTCTGCGACACCCTTGGGATCCCTAGAGTGGAAGTGCCCGAATGGTACAGCACCCTGATCAGACCGGATCCAGATTCCACGGGACCTCACTCCCCGCTCTCAACGAAACAGACACAGATGACGTAGATCATCCTCTGCTTCTTCCCAAAGAAGTCTGGACGACATCACTGATCGTTGCCTGGGGGGGGGGGGGGGCTCCCCTCGTCCATCCGCAGGAAAATGGCAGATTGAGTCTCACAGGACGAGCGCTGGGTGAGGATCTGCTTTTTTTTTATTGCACTCAGTTTTTTGGCAAGCTCATAGTTACCCCAGAATGAGACTTTGCAAGTTGGTATGGTTAAGCTTGCCCTTTGCTACCCACTACCGTTCTCTTCAGATACTCCCCCTTTTTATTTTTTATTTTTTTTTTGCCTTTTGGAGACCTGATTGCGCCCAGACTGTTACTTGGCACCCGGTCCCGCACCTACAGCGAGTCACGAGAAGAGGATGTTTACGGTTTGTTTTCTCAGTGTTGACTATGTTTTCCTCCCTACATATAGTCACCCCTCTCGAGGTGGAATTATACAGCCTAAGGTTCCACAACATCGGCCATCTTCCTCAGGCTGCTCAACAGGACTTTTTTTTTTGTTTGTTTTTTTTTTTTTTGTTTTCTTCTCTCCACCCCACTCTGCTCTAGAGCTGTAAATCTTTGGTTGAGAGCTAATTTTAGACTTCACATGCTCCGATTGGACCATGCTTGTTGCCCATTGGACGACGGATCACCTGGACTCTACTATATATTTAGGAGGTTCTGCTTTCCGATCTTTGAGTCTACGGGGCCTTCATTTGAATGTTGCCGTTTTGTAGGTTCACGGGCCTAGTATCCCACTTTAGCATATTTGGGTAATGTCTGTCCTGCAGTATGGGTAACCTCTACCAGGTTTTGTAAACTAGCGGGTTTTCCCCGGTTAACGCTTGGTAGAAGTCGGACCTGTGGTTTGTAATCTCCGGTTGCTTGTCTAGAGGAAAGCAACAAATTTGACGGACATCTAATGTGTAGGGGGTTACGGACCACAGACTCCACACAACATGATGTTATAGAACATAATAACGGTAGTGATGTTGCCAGCTTCCTGTTATGCAATACAATATGTATATGTCTTGAGTATGACAGTTGCCTATGTTGCGTTTTTTTTTTTTTTGACAACTGTAGGATAAGGCTTCATTGATTGGTTCTCCTCGGCACCCTTAGACCTTCCGGACCCTCCCTTCTGACCCATTAAGGGGCAACTTAGCCCTACCCTCTACCTCACTTTCCAACATTCTTATAGCCGAATATCCCGGTTTGCTGCAGCGATCCCAGAGTTTAGTGCCCAACCCCCGATCCCACACCAGAGAGGCAGGTCCTCTTTGACCGGCTTACCCTCTACGGTGCCCCCGTCCCGGTCACCCGTCCTGTCCCTTCCCCATTCCCTACCTTAGGTGGAGTGGCAGGCTCTGCGGCCACCTCCGGCGGATTGAGCCTACGAGCTCAGGTACTTGGGTACCGTTGTGCGTTTGTGTGGTGTGTGTTTTTTTTTTTTGTTCCTTCCTTCTCCCTCCTTTCTTCTCTCTTCTCTCTCCCTCCTCTCCCCCCGTACACATCCTGCCCCTCCAAGGTAACAAATTATCAACGGACTAATTCTTACAACATGGCAGATAAAGTAGAGAGCATATCTCATCTATCGCTGAAGGTATGCTCACTCAATGCGAAGGGCCTTAACAACCCATGTAAGCGCAGCAATGTGCTCTCGGAAGCGCACAAACTAAGATCACATGTATTATTTGTCCAAGAAACACACTTCAAACAAGGTTCTGTGCCCCGTTTCTCGAGTAGCCGTTTTCCTGTAGCCTTCCACTCAACCAACCCTGGGGCTAGATCGAAAGGGGTCTCAATCCTCTTATCTAAATCCTTCCCAATGAAAATCGAAGACCAATTGATAGACCGAGAAGGGACGATTCCTGTTTCTAAAAGGTGTCTGGCAAAACAGACCGCTCACGCTTGCTAACATATATTGCCCAAACACCAACCAAGTCACTTTCATGAAAGATATAGCGTCTAAATTGTCACTTTTCTGATCAGGCCTAGTAGTCCTGGGGGGAGATTTTAATACTTCCCTAGACCCTCTTATTGACACCTCCACGGGCACCTCATCCCTTCCCTTTTCGGCCTTACGGCAGATCAAGCTACAGCTGACATCTCTAGCGTTACATGATTCGTGGAGAACGTTGCACCCATCAGACCGCAATTACACCTTCTATTCGGCTCCACACAACAGGTATTCGAGGCTCGATTACCTGTTCGTATCTCAAACCGATTTATCTTTTCTCCAGCAGGCCACGGTCGAAAGTATGGTCCTGTCAGACCATCACCCCATCACCTTAACCTTGTCCTTCCCAGAATCACATAAAACCACCAAGCTGTGGAGATTGAATGCGTCCACTCTGGCAGATCTAAATGATCTAACAGAAATAGGCGATTCCATTCGGAACTTTTTCTCAGACAATGACACCCCGGAAACATCCCCTATGACACAGTGGGAGGCCCATAAATGTGTGATCCGGGGGCGGTTGCTGGCTATCGCGGCCAGGAAAAAGAAAGCCCATCAAGCCTTGATTCGGTCCCTGCCCTCCAAAATCCATAAGCTGGAAATTAAACATAAGCGCTCTCTGGCGCTAGAGGTCGCACAGGAATTGGTGGAAGCGTGAACGCCTCTTTTAGAAGAGTTAAATAGAGTGACAACACGGCGGAATAGTCTAACACAAAAGATGTTTTACGAACACGGCAATAAACCTGGGAAGCTTTTAGCCAGGGCTACCCAACAACGTAAAGCAATGTTTACAGTGCACCATATCACAGATAGAATGGGTACAACCCATAGGAAAAACGAAGATATTGCTAGACAATTTCAATTGTACTATAGTGACTTATACAACCTAAAGCCTCCTGGCCTTCCCCAATTGCAACCAGGGTTACGGGAGGAATCCATGAGGGAATTCCTAAACACACACAGTCCAAAATTCCTTACGGCCACAAATCGCGAGACCTTGGAAGCCCCCATTAGATGTGAAGAATTCCCGGAGGCTTTGAAAACCACTAAACCGGGTAAATCACCTGGCCCGGACGGCTTCTCAGCCCTTTATTACAAAACGTTTGCGGAAGCTCTTGCCCCAAAATTCACCAAAGCATTTAACACGCTTTCCACCACTCCATGCGACTCAGCCAGGCTTTTGGAAGCATATGTTGTTGTAATCCCCAAGGAGGACAAAAACTCGGCCGAGGTAGCCAGCTACCGCCCAATCTCCCTATTGAACGTAGACGTCAAACTCTACACAAAAATTTTGGCCACTCGTCTAGCATACCTGGTCCCAGGTTGGGTTGGCCTGGATCAAGTTGGGTTTGTCCCTGGACGTGAAGCCAGGGACAACACCATTAAGGCGATTAACTTGCATCACTGGCTTAAGATCTCGGGACAGGAGGGCTTCTTCCTGGCTTTAGATGCGGAGAAGGCATTCAACAGGGTAGCATGGGACTACATGGCATCAGTCCTGGACTCAATTGGGGTAGGCCCATTGATGAGAGCCCGCATTATGGCCTTATATGCCAATCCCCAGGCTCGGGTCAAGGTAAACAACCACCTGTCGGACGCCTTCTCCATGCATAACGGGACGAGACAGGGGTGCCCGCTGTCCCCCCTGTTGTATGTGCTTTCACTGGAGCCATTTTTGCGCTGCATCCGGGCCAACCCAAACATTAAAGGTGTAAAAGTACAAGACCAGGAATTCAAGATTGCTGCGTTTGCAGACGATATGCTTTTCTCCCTCACTTCCCCCGTCACGTCCCTGCCTAACCTACTTCAAGAACTCCAGCACTTCCAATCGATTTCGAATCTTAAGATCAATTATAAAAAATCGTATGCACTTAATGTTTCTCTATCACCAGACACAGTCAAACAATGCCAACTCAACTTTCCCTTTTCATGGAATTCCGACGCGATTCAATATCTAGGCATTCAACTACCATCTGATCTCACCCAACTTTATAACAAAAACTTCCCGTCAGAAATCAGTCGACTTAAATCAAACACTCAAAGGTGGGATACGCCACACATATCTTGGTTTGGATGCACATCCATCTTCAAAATGATAGTCCTGCCCCGACTCTTGTACAAATTACAAACATTACCGATTCATATCCCCCCTTCCTTTTTCACTACGTACAAATCCATTTGCCGTTCCTTTATTTGGAGGGGGAATAGGGCTAGGATTAGCTGGGACACATTGACTTGCGCGGAAAATGAGGGGGGCATTGGTCTACCTGACCTGCACCGTTATTATTGGGCTACACATCTAGCTCGTATAGTGGACTAGAAGATTCACAGTAGCTGTAAACAATGGGTGGGATTAGAGAACCTGATTGCCAACGCAGACCTCCGCTCTCTTCCCTGGACTATGAAGGCCGCCGCTTCGAGCGGGGCCTCAACGCATCCCCTTATTACCCCTACACTGGAGGTTTTCAAAAGGGCGTGTTCTAAATATGCCGTCTCCGCCCAACTTTCCCCCATCACTCCCCTGTGCAATAACCCAGACTTTGCCCCGGGCTTAGACAGAAATTTCCTTAAGAAGGAATGGCCCTTTGAAGAGATACTTGCCAAACACTTATTTTGCAGAAACAGGTTCATGAGCAGAGCGGATCTGGCGGGGATCTCCAAATCGGGCTCCTTTCCACTCTGGTCTTACCTCCAAATCAAGCATTTTTTAGATGATCCAAAATGGAAAAGTGGGTTCACCAGAATGCCTACGACCTTGGAGTCGCTCTGCTCGGGTTCCTCCCCCCAGAGACATGTTATCTCTATTTTATATGGTTCCCTCCAGGGGCCCATTCCAAAGAGCCTACATCGGGAAAGGAGATTTTGGGAGAGGGGCCTTGGCAGAGAGATTGTAGATGAATCGTGGGAAAAAATTAATTTCTTCCTCCATAAGGGTACAATTAACACCACCATACAGGAGAACGGCTACAAATTGAGGACGCGGTGGTACAGAACACCGGATTTATTACATAGGATCTCACCTATTATTCCAGATCATTGTTGGCGTTGTGGACGGGAGTGTGGCACCCTGATCCACATCTGGTGGTTTTGCCCCGCAATCCAGCCATTCTGGAAAAAAATTCACGAAGTTACGTCAATGATCTCAGAACTCCCGCTAGAATTTGTCCCTGCCCAGTATCTGCTCTATCTTACAGAGATCTCCAAAAAGTGTTACAGGTCTTCAGTAGCTATTCATATGATTAACGCAGCCAGAATGTGTATCCCTAAGCATTGGCGATCCACTTCCATCCCGACCCTTTAGGAATGGACAAATCATATCAATCAGACAGCAGCTATGGAAGAAATCATACATACAGCGTTAGATAAAATGTCCTCCTACGCAGTGACTTGGCACCCTTGGCTGTCATTTAAATACTCTCAGGCTTATAAAACCCTCAGAGAGGGCTCACCCTCATGAACTGGAAAGTTGGTATGGAATGAACCTGCCCCTCTAGGAATTGAATGGCCTCGGGAGAGGGTAGCTGGAGTGGAAACACCCCCCCTCTCCCGATGTCCGGAGCTCCAGTCATTAATATTGACGGGTTCGGTGGGGAGCGTGGAGTGCAGAGTTGAGAGAAGACCTACCCCCACATCTCTCCCCACCCTACTCCCCCCTCCTCATTTCTTAGTCTGTATCCCCCCCCCTTTTTTTTTTTTTGTGTGTGTGTGTTGTCCTTGTTTTGCGCAACTGTTGGCACTCTACTTAAGCAGGGGCCTTAGACATAGGTCCAGCTCCCAGAATGGGTTTTTCATAAGCTTTCCTTACGAGCAATAAGTTTGTGTTCCTTTTGTTAACCAGTTTTCTTACATCACTGTTAATATTTTGTACACTGTATTCTGGAATACAACTGCATGTGCAGTATCTGTATGTCTGCATATTTTTTGAATAAAAATTGTTCATGGAAAAAAAAAAAAAAGAAAGAAAGAAAAGGAAAAGGGGGGAGTTGGTCGGCTGGTCTGCACGGACCCAGGCATTCGTGCTATGAAAGGATCCCATCTGGAGAGATGATTCAGGGCTCTAACAAACTAGGATCTAAGTCAGGGGGTAAGAAGTATTGTATCCAGGGTTGCTATATTCTGTGAAACCGGGGCATGGAATCCAGAATTTTCACTTCAATCTTGCAATGGATCATTGCCTGTGTGACCCTATTTTTAAGTTCAACTAGTGAGAGTATTGGTGTCTTCCAGGCTCTAGCTATTGTCTGTTTTGCTGCCGTGGTTAGTTGGAGAAATAGGGATAACTGACTCCGAGTGCAATTACTGGGTGTTAGGTTTAGCAGTGCTAGTGATGGATCAGGTGATAAGGTGTCTCCGAGGAGTAACAATGCTATCTGAAATACTGTTGCCCAAAAACGGTGGGAAATCGGACATGTCCAAATATGGGAATGGGTGCCTGCTTCGGCACAGCCTCTGAAACATGTAGTAGGGTAGCCGGGGACAAACTTAGCGATTCTGGCGGGGACTAGATACCACCGCATGAGGACTTTAAAGTTTGCTTCTGAAGCAATGACATTTTGGGTAGCCTTACTAGTGTTGAGGGCGAATTGAGAATATAGTTGGGAGATGATACCAGGTGCATGCGGGTCAGAGTCACATATTTTTTCATAAATTGACATGTATTCATGTTCGCTGTTGGGTTTAGGTAGTGAGTTTTCAAAAAGAGATTTGTAGGTAGTGGAAGCATTCCCTATTAGGAATTTGTGATTGGGTTTAATCAGTCCATTCTTTGTTAGGTCACAAATTCTGTCCAGGCCTGCCCGAGACCAGGCCGCAAACAGGCCTGGCTCGGAGAAGGCCGGGCCGAAGAGCGGATACCCGAGAATGGAAACCAAAGGTAAGTGTAAAGATTTAAGGTGAAAAGGCTTGTGGATCGTGTCCCATATTTTAAGGGAGTGTTGAGTGACCGGGTTAGTAAGCTTGCCTCTCTGTGATGGGGGTAGCCATATGAAATTGGATACAGTAATGGGGTGGACGTCTACGGCCTCAAGACTAACCCATATTGGTGTTTCAGTTCTCACGTGATAAAGGGTGACTTGGGCTAGCTGGGCTGCATAGTAGTAGTAACGAAAGTTCGGTACACCAAGACCGCCCCGCGTTTTGTGGCGATAAAGCGTAGACCTGGAAATCCTAGGTCTTTTGGATCCCCAAATGTACTTGAATGCTGCGTTTTGCACAAGGCGATGGTAATAAGGCGGAATTGGGATCAGGAGCACCCGGTATAAATAGAGCAGCTTGGGTAGCATCGTCATTTTGACTGCCACAATTCGACCCAGCCACGAAACACAGAGCGGTTGCCAGGTGGCCAAAAGGTTTTTGAGTTTTCTTAACATGGGGAGATAGTTGTGCTGGAACAGGAGTGAAGGGTTGCTTGTCAGATGAACACCCAGGTAGGGAATAGAAGTTGTGGACCATTGGAATGGGAAATTGTCACGCAGACGATTAAGTTCATCCCCCGGCAGAGATACATCAAGGGCCTTAGATTTGGCTTGATTGACTTCCAAACCCGATATCCCAGCAAATCTTTCTAGTAATTTACATAAGTTGGGAAGGGTGATATGGGGGGCAGTGATAAACAGGAGGGCGTCATCCGCAAACAGGCAGATTTTATGGGTTGTTGTCACTATTTCCAGTCCCCTAATGTTTGGATCTGCTCTGATTAACGCAGCCAAGGCTTTGATTGCTAACGCAAACAATAGGGGGGAGAGGGGGCAGCCTTGCCTTGTCCCCCGCTGGATGGGGAAACATTCCGACCGAAAACCTGCATACCGTACATAAGCTCGAGGTTGGGTATATAAGGCATCTATCCAACTAAGGAAGTGGGGACCAAATCCCCAGCGACGCAAGATATACTGCAGGTAAGGCCAGGATACCATATTGAACGCTTTGCGTATGTCTAGCGAGAGCAAATGCATGGGGATTTTCCGGGTTCTAGCAATGTCCTGTAGAAGAATGACCCTTCTAACATTGTTACTGGCTTGTCTCCGGGGGATGAACCCTACCTGATGTCTATGTATCAACCTCCCTATTAATGGATTCGGACGAAGTGCCAGGACTTTGGCTAAGATCTTAACGTCAGTGTTAAGTAGTGACATCGGCCTAAATACGGTATTGTCTGTGTTTGGTTTAGGAATCATCGAAATAATGGCCGTTAAAGCATCTCTGCCAAGGGATTGTTGTTGAAGAAGAGAGTTAAAAGAGCTGGTAAGAAGGGGGGAGAGCGCATTTGCAAATTTCTTGTAATAAGTTGCAGGTAGTCCATCAGGGAAGGGTCATTTATGGGGCTTGAGGGACTTAATAGCCGCAAGAACTTCCGTATTGGAAATGGGAGCCTCTATCGATTTGCGATTTGTGGGTGATAATTGAGAGAGAGCTAGTGTATGTCGAAGAGAGTCAGCTCGGGCGCTAGAGAAGGGGGTGTCAGGTTCATATAGTTTGGCCAATCGTGTACTGAATTCAGATAAAAATTTTATGGGGTGTGAGGGGGTTCGCTCGGTAGCGGGTGTGTGTGACCCCCTGGATGGGTTCACAACACAAAGTCAGGCACAGCAGACAGTGGTGTAGGTGCAAAAAACAAAAGATCCGGTTTATTTAGGCTACATGCAGTGATACATATAACAGCCAAACAAAATAAAACAAGAAAATAAATCCTGGTCAGCTTGACCTCTAACTACACACGTAGACTCCCTGTCTAACAACTGGGTGCAGCCTTGTGCTGCCCCAGTCCCTGTCTCTATTGTAGGGGTTTGCCACACAGGCGTTAACTCACCGCACAGAACAGATCTCAGACTCCCCAGTCTATACACACAAAACTGGTTCCAGGATGGAGCATCTCCCTATGCATGCTGGGGTTTTTTGTAGAGGTCTTAATGAGCCCACTTACTACAGCTGGGCTCATTAACTCTTCCCCTCTAATTGTAAAAGTCTGCATAAAGCCTGAATCTAGGACACACATATTTCCCATCCTGAATACAACCAGGTGATTTTACCTGCGTGCTGCCACAGGGGTTACTAGTAAGTTTGTCTTGTGCTAGCCGTAATCTGGCGGGTTTAAAAGATCTCTCAGGTTGTCGTAGGCGCATAGCTAAAAAGGTGTGTCAGGTTTATTCGCCTTGGTGTAAATCTTGTGGGCCGATCTGCACATTTTCTCTGTGTCCTCAGCCCGTAGTAGGTCTAAGGCAAGTTTAGTTTTTTCCAGGACTAGTTTATTGGCCTCTGAAGGGGTGGACTGGAATAGGAGAAAGTGATGTTGAAATTCTTCCTCTAATTGGCGTAATAGAGCCTTCCTATCTCTCTTGAGGTGGGAAGATACCGAGATGCAGGTACCTCGTATAACTGGTTTGTGGGCTTCCCAAAGAAGGGTAGGGGATATAACCGGGGTGTTGTTATTGGATACATAATCGTTGAGTGCAGTTTGGATATCTAGGCAGTAAGATTGGTTGGACAATAGGGTCTCATTCATGCACCAGGTCCTGTCCGAATTTCGTGGGATAATTGAGGATATAGTTGTGATCACTGCACAGTGATCCGACCAGGTTATTGGTTGGATATGAGAGTGTAAGATGGTGGGTGCAGAGGTTTTTCAGAATAAAGATGTGATTGATTCTTGAGAAGGATTTATGGGGGTTTGAGTAGAAGGTATACATTTTTTTGAGGGGGTTGCATTCCCTCCACGTGTCAATGAGTGCTGCATGCCTGAGTTGTGTGCAAAGTTGTTTAGACGGAGAAAAATGTTCTGATGTATATGGGGTCCTGTCTAGGTGCGGATGTAAAACTAGGTTAGTATCTCCACACATGAACAGCGCTCCTTTAGTATGTGTCTTAAAGCGGAGGTCCACCCTAAAATGGACCTTCCGCTCATCGGAATCCTCCCCCCCTCCGGCGCCACAATTGGCACCTTTCAGGGGGGAGGGGGGTGCAGTTACCTGGATAATCCAGGTAACTGCACCCACTTCCGGGATAGCTCTCTGCAGAAAGGGGCGTAGATTACGCCCCTTTCCGCAAGTGCCCGCCCCCTTCCGCAAGTGAACCGCTGCCTGCTGGGAAACACACAGATCCCAGAGGCAGCGGGGACCGTCCTTATTGCGTAGCGCTACTCGCACATGCGAAGTAGGGAACCGGGAAATGAAGCCGAAAGGCTCCATTTCCTGATTCCCATACCCAAGATGGCGGCGGCAGCACCCGAGTACCGATCTAGAGATCTGCTTCGGGTGCCGACATCGCGGGCGCGCTGGACAGGTAAGTGTCACTATTTTAAAAGTCAGCAGCTGCAGTATTTGTAGCTGCTGGCTTTAAAAAAAAAAAAAAAAAAAAAAAAAAAAAAAAAAACGCGGAGTCCCGGCAGACTCCCGCTTTAATTATCTGTAATAAATGCAGTGCCACTACATTAGCTTTCAGCGAGATAAAGGTTCGGAAAGCTTTGACCCGTTTATTGGGGGAATTGAGCCCTTTCACATTTAAGGACAAAATGTTCAAGGGGGCCATAGGGATTGATAGGGGAGAGCAAGTGATGGCGACTCCAGGGCCGCGCGAACCGACCGACCACGGTAAGAGAGAAAGAAAGGGTAAAAGGGGGAGAAAAAGGTGGTGACTAGAAAAAGAAGTAAAGGTAAAGAGTAGTGGAGATAAGAGATGAAAAGTATTGTGCGGAACGGATTATTCCGGACCGCCCAATCAGTGGATGCAACTAGCCCGTCAACTAGCCAGTCAACCGGTGGTTGCATCATCAAAGGGGGGAGCAGTGACTGCTCACCACCGCGAACCAGACGAATACACACGAACATTTGCTGTCGGAAATTAACATCTATAGTATAACAGTTAAGAGAAAAACTTATTTGAGTAAATCTGAAGTGAAGGATAGTGGGGCACTGGGGGTACCAGTTAGTGAAGGGTATATTGACCCTGCTGAGGGTAAATTGAGTTTGAGGGGGAGCGAAATGACAAATTAAGATGGAGGGGGAATAAAAGGTAAGGGTAAAGGTAGGGACAAGGGTGGGAATAGGGGGGGGGGGGAGGATGGGGTGGAGAGGGAAATAGAAAGGTCAGGGGTACAAGTAGAGGTACACATAACAAACAGTGCAATATATTGTTAAATTGTGATTAGTTGCCTCCTAGGGTGATATCTGGCACCAGGTTGCTAATGTGCAAGTTCAGGTCAGATTGTCAACCCATGCAATGACAGTTAGGATGACTTTATAACATGAATACATTTGTGTCAGTTGTCAATTACTCGCTCAAGGGTCAGCTATATTATGAAAAGAAACCCTAAACAGCAGGTGGTATAGGTTAGCTCAATGAGGTACTGAAAAAAAAAAGGGGAGGGGTTGAAGGGGAGGGGGGAATAAGGTGGTGAGGGACCGATACAGGGAGACATATAACATAAGCTGTATTGTTAACAGTTAACCTACAATTAAGTGCCTCTTAAGTAGATATCTGGCACTAGGTAGCAAACGTGCCCACCCGTGCCAAGCAACCATAACATGAGAAAATAACTATAACGGCACTTTAGCATAAAGGTGTTAGTGGAGGCTAATCAGTTGCTAGCACGCGGGCTAGCCATATTTAGCAAAAAATAAAAAATAAAAAAATAAAAAAAAACCTCTAAGCAGTGAGTGGCATAGGATATTTCAATGAGTGGAAGCAGCTGGGGGAGGGGGGGCAATGATAGTGATAATGAGACAATGATAAAGAAAAATAAAAAGTAATTTGTGTCAAAAAATCAGAAAGTCGGCTCTTGATAGAAAGCCAGGGCTCCCAAAGGAATATTGGAACATCCAGGAAATGTCATGTTCAATGTCCAACAGGGACAGGTGTGTAGGTAGGTTCATGCTGGTAGACAGCCCAGTTCCTGGAGTCAACCAGGGTATGGTAAAAAAAAAAAAAAAAAAAGCTAAGGCTTCATGGCGCGCCGCTTCGCTATGGTCAGCGGAGCCAGGTCTGTATATAGCTGGTACGTGTGGCCTTGAAATTGAAGATTGTTTTTGTTGCGGGCTGCGGCTATTAGCTGTTCCTTTGTTTGGAGGAAATGCAGCTTAATGATTATGTCCCCCCCCCCTCAGGCGCAGATTTGATCTACGTGAACGGTTCTCTGTGTCTTTGAGGCGGGAGAGCAGAGTGGCATTCTCTTCCCTGAGGGCCGCTTGTTGAGCTAGTTCTCGTAGGTTAAGCTCGGTATCGTCAGCCCTTGTTTCCAGGTCAGCTGGTCGTTGGCCTAGTTCACGTATCTCACGAGTCAGTCTATCTGTTATCTGATCTGACGTGGTTTTAAGGGCTTTTTTGAAGCATTAGGTCCATGTGCGCGAGAAAGTCAGCTTGTGACATACCTGAGGCCTGCATTGTTGGGGAAGCCGGAGGGTCCATCTCATCCTCGTCTTCCTCACCGCTGCTTCCCTGGTGTTGCGGATGGCTGTGCTGCTGTGAGGCGGCGAGGGCTTTCACCACCATCTTGGTGGAAGCACGTGCTAGGGCTTCTTTGATAGGTTTTGGTTTATGCTTTCCGTGTTGGCCCGTTAAAACCATCCTGGGAGGAGGGCGGTTTGATGCTCGAGGTTTTCTGCTGGGTACAGAACCGGTTGTCAGCTAACCAATGCTGTTTAAGGTCCGGTATCGCGGCGGTGGGTACGGAGCTCTAGTGAAGTATGTCCGCCATGGTGAGCTCCGCACATGCACCCCCATTCAGAGCACATCTTTACTTGTGACCAACACCTTAGACACTGGCGGAAAAACTGATGTGATCCTGGAAGGAGAAGGGGTTATATAGAGAGTGAACTTCCTGGATTGGGTATACCAGTGTCCATCAACTGAAGGTGGCCTATAAACCATTAAGTTATTACTTAAGGCTCTGTGCCCCAAGATGTGCGATAAAGAAAAGGGACTCCAAGATGGAGAGGGGGATGGGGACTGTGGAGTGCTGGGTGTCCTCAGTTTTATGGTGGGTAAAGGTATTCCAGGCTAGAAATACAGATTTTTATTTTAAAAGGGAAGGGGGGAAGTATGTCTGTCAGGAGGATCACTCTGAGGTCTGATGTAGTAAATAAGACTCAATATCTACCCATAGACTGCCTGGACCAGGGAGGAACCATTGTTCCGGTTGGGAAAGCTGTGTGGCACTAAGCTGGAAAGTCTACAGGGCCAATTTTACCCAATTTCTTGTGTTTAACAAGGTGGGCATGAGAACAGCAAGCTCTTTTGTTACCCCAGATGTACCGTTTTACTTTATGTAAGAAGAGCTCAATGGTGTGGTATGGAAAGGGTTCTAAACATGTAAAGAACTTGTGGTAAAATCATCTATTTGAATGAGGCTAATCTCCCCATCCAAGAGAGTTTGCAGTGTATATATTGCTGGACTTCAACATTGAGATTCGTTATTAAAGGTTTGCAATTTGCTTCGCCTAATAGAGCTGATGGGTAGGTCATGGTCATACCCAAGTAGGGTATTCCCTTATCTACCCAAGAGTATAGAAAGGACTTTGATAGTATGGAGCGAGAATCTGTAGGGAGGCCCAGGTCCAGGATTAGTCATTTTGAGCAGTTTACTTTATAACAGGAAATAGCACTAAAGGATAACCCGACTTGATAGGCACATGGGAGTGAAGTCGTAGGGTTGCATAGCATCATCCGTAAACAGGTTTATAACATGGAGGCATTTAAGGAAGCAGAAATCAGATATGCCAAGGTGGGCATGATTTGCTTCAGCTAATGGTTCTATAAATAGGTTGGGAATGGAAGGGGGAGGGGTGTGGCCACAGCGGGCATGTGAGAAGTCATGTCTCACAGAGCTCCCTCTGTTTATCCTGGCAGTGATCCTTTCCCCGGACATTTGGGATGACACTACTGGCACCATCAGATTTCATACATTCCTGGGATTTCAGCGGTACCACGTGTGACCCCATCCGCGGCTGCCATGACCTGTAAGAAAAAAGAAGCGGTGGCCTTTAAGAGCCCATAATGGTGCTGCAGAAGCTTTGCCACCAAATACGCTGTGGGGAGGTGATAAAGTCAAGGACCCTAGAGCAAAAAGTAATTTCACCCGTGCATGGGGTAAGGATAATCCAGAAGATATGTTGTACTGCACCAGGAAACTATCTGAGCTCCAGGGACAGGGTGTGGATGAGGTAAACACTGATCCCCCTGTAATACACCTAGAGACTAAGGTCTGGTCGTGGGGCTGCTGCAGAAACAACTGTTTCCCCCCGACTCTGAATCACCATTTGGCTCTGAGGAGCTCTTGGAAAGTGAAACACAGCCTACATTAAGCCAGATCTTGCATGTAGTCGATAAATGCACAGCGTAGGTCAATTCAGTTAAGGACAGACTGGGAAAGAGAAGATATCCCAAAAAAAAATGTAAAAGAACCACTGCAGTAGAAAGCCACATTGGGTAATTGGGGGAAGATCAACTTCCACCATTACTCGCTGAATCACGCTCTATAACTTGCATGGTGAACAAAAATAGAGACAAGGCATACAAAAATGCCCATATAGTGGGGCTCCCGGAGAAGACCAAGGACATTTCATTGAGAATTGGCTGATGGATGTCTTCGGTAAGAGCGCTTTCACGCCACTATTTGCAGTGGAGAGGGCTCATAGTGTTTCCACCAGAGCCCTGCTGGGTAACGCCCCTAAACCAGTCCTGTCCAACTTCTGCCTCAACAAGACAGGGAGAAAGTGATGTGCATTGCAAGAGAATAGCCTAATAGCCAATACGATGGGGTGCAAGTGTCCTTTTATCTCAATTTTTCTGCTTAAGTGCAACACCAGTGTGCCAATTACTTTTATGTTAACCACCTCAATACCAGGCACTTAAACACCTTCCTGCCCAGACCAATTTTGAGCTTTCTGCGCTGTCGCAATATGAATGACAATTGCACGGTCATGCTACACTGTACCCAAATGAAATTTTCATAATTTTTTTCCCCACAAATAGAGCTTTCTTTTGGTGGTATTTGATCACCTCTACGGTTTTTATTTTTTGCTAAACAAATAAAAAAAGACCAAAAATTTTGAAAACAATATATGTTTTTTTTTTTTTCAGTTTCAAAACGTTGTAAATATGTATGTTTCCTCCTTCATTGATGGGCACTGATAAGGTGGCACTGATGAGGTGGCACCAATGAAGCGGCACAGATGGGCACTGATATGTGGCAATGATGGGCGACCCCGAATCGGCATGGATAGCTGGCACAGGTGGGCACTGACAGGCGGCACGGGTGGGCACTGACAGGCGGCACGGGTGGGCACTGACAAGCGGCACGGGTGGGCACTGACAAGCGGCACGGGTGGGCACTGACAGGCGGCATTGTATTGCACTGATGGATGTCAATCCGTGCCAAATAATGCATGCCAATCAGTGATGCCCATTGTGGGCACTGATTGGCATCCATTGTGGGCACTGACTGGCATCCATTGTGGGCACTGACTGGCATACCTGGTGGTCTAGGGTGGCATACCTGGTGCTGGGCATCCCTGGTGGTCCAGTGTGGGCATCCTCAGGGGGCTGCACTGATAATCGATCAGCACAGACCCCCCCACCCCCCCCGTGTCAGATCGGCTCCCCTCGTGTCTGACAGATGCAAGTGAGGAAAATCCGATCACCGGGTCTTCCTATTTACACTGTAATCAGCCGTGATTGGACACGGCTGATCACGTGGTAAAGAGTCTCAGTTGGAGATGCTTTACCGAGATTGTAGTTGTGGGGTGTCAGACTGACACCACGCAACAACGATCACCGCGATGCACGTCCCCGGGGGGCGCGCAGTGGCTCAAAATCCTGAGGACATCCTATGCCGTCCAGTCAGGATTTTGAAACCACTTTGCCGCCATCATTTGCCTATGGGAGGGCGGCAAGTGGTTAAACAATGCTTGCGACGTTTGGGGCTTCCATATGCCATGCTTTACCCAGCCCACTGAGGAGTCAAAGCTAATGGCCAAGCAATTTTCTTTAACACTGCTATTGATGGCGCAGATTGGCTTATGACAGAGCCAATGGCTGCTGCCTTTTGCAATACTCCACAAATACTGGGCATGTGTAGGCTTTATTGAAGAGAAATTGGCATGATATGACAATTACCCCATTCTATTTTTGTGAGATCTTGGTCTGTCACTCCAGGCCCTGGAACTTCTGTCCAATTTTGCTCAATATTCTGGCATCTAGGTTAACTGGCACAAGTCTCTGATTGTTCCGACTGACAATGGAGCTGCAGAATATTTGGGAATCATAATCTTCCCAAGAGTGGAGGATTACTGTATAGAGGTAGACTGTATACCTATAGAGTTAGGTGTTAAACTAATGACTCAAGGACTCCCCTAATGGCTAAACCCTATTCTCCCAGAGTTTCATTCCTTACCCAAGATTTCCCTGTTGGCTTCCAGAGGAGTGCAATATCTGACTCACATCAGTGAGAATTACAGCTTAAAAACGTGTGATTCCTTGAAGGTACAATTTGATCTCCCAAACACTTTTTCGTTTATTGCACTTGCACCACGCCTACCGTGTACAAATTAGCAGCTCCCCTTAATTGGTGCAATCTTCTGATATGGAGCTATTACTTACAGTGCCTTGCGAAAGTATTCGGCCCCCTTGAACTTTTCAACCTTTTGCCACATTTCAGGCTTCAAACATAAAGATATAAAATTTTATTTTTTTGTGAAGAATCACCAACAAGTGGGACACAATTGTGAAGTGGAACAAAATCTATTGGATATTTTAAACTTTTTTAGCAAATAAAAAACTGAAAAGTGGTGCGTGCAAAATTATTCGGCCCCTTTACTTTCAGTGCAGCAAACTCACTCCAGAAGTTCAGCGAGGATCTCTGAATGATCCAATGTTGTCCTAAATGACTGATGGTGATAAATAGAATCCACCTGTGTAATAAAGTCTCTGTATAAATACACCTGCTCTGTGATAGTCTCAGGGTTCTGTTGAAAGCGCAGAGAGCATCATCAAGACCAAGGAACACACCAGGCAGGTCCGTAATACTGTTGTGGAGAAGTTTAAAGCCGGATTTGGATACAAAAAGATTCCCCAAGCTTTAAACATCCCAAGGAGCACTGTGCAAGCGATCATTTTGAAATCGAAGGAGTATCAGACCACTACAAATCTACCAAGACCTGGCCGTCCCTCTAAACTTTCCGCTCAGACAAGGAGAAGACTGATCAGAGATGCAGCCAAGAGGCCCATGATCACTCTGGATGAACTGCAGAGAACTACAGCTGAGGTGGGAGAGTCTGTCCATAGGACAACAATCAGTCATACACTGCACAAAACTGGCCTTTATGGAAGAGTGGCAAGAAGAAAGTCATTTCTCAAAGATATCCATAAAAAAAGTCTTGTCTAAAGTTTGCTACAAGCCACCTGGGAGACACACCAAACACGTGGAAGAAGGTGCTCTGGTCAGATGAAACCAAAATCAAAATTTTTGCCCACAATGCAAAACGATATGTTTGGCGTAAACGAACACAGCTCATCACCCTCAACATACCATCCCCACTGTCAAACATGGTGGTGGCAGCATCATGGTTTGGTTGGTTTGGGCCTGCTTTTCTTCAGAAGGGACAGGGAAGATGGTTAAAATTGAGGGGAAGATGGATGCAGCCAAATACAGGACCATTCTGGATGAAAACCTGTTGGAGTCTGCAAAAGAACTGAAAATGGGACGGAGATTTATCTTCCAACAAGACAATGATCACAAACATACAGCAAAATCTACAAAGGAATGGTTCACAAATAAACGTATCCAGGTGTTAGAATGGCCAAGTCAAAGTCCAGACCTGAATCCAATCAAGAATCTGTGGAAAGAGCTGAAAACTGCTGTTCACAAACGCTCTCCATCCAACCTCACTGAGCTCAAGCTGTTATGTAAGGAAGAATGGGCAAGAATTTCAGTCTCTTGATGTGCAAAACTGATAGAGACATACCCCAAGCGACTTGTAGTTGTAATCGCAGCAAAAGGTGGCTCTACAAAGTATTAACACAATGGGGCTGAATAATTTTGCACGCCCCACTTTTCATTTTTTTATTAGTTCAAAAAGTTTCAAAAATTCAATAGATTTCGTTCCACTTCACAATTGTGTCCCACTTGTTGGTGATTCTTCACAAAAAAAAATATATATATATCTTTATGTTTGAAGCCTGAAATGTGGCAAAAGGTTGAAAAGTTCAAAGGGGGGGGGGGGGGGGGAGCCGGCACGCAAGGCATATGGACGCGTGAGTCCTGAGCTCCTCGCCACACGGGACATCCAGAGCCGGTCACAGCGACGAAAAGCACAGACAAACGGCAGATCTTTGCTCCGGAAGGTTGAGGGAAGTGCCCGGTTATGTCGAGCAGGAAAAGGGAGCACTCGCAGCCCGGAAAAATGACAGACTTTTTCGGCCGGTCAGGCCGCACGAGCGGGCAAGATGGCGCATCTGGTGCACGAGGCACACAGGCCGCAGAGAACACCTGCATGGAGGACGCAGCGGACGGTTGGGAAACTGAGTAGACAAAAGCACAAACATAAAGCACCACAGGTTGTTTTCCAATCCTCCTCCAGCACGAACAGCCCAGCCAAATCTAAGCCTAAGCTGACACAGGAGCTGGCAGACAGAGGGGAGAGAAACATGGCTACTGCTATTGATGACACATTGGAGTTTCAGGATGCAATTGCAGCATTCCCCACAAGCAACCAGCCAGTTATGGACTCCTCTAAAAGAAATGTTGGTCACACTGAGAGGGGCGATTCACACAGACATGCTGCAGTTAGTGACACAATGCAAGACTGAAGTGAGTGCGGTCAGTGACAGAGTCTCCCATATAGAGCATAAGATGGGGGAGTTCACAGACACATTTAACAATATGGTGGACGCTCACAATGAACATGATGAGGATATTTCCTGGCTTAAAGTGAAAGTGGCGGACCTGGAAGATCGTTCCAGGAGAGATAATGTGAAAGTTAGAGGCATACCTGAGACAGTCAAGCCCCAAGATTTGATGGCATACTTCACTACCATTATGCGCAAACTTCTTCCGGATGTCTCGCTAGAGGAACTAGCCATTGACCGTATACATAGGCTACCTAAGCCACAACACATACAGGCAAAACTTCCCAGAGACACTATAGCCAGGATACATTACTACAGAGTGAAGAAAAAGTTGATGTTTGCTATAAGGCAAGCAGTCCATCCCCCGGACTGCATCCATAGGGCTCACCTTTGCAGACCTGTCAGCCCACACTATGCAGCGGAGGCGAAATCTCCGGACTATTACCAAACCACTCAGAAACCACAAAATTCCATACAAGTGGAACCACCCAGCCACCTTAGTCATCTCCAAAGGGGATCAGGACTATCACATCAGCACATTGGAAGACGGCCTGCGTCTACTGGAAAAATGGGAAATCACCACCCCGGAGCTGTCGGCCCCTAAGGCTCACCAAGCAACAAAAGATGTTCCTGACGGTTGAGGCGGTCTCCTCTACTTACCGTGCTTTGTTTACATCCAACTATACCTAATTCTGGATGACCCCATCGGCATCGAGACTTGTGTTTCCCCCC
This sequence comes from Lithobates pipiens, assembly GCF_037356315.1. Taxonomy (NCBI): domain Eukaryota; kingdom Metazoa; phylum Chordata; class Amphibia; order Anura; family Ranidae; genus Lithobates; species Lithobates pipiens. The sequence continues at coordinate 225,136,839 of NW_027507784.1, forward strand.
GTTATCAACAGCCACTGTTGGCTCAGATTCCTAGGAATCAGTTCCTATATTTTTTATTATTTTTTTTTTACTTCTTGCTTTTTATTCAACGCTTCTCGTATTCCTGTATTTTTCTTTTTTGTTTTTCTTTTTTGTTTTTTCCTTTTTGGAAACAAGACTTTCTATACACAGTCAGTACAGTGTTCATCTATCCATCTGGTTAGTGTTGTGTATAGAGAGGATAGAAATTTTGTTCTGTGTTTAGTGTACTTATTTTCAGCTACTGCCTAAGTTACAAGTTCACTAGTCATGGTATTCAAAATATCATCTTTAAACGTTAATGGTTAAAATAGCCCGCAAAAGCGGCACATGTTATGGAGGGAGGCCCAACTACTACGCAGTGATGTCCTCTGCCTGCAGGAGACCCACTTTAAAGAAAGCAACCACCCTAAATTGTCTCACAAACACTTCTGTCTAATGCCCCAACAAAACAAAAAAAAGAGGAGTCACAATCCTTATCAAGCACTCCGTTGCATATAAGTACTGTATATATCCCATCACCAAGACAAAGAAGGGAGATATTTAATTCTTAACTGCGAAATCAATGTGGCCTACACCATAGTTAAAGCTTATGCCCCCAATGCTCGACAGGTGCATTCTCTTAACAAGCTCTGGGGGAAAATACAAAAAAAAAAAAAAAACAGCTAAGGGACATGTCATTTTATGTGGTGATCTAAACGCAGTTCCAGATAAAATCAGATGTGTCCAGCCCCTCCCCGAGGCTATCCTGCAGGCCTGAGATCGCAAAATTCATGAGTGCAGCTGGCCTATATGATGTGTGGAGGTGCCAGCACTCCACTGAATGTGACTTTTCTTTTTTCTCACAGGTACACATGTCCTATTCCAGGATTGACATGTTTCTAGTTGATACACTTTTATTACAGCGTATTTCTAGGTCAGAGATCGGTACCATTTCATGGACTGATCATGCACCGGTGTCGGTCACGGTTGGCGATGGCACCTTCTCTACCGGGGCGAACCGGTGGAGGTGTGATCCCCAGTTTAAAAACCCGGAAGTTATAAATGAGGTTACAGCCGCATTGCAAGAATTCTTTACGATTAATGATGTTGGGGAAGTGGACCCGTTCATTTTATGGAATGCACACAAAGCATTTACTAGAGGTCTTCTGATTAAGATTAGCGCGGGGGTGAACAGGAGGTGGTGGTAGCGCCTGGATAGCCTTTTGAAGGATATAAATGATTTAGAAATAGTGAATAAAGCAACACCCTCTTTCTCAATTAGTAATAGTCTAGCAAGAGCCCGCAATGACCTACGTACTCTACTAGCAGCCCAACACGCCAGGAACATTCATAAACTCAAAGCTAACCATTACACACATGGCAATAAAGCAGGGAAGCTTTTAGCCATGCAGCTTAAGGACAAAGTACTCAAGCAAAGAATACCATACATAATTCATCCACAAAACGGCTCCAGACTCACTAACCCTAAAGAAATAGCAGATGCATTCGGCTGGTATTACAGCAGCCTATATAACTTGAAGGAAGATGCTTCTTCTGTACAGCCCACACCTGATGCCATAGAACATTTTCTCCAGGTACTCAACCTCCCGAAGTTGCAACCACTGAACTTAGAGGAGTTGAATGCCCCATTTTCGTTAGCTGAAATACAAAAGACCATAGAGGCCCTCCCTAAAAATATATCGCCCGGTCCAGACGGATACTCCTCGGAGTACTATCGGACATTTTCCAGTATTCTGACCACCTATATGCAGAGGGTGTTCCGGGCAGCTGCCTCCTCAGCCTCCTTCCCACCCGAGATGTTATCGGCCACTATAGTGACACTACCTTAGCCGGGGAAGGACGCAGACAGAGTGCAGAACTTCAGGCCCATATCTTTGTTAAATGTGGACCTGAAGATATATGCCAAAATTTTGGGCAATAGGTTAACTAAGGTTCTACCTCAACTGGTACAGCCCGGTCAGGTGGGGTTCATTGCGGAGAGACAGGCCCTGGATGCTACTAGGAGGGTGCTGAACTTGATTCACTCGGCGTCCGGTGGGGGGGGGGGGGGCAGCGGTCCTCCTGTCACTGGACGCAGAGAAAGCCTTTGACAGGGTTCATTGGGGGTACCTCTCGGCGGTTCTGTCGAGGTTTGGCTTCTCGGGCCCGGTCCTCTCCGCCATCTCTGCTCTGTATTCCAAACCGTCAGCGCGTGTTTTTACAGAGGGCCTTTTCTCTGAACTGTTTTATATTACCAATGGAACAAGACAGGGGTGTCCCTTGTCACCCCTGATCTTTGCCCTTTTAATGGAGCCGTTAGCGGAGAGGATAAGGACCCACCCGAATATTAGGGGTATCAGCTCTGGATCCACAAAGCACTCTATATGCAGATGATGTGATTTTGTCTCTCGTGGATCCGGAGGGATCCCTGAAAATGGTGTACGAGGTGTTGGAAAATTTCAATGAAATTTCTTATTACAAAATTAAGTCCAGCATACTGGGTATAAATGTTCCATCGGATATGCGGAACCGAATACAAAATTCTCTACCATACGCCTGGGCATCTGAATCCATTCAATACTTGGGCATAAGGTTGACCAGCTCCTTATCTCAACTTTACAAATACAACTTTGAATCTGTCCCATTGAGCTTTGAGGGTGAGCTGTCCAGATTTAAAAAAAGTTTTTTTTTTTCTCTCCTGGTCTGGCAGGTTGGCCGCGTATAAAATGTTTCTACTACCAAAGCTCTTGTATCTCTTCAGGGCACTCCCTGTTGCATTGCCAGCTTCTTTTTATAGAACATTACAATGCCAACTGGGCAGATACTTATGGGAAGGGAAGCCAGCCAGATGCAGCTTTAGAGTTCTAATCAAACATAGACAGGTAGGAGGGATGGGGGTTCCAGAGCTGAAAGATTATCATATGGTGGCCATATTAGATCAACTTAGAGTTTGGTTCTATACACCTGAACAGACACGGTGGCATATATGTGAATTAGAACAGACACAACAGAGGGATCTCTCTGGGCTTCTATACACCGCGGAGATCGGAGACCCCGGACGATATAAACACCACCCTACTATAAACGCTACACTGCAGGCTTGGGCTTACCTACGCAAACACCAGCATGACAACACCGATCTTAAGTATCTCCCCATCCCCCTCAGAGCAATTAAGAGCAGTTACAATTCCACTCGTTGTTCAAATTTTAGAGAAGGCCCACATAAGATACAATTTAGATGGTACAGGACACCTTACATAATAGCGAAATATGCAGGAGAGGAGATGAACGTGTGCTGGAGAGGATGTGGCCAGGTGGGAAACCTGACACACGTTTTGGTTTTGTATTTCTTTACGAAGTTTCTGGGGGGAAATAGGTAAGTTAATAGCTAAGATCACAGGAATCTTAAACCCCCTCAGAGTGGAACAAGCTCTTCTAGGCGTGGAGTTGGATATTTATCCCCCCGCAGAGCGCACAATAGTGACACATATTTTATTTTTTATTTTTTTCCAAAATAATTTTATTAACAAATCTTGCAAAGATTACAAATATCTGAGACACTCGTAGTAAGCTAGTACAAGCAGTACGAACATGGAGCAGTTCTATGAGAAAATACAACTCTTGTTATTAACATTTTGCCATAGGCGTACATGCATCATAGTTGTATAGAAAGATTAGAAAAATAAGAGAGAAATAACAAAAAGATGGGGGGAAGGCAGGTTAACCAGTACAGCATAGTTATCGTAATCCGATTGATGTAAGTAGATTGAACGGACTAACATTCATCTGAAGTATTGGATTACATAGATAGAAAGCCCAAACACCCCGGGGGGGCTAATTTACGTTGTAACAATAGTTGTATGATGTGGAACTGTCACCTTAAGTGTAATAACTAAAAGCCTATGAGGCATTAACCATATTAGGTATAAACTAACGTCAAATATATGTGTGGGTATAGTGGCGTAATGGGATAGGTCCATATGCGGGTACTTGTAGCCACGTCCAGTCTCCAGGCTAGCCATCCACCCCAAAGGGGAGCACACTGTGGATGTAAAAGTATTTTCAATGAGTTAGTGTTGTTTAATTAACAACTGGACGTGGCCAATGAAGTAGGTCAGATCATCGTGTGTGTCAATGGGCGCATCTTAGTCTCAATTTCAGGACATAGAGCAGGAAGATATCTCCAAGAGCATACAGAAGGGTATAGTCTGGTGTTTAGGGTGGAGAAAAGGTGAAGGGGAAGGTGGGGAAGGGGGGAACCCTTCTAGAGGAGAGGTCGGGGTACGGGTGTGAGTGGGGGTTGGGCAAGTGGGGGATGGGGAAGGGGAGGACGGAGTTCGAGTAGTGTTAAGATTGTCTATTTTAGCTGTGTTTCAACGTGGCCGTGGTGTTGTGGTGGAAGTTTGGTGTAAGGTTGTGCGAAAATGGATACAACAGGCCCATGTGTTAGTAAATGTGGAGTGTCTGTCATTTGCTTGGTGGACCAGTCTTTCCATTTCTTCCGTCCTGTCAATTTGTCTGTACCATTCTTCAATGGTCGGGGGGGTTGTAGATCTCCAATGCCTGGAGATACATTGGGTGGCCGCATTAATCATGTGCAAGAGTAATGATTTCCGATAAGTCTTTTTCGAGAGGGAGGAATGATGTAGAAGGTATTGGGACGGGGAGAATTCTGGATGATGTGTGGTTACCTGGACTATGACACGGTGGACCTCACTCCAGTATGATTGGAGAAGTGGACAATCCCACCAGATATGCATGAAGGAACCAATGGCCGCTCGGCACCTCCAGCATGTTGGAGGGACCTCTGGCATGATTTTATGTACTTTGTCAGGCGTGCGGTACCATCTGGAGTATATTTTGTATCTATGTTCCTGTACTGATACATTGATAGTGCCCTTATGTGTATGCTCGTAAATCAGGTTCCAGTTGTCATCTGTCAATTTGGTCGTCAGGTCTCGTTCCCAGTGTTGTAAAGTAGTATTGTGTGGTGATGTGTCGGAGCTTAACAGTTTCGTAATACTTGAAATTAAATGTTTTTGGGGTTCTGAGCTATTGCATAAAGCTTCAAAAGGGGTTAAGTCCCGGTGCCAGTGTGAGATTGGTGTCGCTGATGTCAGAAAGTGTCTGATCTGGAGAAATTTAAAGAACGGGAGATGCAGGTCTGGAAATTTAGCAATCATGGCGGAGTGGGAGAGCAGTTTGCCCCGTTCAAAGAACTGGTGCGCTCTGTAGGGTGGATCTGAAGGCGGGAGACGGGGGTCCTGACCCCTCAGATCTGGGGGAAATTCAGGATTTTGTGAGATAGGGGTCATGGGTCCGTGAGGCTGTGTTATGTGCAGCGATTTACTCGTGTGTATAAAAGCCCTGAGAGTAGGGCCTATAAGGGGGTGAGACCAACAATTAGCAGGGATCACCCGTTTGGGGATCCAAGGAAGATTGGGTAAAGGGATGTGTGTAACAGCCTGTTCTAGTTGAATCCATGCTTTAGCGGTACGGTGTAGGTGCCAATCTACTATTCTATTGAGCAGACTCGCATTGTAGTAGGCGTGGAGGTCTGGAAGACCCAGTCCGCCACACTGTTTGGGAAGGATCAGTTTAGCCCAACTTAATCTTGGGGGTCGAAAGGACCAAATACATTTTCTGCAAATAGCTTTGTACGTGAGAAAAAAGGATTTAGGAAGCGTGATAGGGATAGTTTGGAGCAAGTAAAGTAGTCTAGGAAGGATATTCATTTTTAGAACCGCCAGTCTGCCAAACCAGGAAAGGTGCCCATTGTGCCAATTTAGAAGGTCGCCTTGTATTTTGGAGAGTGTTGGACCAAAATTCTTAGCATAAAGTTGTGACAAGTCGGTGGGTATTTTAATGCCTAAATATGTCAGGTCGTGTCTTTCCCAGCTAAAGGGGAAGTTTTGGCGGCATTGGTCAACAATATTGTCGGGTAGGGAGATGTTAAGAGCTTTTGATTTCTCAAAATTTATCTTGAGATTTGAAAGAGCACAAAACCTATCTAAGTCTTTCAGGAGATTGGGTAAGGAAGTTACAGGATCAGTAAGGAACAGCATGATGTCATCCGCATATGCGGCAATTTTATATTGTGAATTCTTAACAGTGACTCCATGGATGTTGGGATTCATCCTGAGCATGCGAAGGAGCGGTTCCATGGTGAGCACAAAGATAAGCGGTGAAAGGGGGCATCCTTGGCGAGTGCCATTGGCTATAGAGAAGGCGTTCGATAGGCGGCCGTTGACCCTAATTTTGGCAGAAGGGGAGGAATATAGGACGGAGATCATTTCGAATCATCAATGGAGGGAAACCTAAGTGTATCAACGCAGAGGTCATATAGTCCCAGGCCACCCTATTGAACGCCTTCGCTGCGTCTAGTGATAAGAGAAATCCTTTGGTGTGAGATGAGGTCAGCCAATGGTGAATGTTAAGGGTCTTTATGGTGTTATCCCTGGCTTCCCTGCCAGGGACAAATCCCACTTGGTCAGTGGATATAAGGTCTGGGAGAAGGGGCAGGATGCGATTTGCTAATATTTTTGCATATAATTTGATGTCCACGTTGAGTAAGGAAATGGGGCGGTAATTAGGGATCAATGTGGCGTCTTTGCCTGGTTTGGGGATCAACGTAATATGTGCTTCTAAAAGATCAGTCAAGGGTCTAGTAGAGGAAGAAAAGGAGTTGAATGTCTGAAGCAGGTGTGGTGACAGTTGTTCCGAAAAGGATTTGTAGTATGCCGCCGTTAGGCCATCCGGGCCCGGGCTCTTGCCCGCTTTAAGTTGTTTAAGGGCGCAAGTTTCTTCCTCCAATGTTAGAGGGGCATTTAGTTTGTCGCGTAGGAGGGGAGATATGGGAGGAGGGGAGTGTTCTGTTAAAAAGGTTTCTATTAGGTCAGCTCTGGTATTCACATTATCTGTATTCGGGCGTTGTGGCAGGTTATATAGGGAATGAAAATAGGACACAAACTGTTGGGCGATGGTATCCGAATCTATGATAGCTTCTCCTGTGGGGGTAGTAATCTTATGAATATTGAAACTCGCTTTCTGTTTTTGGAGGGCTCTAGCCAGCAGTTTACCAGATTTATTGCCAAACTCGTAAAACAATTTTTTGGATAAGATAAATTTTTTCTTTAATGTTTTTTGAAGAGCCTCTAAAAGATCCTCCCTGGTTTTAGTTAGTTCGGCAAGGTATGTGTCGGCTAGAGTAAGTTTGTGAGCTCGTTCTAGTAACTGGATACGTGCATAAAGTGAGTCTAAATGTGCTTTCCTAAGTTTATTTCGTTTCGCTGTCATTGATATAAACAGACCCCGTAGTACACACTTGTGTGCAGCCCAGACTGAAATAGGGGACATGTCAGTCGTGGTATTTTCTTCAAAATAGCGAGAAAGACATTCCACCACAGAGGCTTTGTTTTCGTCATCTAACAGTAGGGAGTCGTCCAGCCTCCATATGTGAGATCTAGGAAGGTTGCATGACAGACGAAGCGAGACAGTGATCGGATTATGATCAGATAGGAGTTTGGGTTCAATTGTAGCTTTGTCTAGGCAATGAATGTCAGCTTGGGAAAGGAAAAAGTGGTCCAGTCTCGAATATTTCTGATGTGGGGGTGAGAAGAAGGTGAAGTCTTTTTTCTGTTGGGTGTAAAGTGCGCCAGGTGTCGTGTAATGTCAATGTTTGTAGGTGTCGTTTTATGGCCCGCAGCGCACTATATTTCAAACAGGTTGTGCCAGTGGATGTATCCAAGGAAGGTGTGAGCGGAATGTTAAAGTCTCCTCCTAAGAGGAGGATTCCCTGTTGAAAAGTAGTGAGTTGGGACAAAACTTCCCTAAAAAAGGTCACTTGGTGAGAATTGGGGGCATATACGTTTGCTATAGTTATAGGTTTTTGATATATGGTACCTTTAATGAATAAATAGCGACCCAGTGGATCTTGTAGAGTATCTGTGACAGAAATGGGGCACTCTTTCGAAATCAATATTGAAACCCCTTTGGATTTTGCGTGGGCATTCGTTGCATGAAAAACCGTTGGATAGTAGGTGTTACGTAGCTTGGGAATCGCATCTGTTCTAAAATGTGTCTCCTGTAGGAGCGCTATATGGGCTTTAGCCTTGCGCAGGGTGTAGAGCAATTGAGCTCTTATTTCAGGCGTGTTGAGGCCTCTAATATTGAGTGAGTAAAAGTTGGTGTTGTTATGTGCAGTGGCATGAGATGAGGAATGGTATTCAGAGGAGGTACTGTCCATCATGGTAGGAGTAGGGGGGGTAGGGGAAAGGGAGGGTGAATCGGGGTGTGGAGACTTGGAGGTAGCGGGGGGGGGGTACTCGGAAAGATAGTGTAAGGAAGAGGAACTATTCCTCACGTAATGGAGGGGTGTACCACTGTCTAAGGTGGTAACGCACAATCTAATGTGTCGAGTGGGTGAAGGGGGCCCACGTCACAATGGGCCGGGATCCCTACAGCCCACCCAAACTCGGGGGTTAGCAAGTACAAGTCCTACTGCGGACGAAAAGTAATGTAACAAATGGGGTGAAGGCTCGGCACCCCAGGATTCATGAGATATGAGCATTGAAGCGGGGTACGATCTGTGCATGTAGGGGGGTTAGGGTGAGCCCCCAAAAGTTATATATAGAGGGCGTTAAGATCTGTTACTGTAGGCCAAATGTCCAATGAGACTACATTCTGCGTGGTACGTATACAGAGGCACGACCATGCAGCTTGAAGGACAGTCTTAAGGTAGAACGTACGGTCATGGCATTTGTCATATGACCTACAGAACCATAAAGTCCTCAACAGTAATAAACAAAACCAGTAACAAGTAGGGTGCAAGGCATTAGTCATGGTAAACTGTAATGATAACAAAACATACAACGCAAGACATTCGGTTAGTAAATCGGAGAAGGCAGTAGTAGTTCAATGCAACCCAGTAAACAGCGTATAACAGCGTACAACAGCATTCCTGGTCGCCACCGGTAAACACCGTTTGCGTGGCGAGCATGAATGCAGCGTCAAGTAAAATAATTAAACAAAAGCAGCATTGAGGACAAACATTGCAATAGGTCACCATCCCTTATGCCCCGTACACACGAGAGGACTTATGTCCGACAGACTTCCAAAGGAGTTCCGCCGGAGTTCCGCCGGAGTTCTGACAGACTTTTCGGCCGAACGGACTTGGCCACACACGATCACACTAAACTCCGACGGATTCGAACGTGATGACGTACGACCTGACTCGAATAAGGAAGTTCATAGCCAGTAGCCAATAGCTGCCCTAGCGTCGGTTTTAGTCCGTCGGAGTAGCATACACACGAGCGGAGTTTTCGAAGGGGACCGGGTCCGGCGGAGTTCCTTCGGGAAAATTTGAAGCATGCTTCATTTCTAAAGTCCGTCAGACTTTGGCAAATCAAAAGTCCGTTGCAGCCCACACACGATCGGATAGTCTGACGGACTCGGTCCTTCGGACTTTGGATGTTGAAAAGTCCGCTCGTGTGTACGGGGCATTAGGATTGAAAAAAAAAAAAAAAGGGGATAGAAGGGGAAGTTGAATCCAAGTTAGTTCGTGTGGCTTAGGCATTGTTCCTTAGACATGGTAGTCAGTGAAAGGGTTGATCTGTGGAACCCTTTTAAATGGTTGGAGGAGGCAATGCTCAGAAATATGATAGCTGTGACTCAGCAGATCAGCAGATACGTGCATGAAAGACGTGTCTCTATAAAGGTGGTGATGGCATAGACTAACCTGAGGTGATCGTCCCGAGGCCACTTGTAGCAAAGTTCCATTCAGGGAAGTGGAGCAACAGGAGCGTCGCAGTTATGATCAGAAGCCATCAGGTATAGGGGGGAAAAGGGAACAAAAGTTAAAGCAGCGAGCCAAAAAAAAAAAGAAAAAATTGAAAAATTGAAAAAAGGGCGGATCAGGGAGGTGACATAGTATTACAGTACAGGTCCCCAAGGAAGAAAAGGATGGGTCCGAAAATCTCAGAGAGAGAGCAGGCTCTGGGTATGGAAAAAAAAAAGAAGACTTAGCCTTGAAGGGAGCTACAGGAGGGAGCTGTAGCTTTCAGTGATCCCTTCTAGCCCTCCGGGAACGTGGAGAGGTAGAAGGGCTGAGGTCCCTAGAAGCGTGGTCACTGTAGTGACGTCCTCTGGCGTGGGAAGGTGATCTTCTCCTACGGTTACCAGAATCCTGAGTTTCCATTCGCTCTGGGTGCTGTTTGTTCGCTCTGTAGGCCAGTGGGCGAAAATTTGCATACCAGTTAGGAACAGCGACCTCAGGTATACCTAATGTTGCGCAAAAGTTGGGCAAGTCCTCCGGCATTTTGAGGTGTGCAGTGCGGCCTAAGTGAGACGCTGTGAGGCAGAAAGGGAATCTCCATTTATACGCAATACCTCTGGTTTTCAGCGTTTCCAATAAAGGTCTCAGATCTCTGCGTTGTTGCAGGGTGATGCCCGAAAGATCCTGGAAGATTTGTATAGGAGCAGATTCATATGTGATTGGCGACTTGGTTCTGGCGTTCCTCAATATGCTTTCCTTGAGCTGGAAATCTACCAGGCAGCACACTATGTCACGCGGGGGGTCGGTGTCTCTACCCCTAGGCCGCAACGCGCGGTGAATCCTTTCCATGGCGATGGCTGTTTGTGGGGGTCTGTCTAGGATATTGTTGAAAATGGAGACCACAGCTGGGGGGATATGCTCACCTTCTACAGATTCGGGGAGGCCTCTGACCCTGAGGTTATGGCGTCTCCCCCTGTTGTCCAAATCTCCCATGTTTCTCTGCATTTCCCTAAGCTGTAGAGTGTGCCCGTCCACTTTCCTGGTGGTCTTGCGCAGCACAAGGTCGTGTTGATCATATAAAGTCTCCACTGTTTGCACTCGATCCGAGAGAGCCCTTATATCCAGGCGGAGCTCTGCAATGGCCGCCGACAGCGTGTCTTTAATGTCTGAGGCAACCAGACGCAGGTCCTGCATATTAAGCGGAGATGAGGACGCTTCACCCGAGTATGGGAACCCGCTGGGCCTGTGTTCAGAGGAAGCCGTGCGGGGTGAGGTTTCCGACAGGATAATGTCAGCTGGTGAGGAAGGACGCGTCACCGAGGTTCCTCGATGAGACGGCGCCATGTTGCTTCCCTGCGAGCGGAACATGTCGGGGATGATACGGTTCTGCCCGCTCGTATTTTCACGCGGGGAGCGGGAGCGTGAGGCCGAGGAGCCGCGGGAGGCTGTGACCATCATTAAGGGGTGAAAGGTGCGATTGTACCTCGGAATAGTAGTGTGTATTCGCCTGAGGTGCCGGAGCTCTCGAGTTATGCGTCCGCCATCGAGCTCATCCAAGCCACGCCCCCCGACACATATTTTATTTGCGGCTCGGCTGAGTATCACACGAAAATGGAAATCTACTGCTTCCCCTTTGTTGTCAGAAGTAATGGCTTTAGTTGACCACTCGTTTGAATATGAAAAAACGATAGCATATCAAGAAAATAGAATACAATCCTTTCTTCGGAAATGGGCCTTATGGGAAAAGTATAGAAGACGTCCTTAGATATACTTGCTAGAACAGTTATGACTTGTTTGAATTGCTGCAAATCTCTCATTCCAACGTCGATGATGTCTAGACGATTATTAAAATACTCGATCATTAACGTATAACGTATGTACAGGACAAGGAAATACATGTACTTTCGGTTACATTACTTTCATGATACAGCATAGGATATGTACTCTTCTGTTTACCTGACCTTGCACGTGTATCTTTTGATTGTTATTCTGTGAAACTTTCAATAAAAAGATTGTTAAAAAAAAAAAAAAAAAAGAAAAGTTCAAGGGGGTCGAATACTTTCGCAAGGCACTGTATAGGTAGGGTTGCACCAATACCACTTTTTTTTAAGACCGAGTAAAAGTAGAGATACTTTTTTCAAGTACTCGCTGATACCGATTAATGGTACTTTTTTTTTTTTTTTTTTAAACTTAATGTTTATTGAAATTTTTGAAAAAAAAAAGAAGGACATAGACATCACCAAATGGGCATATCCCGGTGTGAGTATAAACAGAGATGATAATAAAGGCAAGGTATTCAAACATTCATAAAAGAATGAGGAAAGAAAAGTAAAGATAGGGGGGGGGGGGGGGAGGTAGAGGGGCATAGTTACACACGTAACTAGAGTTAGTCAGTGATCACCAAACATAAATAATAGTAATTAAGTCCTTAATAAGATATAGACGATGGGTATGATCATAGTAGAGGAGCACTCCTCGGATTAGTAATCCAGAGCTCCCAGGATCTGCGAAAACGACTTGTGGAATGGTTAGCTTTAGCAAAATAGTGTTCCATCTGAAAGTTCTGGTTAAGGATTTGAATGACTTCTTCCAATGTGGGGGGGAGGGCTGTTTTCCATCTTCTCGCAATTGCGAGTCTGGCTGCAATAAGTATGTGGGTAACCGGAGTACGGAGGTGGTTAGGCCAAGCAGGGATGTGAAGTCCCAGTAGAAGATCCAGTGGGGATAGAGGAAGGGTTACTCCAGAGAGTGAGAGAATTAGGCTCTTAACTTTGTCCCAGTAGCTTCTCAATAGGGGGCATTCCCACCAAATATGTAGCAGGGAACCGATTTTGTCGCAATTCCTCCAACACTTGGGCGAGGTGTTTAAGTATATTTTAGCCAGTCTTTCTGGGGTAAAATACCATTTATGAAATAGCTTCTGTGTGGATTCCCAGTGAGTGATGCAGCGGGATAAACGTAGTGGTAGTAGGAGGGCTTTCTGCCATTGTAGCTGCGTCGGTGGCTGGTCTGTAAGGGGAGACCAGTATTGCATGCTGGAGGAGAGAAGATCCGAGTGAGGTTCGGTGAGGAGTTTGTATATCACAGAGATCCCTTTGCTTTTGGGAGTTTCAAGAGTATAATGTGTAAGTAAGGGGAGTGTCAGACAGTCCAAGGATGAGTATCGCATTTTGGAGAGCATAGATCTGATCCTTAGGTAGAGGAGACGTGAGAAATGAGTCTCCATGAGACGTGTAAAGGTTTTCAAGGTGGAGCCTTCAAAAAGCGATCCAAGGTAAGTAAGGCCTCGGTTTGTCCATTCTGAGAGGGGTAGATCCGGGGAGATAAGTTGAAGTGCATCAAGGGGTAGTTTAGTCAAGGTCTCCACCGAGATCCCATCCGTTGATTGTATTAGCACTGACCATGTTTTCTTTGAGGCCGTGATGGTGTCAAGTGGGTAACGCAGGGGAGGGAGCTTAAGCCAGGTGGCTGCAAGCAGAAGCTTAGTGTTTGTGTCCAGTATGGTGGATTCGATCTGTTTCCAGTTTGAATGACGGTTATCCGACCACCAAGTTTTCAGTTGGTCTAGAATGGAGGCTCGGTAGTAGGCCTGGACATTAGGTGCCCCTAGCCCTCCAGAATGAACTGGAGTCAGTACTATAGACTTCTTCACTGTAGGACGTCTCTGTTGCCAGATGAAAACGTTAAGAATCCCCTGAAGTTTTTTGAGTTGGTGTTGTGTCATTGGGAGGGGTATGGTTCGAAAAAAATATAGGATATGCGGCAGCAGATACATTTTAGCCTGAGCTATCCTTCCAGCCCAAGAGGCCGGAAATCGGCTCAGGTCCTTAATGAGGCTAGTAAGCTTGCCCACGAGGTCTCCGAGATTGGTTCTAAGTAGTAGTTGGCTAGGAGATGTCAAATGAATTCCCAAGTAGGGAAGAAAGGAGTTCGGGGCCCAGACAAAGGGGAAGGTGGAGGAGATTGATTTTGACGTTTGCGGGTCTAAACCAAGGTTCAGCATGAGGGATTTGCTATGGTTCAGTTTATACATGGATATTCTGCTGAACTGTTCCAAAACTGCGTGTACCGCAGGAAGCGAGGAAAGAGGGTCAGTCAGGACTATGATTACATCATCGGCGTAGAGGCCAATTTTGTGATCAGTATCTCCGATTTTTATTCCAGATATCTTTGGGTCTGATCTTATCGTCTGTGCTAACAGCTCCATCACTAGGGCGAAAATCAGTGGGGATAGCGGACACCCTTGTCTGGTGCCGTTGGTGATTTGGAAAGGTTGGGAGACTACTCCCGATGTCCAGATGCGTACCGAGGGGTGGGAGTATAAGCCCATTATCGCTTTATGAAACGTGCCAGACACTCCAAATTTGTGGAGGACTGCCTCCATATAGGGCCAGTACACCCTGTCGAACACCTTCTCTGTGTCCAATGCCAGAAGCAGAGAAGGCGTTCCAGTATGCTCCGTCCACTGTATCAAGTCGATAAACCTTCTAGTGCCGTCGGATGTCTGCCTGCCAGGCACAAATCCGACTTGATCAGGGTGTATGAGTTGGGGAATGACAGAAGACAGTCGTTGTGCGAGTAATTTAGCATACAGTTTTGTGTCCGTGTTGAGAAGGGAGACAGGGCGGTAGTTGCCTGGATTGTCCGGGGGTTTACCTGGTTTGGGGATGGTGACTATCAAGGCTTCAAGGGATTCTTTCGGCAGTACTCCTGTGGTGGCGAACTGATTGTACATGTCACATAAATGGGGGACTAATAGTTGGGAAAACCGCTTGTAGTATTCGCTAGGAAGTCCGTCGGGGCCTGGAGCTTTATGTAGAGGGAGGTTTTGGATCAATTTGTGGATCTCAGAGTGTGTAAAAGGAACTTCCAATTGTTTGAGTTGTGTCGGGGATAGAGAAGGGAGGGAGATAGAGGATAAGAAATTGGCAATGTCGTGTTGGGAGGGGGGTGAAAGTGGATCTGAGCCTGACAGATTGTACAATTTTGTATAAAAAAATGTCCAAATTCATTTGCAATATCTAGCGGGTTAGTCATGCGTCTGCCCTGGGAGTTAGTGAGGTGTGTGATTTTTTTTGTTGGCTAGTTGCTTCTTAAATTGTCTAGCCATATAGGCCCCTGGTTTATTGGCTGCTGAGTAGGTCAGCAGGCATAGTCTTTTAATGTAGTAATCAAAGTTTTTACGAAGGTGGTCACTGAGCTGGAGTCGGAGGTTTTTGAGTTCCGAGGAGACAGCCTTCGATGGGGATTTCTTGTTGGTGAATTCTAGAGACCTGATTTTAGTCAGGAGGGATTCCGTCATGCGCGAGTGTTTTTTCTTTGCCTGAGAGCCAAGTTTAATAAAAAGACCTCGTAGGCAAGCCTTATGTGCGTTCCATACTATGGAGTGATCAGAAACTGAGTTGACATTTTGTTGGAAATAAGTCTCAATCTCGGATCGTATTGCAGTTTCAAAGTTGGGATCATTAAAGAGGGAGGTGTTAAGCCTCCACACCGTGTGTTTGGTCGTTTGAGAAGGGGAAGCCAATTTAATCGTGACCGGAGCGTGGTCAGACCACAATATCGTGCCTATGTGGGAGGATTCAATAGACTGGAGTAAATGTTTGTCTGCGATAAATAAATCGATACGAGAGTAAGACTGGTGGGGAGGAGAAAAGAAGGTGTAATCTCTCTCTAAATCATGCATGCATCTCCAAGCGTCATATGAGTCCTCACGTTGGAGGAGAGAGGCCAAAGCTGAGGGCCTGCATCGTGAGAAACTGGTGGTGTTCAGCGTATGGTCAATAATTTCATTAAAGTCTCTGCAGATTAGCAGAGGGGAAGATCTGTAGGGTGCTATTTTGGAGAGGAGGGTGGAGTAAAACTTCTTCTGGGCACCATTAGGGGCATAGATATTGACCAGAGTGAGAGGGCGACCGTCAAAGGTGGCTGAGAGGACGATGAACCTTCCATCCTCATTGCATTCACAGTGGTGTAGCGTGAAGTTAACGCTAGCGTTCACAGCGATCATAACTCCCCTCTTCTTTTTCGGGGCGTTAGCGAAGAAGCAGTGGGGGTATTTCTTGTTGCTACACTGGGGTGGCTTGAATTTAGAGAAATGTGTCTCTTGGACGCAAAGGACATCTGCATGATGACCCAGTGCTTCCTTCCATATTAGATTGCGCTTAAAAAGGAGAATTGAGGCCTTTAACATTTAGTGAGGTGATCGTGAGAGACATGATAAGAGTTTTGCCAGGGAGATGCAAGCAAGCAGAGAGAGATCAAACAAACCAATGAATACCAAGCCAAGAGAACAGAAAGGTTGAGTAGGCAAAAAACAATCACAAATGAAAAATAAAAAAAATTAAAATGTTAATGAACTGTTATATAACAAGATATAACAACGTATAACAGTGAGAAATGTCACAAAGGATGTGTATGCAGCACACTAATAACCTGGGGGTTGGAGGGAAGAAACAGAAGGTATATTGCCCAGGCTGGATATGACAGCTCTAGGGGAACTGGGGCATTAGCATAGTCAGGTTTTTTCCGCCAGTTTGGTCGCGGCACGTCTGGTGGGTCCAGAGGGTGAGCCGGAGGAGTTAGATTGACCCGTGTCTCCCGGGGGAAGAGGAAGGAAGCCCCAATTGGTCAATTTTTTATATCCATCTTTCGGGGTAAGGATTGGAACAATTTTCTGCTGGTGGGTGACCAGTAGCTTGGTAGGGAAGCCCCATTTGTATGTTATGTTTTTCTGTTGGAGGATGGAGGTTACCGGGGAGAAGGCCCTGCGCATCTCCATTGTGGCCGGCGACAGGTCAGTGAAGAGCTTAATGGAAGCGTAGAGGGCCGGTAGGGACTTCAGGTTTCGCGCGGAAGAGAGTATTTGTTCCTTGACCTGGAAGAAATGTATACGGGCCAGAACATCTCTGGGGACGTCATCTGGGAGACGTGATGGTTTTGCAATTTTATGGGCACGATCTATGAGCATGTTTCGTGCGGTCAGGCGAGGAAGTAAGGACGAGATGAGTTGTTGCAAGTATGGGGTCAGGTCGCTTGGCATGACCGATTCGGGAATGCCTCTAAATTTGATATTATTTCGTCTGGAGAGGTCTTCCAAATCGGCCAGTTTCATTTTTATGTGTCGGAGTTCTTCCGTGTGATGGTCTTGCACATCTAGCAATTTGTTGTGTGCTTTAGAGTAATCTTGAAGATTTTCTTCAAGAGCGTCAGTGCGTTCCTCAATGCAATCAATGCGGTCATGCATCTGGGAAATAGAGATCTGTAGCTCCCTGTGTAGGTCTTGCTGCAAGGTAAGTAGCATGTTTTTCAATGTGGATTCAGACACCGTGCTGTCTGAGGCAGGCATGGCCGCCAATGAGGGGGGTAGTATGAGAAGTATGAGTCCTGCCCACAACTGCAGACCAAAGCTGCTTTTTGGCATGTGGAGCTTTGTTTGGGGAATGTGCTGGGGAGGTAGCCAGTCTCTTACCTCTGTCAGCCATGAGGTCTCCTGGGGACTCCACCGGGGGAGGAAGAGTGTCCATGATGTCCCTGAAAGCATCCGGAGCGTCCTCCTGTGCTGAGTGCAGTGCGGTGTGATGGCCCAGCGAGGCTGCGGAGGCAGCGTGCGGCGGGTTGAGAGGGTCGGCGCCATCTTGGGCCTTCTGCATAGCGGCAGCTGTCGGATAAAAATCCATTAAGTGGCGGGGTTTGGGCGGATTATACGGCAATTTTGACATGCCCCGTTCGTCCCTGCTCCTTCCCCGCTCCGGTGGTGTGGGTTGGGGAGAGGAAAGTCGCTGCGTGTTGCCGATATCCAGGCCGTGGAGCGGAGCTCGGATCTCAGGCAGCCATCCCGGTCCGCAGCAGGCCACGCCCCCACTTTTTTGTTTGTTTAATGTCATGTGGCAGTGGCACTAATATGCAGCACTGAGGATGCATGGACTGTGTCAGTAGTTATTTTTTTATTGTTGACATTTTTTTTATTTATTTATTTATTTTTTATGTTTTTTTTGGAGTGGAAGGTGTCAGTGTGTATTTGATTTTATTCATTTATTTTTTTTTTTTTTTTTCCATAATAAATTTATTGAAATGCAGAAATACAAGTGTACAATATTCACAGATATATGCAGCACTTTAGTGTGAAACAGTCAGATAGAAAAGTACAATATTAAAGTTAAGGAGATATCTTAGTTATACATGTATCAACTCCCTGGTGGGGTCTCTACAGGTGAGGGAGTTGTCTAAAGAGAGCGTACAAATCCTACATTCACCATAGAGCCTTGTGTAGTGGTGTGCTATAAGTCAGGGGAGGGACCAAACTTCGAGAAGGGAGTGGAAGAGCAAGGGATAAAAGAGAGAAAAGAGAAGAGAAAGAGAAAATGAGAAAAAAGAAAAAAAAAAAGGGGGGGGAGAATCCCAAAAATGGGGGGTGGGGTAAAACTTAAAGGGGGAAGGGGAAGGGTAGAGGGGGGCCTATTAGGGAACAGGGAGGGAGGAGGGGGATAAAACTATGTTGAATCCCTTCTGTCATCACTAACCGTTCTCCAGTACAGTTTGCCCATGCGGGTCAGTAGGCCTCCAGTCCATTCGCCACAGGTTCAACTATTCAAGGGCTATAGGCTCGGAAACGTTGTGTCATTTTAAAGTGAATCCAACATGCCCACGTATTCGTACATTTTGTGATTCGTTCCTGAGAAATGTGAACTAGCTCCTCTAGCTCTTCTATTTTAGAGATCCTTCGAAACCATTCTCCCACCGTAGGAGTGTGTGTCGATCGCCAATGTACCGGAATACATAATCGAGCAGCGTTTACTAGGTGCATAGCTAGTGACTTAAAGTAAGTGTGTTTGGGTAGACTAGTGTGGTGTAGCAGGTACTGAGCTGGGGAGTAATCTAGCGTGTACGTGGAGATGTGTGCAATAAGTCCATGTACCTCCTTCCAAAAAGGTTGTAAAGCCTCACAGGTCCACCAAATGTGGAGCATTGTTCCCTCCGCCCTGTCACATATCCAGCATCTATCCGGGATCACCAGGGAAAATCTGTGTAAGAGCGTAGGGGTCCTGTACCACCGTGTATCGATTTTATAGCAGTTCTCTTGAGCCACATTGAGAGAACCTTTGTGGACATATTCGTTAATGAGAGACCAGTCACTGTCAGTAAGGGAAATTCCCAGCTCCCTTTCCCATGCCATATGCGCCGTATCCGGTGCTGTAGGCCTGTCGTCAGTGAGTATGGCATAAATAGACGTGATCAAGTGTCTTTGCGGAGGAGGTTTCGAGCATAACAGTTCGAAAGGGGTCAACTGTCTCCTCCACGTCCCTATCGGGGCTTGGGAGCATAGGAAATGTCTTATTTGTCTATAAGTCCAGAATGGAAAGGAGTTGGAGCGGGATAGGGCGACTAAGTCCTCGTATGTATGAAGGGAACCATGTGCAAAGAATTGGTTCACTAGAACCTTAGCGTGCGGCCAAACCTGTCCTAAGAAGTCGTTGGACATTCCCGCGGTAAAATCGGGATTGTTCCTTAACGAGGTAAGGGGTCCGGGAGCCGAGGAGAAAGCACCATTTTTAGTCGCCTGTCTGAAGGCTTCCAGAGATGGGCCAATAAAGGGGCGCGTCAAAACCTCCATTGGCCAATGTCGCGGCAATATCCAAGGTAAAGATTCAATCGGGTAGCGTATAAGTGATTTCTCCAGGGATACCCAGATTTTCCCCACCACATGTATATTCCAGTCGACCAAACGCGTACGATGGGTTGCTAGGTAGTATTTGTAAAGGTCCGGCAGACCGATACCTCCTTCTGATTTTGGACGGGTAAGGCGCTGATAGCTAATGTGTGGGGGGGCGTTCCTCCAAAGGAACAAGGAGGCTGCTTTCTTAAAAGCTGCAAAAAATGAGGCTGGTATTTTGATTGGGATGCCCTGCACAAGATAAAGAAGGCGCTGCAAAGTTATCACCTTCAGTAGAGCCGAGCGTCCAAACCAGGACACGTTAAGGTTTCCCCAGTCTTTTAGATCCCGTTGGGCTTTTTTAAGAGCTACCAGGAAGTTTGCACTATACAGCTCATCTAGGTTGGCCGTAATTTGAATTCCCAGATACGTGATGGCTTTTTTGTTCCAAGTGAATGGAAATGAGGTTACACATCCCTCTACCTCATGTTGTGGCAAGGAGACATTCAACGCGTGTGATTTAGTGTAATTAATTTTCAAGTGGGATAGTTTCCCAAAGTCTTCCAAATTCTGTAGTAGGTTGGGTAGTGAGATACGTGGGGCAGATAGGGAGAGGAGTATGTCGTCTGCAAAGGCGGCAACCTTATATTCTTTATCGTGGACGGTAAGGCCTTTGATATTGGGGTTACTGCGGATTTGATTAAGAAAGGGTTCCAGCGAAAGTACGAATATTAGGGGGGGCAGAGGGCAGCCCTGACGGGTACCATTGCTGATGGTGAAGGCGCTCGACAGGTGACCATTAATGCGCACTCTCGCATTTGGAGAGGAGTAAAGTGCCATGATATGGGCCAACATGCGGGGGCCGAGGCCAATTGTCCTCAAAACCTCCCGCATGTAGTCCCAGGCCACCCTGTCGAATGCCTTCTCTGCATCCAATGATAAGAAAAAACCTTGGGTACCCGAAGTCTTACACCAGTGGTGGAGATTCAGCGCTCTGATGGTATTATCCCTGGCCTCTCTACCAGGGACAAAACCGACCTGGTCCAGGGATATGAGATTGGGAAGGAATAGGGATAACCTATTAGCTAACAGCTTGGCGTACAATTTGGTGTCTACATTGAGGAGGGATATAGGTCTGTAATTTTGAACCTGAGTTGCGTCCTTACCTTACTTCGGTATGACCGTGATATGGGCTTCTAGCATGTGGCCAGTAGCTGCATTGGGAGAGGCTAAATAATTAAAGGCGGATATCATCTCACGAGACAATGTTGGGAAAAAAAACACTTATAGTATTGAAGCGTGAACCCGTCTAGGCCCGGGCTCTTACTCGTTTTCATTTGTTTAAGAGCAGTCTGGAGCTCGTCTGTGGATAGAGGGTGTTCCATTTCCTCCGTTTGTTCCCGGGAGAGGGTGATGGGGCAATATTGTGATAGGAACTCCCCGATGGCTTCCATTCTTTTATCTGCTGGGGTATGGCGAAGGTTCACTGAATTCAGGTTATATAGGCCCGTGTAGTAATCCTCAAATTGTCTGGCTATATCCTCATTTTTAGAATAGGGGGTACCTTGATTATCTCTAATCTGATGAATAATGTTAGAGGGTCGCGAGTTCCGCACTGCCCGCGCCAAGAGCTTTCCGCATTTATTACCGTGTTCATAGAACACTCGGTGGTTGACAACATATTGCCGTCTCGTACGTTTACCTAACTCCTCCAGTAATAGAGAGCGGGTGGATGTCAATTCCTGGAAGGAACGTTGCGAAAGGGAGGATTTGTGAGAAGCCTCCAGTCGTCGGATTTTGTCCGTCAAGCGTTGTATGGTCTCCTGCGTCTGGAGTTTGACCTTAGCAGCTTGTGCCAATAGTTTCCCCCCCCCCCCCCCGGATCACACACTTGTGAGCCTCCCATAAGGTAAGTGGGGAGAGGTCCGGGTTGGCATTTTCCTTAAAGTACGTGAGGATTTGAGAGTTCAAGCGCGCCTTAAATTCTGCATCTTTGAGCAGGGCCGAGTTCAAACGCCATATCTTAGTTCTGGGTGTGTGCGTCGGAAAGGTCAGGGTGACTGAGACTGGGTGGTGGTCGGACAGATACATGGGGTCTATTGTCGCGTGCGAGAGGTAGTTCAAGTCTGGTTGAGATAGGAAGAAGTAATCTATGCGTGAGTATTTTTGGAAGGGGGTAGAGTAGAATGTGAAGTCCCTACCCGAAGGGAATAGGGTGCGCCACATATCATGTAAAGACAAGTTCTGTAATTGTAATTTAATCTGGCGAAGGGCTCGATATGTTAACGTGGAGGTGCCAGAGGAAGTGTCGATCTCTGGAGTCAGGGGTACGTTAAAATCCCCCCCTAGAAGGAGAATACCTTCCTTAAAAGAAAGCAGGAGCTCACTAACTTTTCTGAAGAAGGATACCTGGTGATCATTTGGGGCATAGATATTAGCTAGTGTCAGTGGCTTAGAAGCGTAGTAACCTTTAACAAAGACAAACCTACCCTCGGAATCTGTTAGGGAATCTATGATTTGGAACAGAGCATGTTTAGATATAAGTATAGAGGTTCCTTTTGTGTTTGATGTGGGGTTTGTGGAGTGTACTACTGAGCGGTAGATGCCATTAGTAAGTTTTGGGACGGAGTCCGAACGGAAGTGTGTTTCCTGGAGGAAAACAAATTGAGCCTTCTGTTTGGACATGGCAGACAGGACTGGAGAACGTTTTTCCGGTACATTGAGGCCTTTAACGTTAAGGGTCCTTTCACACGGGGCGGATCAGTTCTGATCCGCCCCGTGGATGTCCGTTTGCTCAGCGGGGATCACTCCGCCGATCCCCGCTGAGCAGGGAGATGACAGGTCTGTCTCCGCACACTGTGCAGGGACGGACCTGTCACAGCGCCGCTCTCCCCTATGGGAGATCGGATGACGACGGACCGCAGTGCCCGTCGTCATCCGATCCGATCCGCAGACGGATGGAAAAATAGCTTTTTCCTCCGTCACACTTTTTCGGATCGGAGCGGGTCGGATGTCAGCGGACATGTCACCGCTGACATCCGACGCTCCATAGACCTCTATGGAGCACCCGTTCAGGTCCGCCTGAAAAACTGACAGGCGGGCCTGAACGGGACGTTAGTGTGAAAGGGGCCTAAGAGACACACACTTCAAGGAGAGGGAGCTATGGATCTTCCTATTTTTTTGCATGATGCTGTGGGGGGACACCACACAGATTTTGCGAGGTCTCGTCTCCCTTTTATGAACCAGGATTAATTCACTTACACCCTGACAAATGTACTGGAGAACGGGCCAATATACTTTCAAAAGGAGGATAACGGAGGGGCAGGGTTGGGTAAGGAGGGCCAAAGGAGAGTGAGGGTGCCGAAAAAAAAAAAAAGGGGGGGGGGGGGAAGGATAGAAAAGAAGAACTAGAAGGAGGGAGAAGGAAAGACCACGTAGGCTAAGGAGGATAGCTATGTCGGGGAGGGGGAGAAGAGACCCAGATGTTGGGTGCAGGGGGGGGTAAAGGTCAAGAAGGTGGGGAGTAGATAGAGGAAAGAGTACCAGAGGTGGATACAGAAATACCAATCCACCTAGGAAAGAGAAGGCTGGTTGGTCAGCTAGTTCTTGTATAGAACCGCTGCAGGGGGGCAATGAGAGTAACGGGACTCATTTACTACTGCGATGCCGAGGCACTAGGCATGTAACGGTTAGTGAGGGGACCGATGACATAGGAGGCATGTCCGGGCGTACCTCACCATCTTTATTAGCTAGTCAATATAACCAGGTATTGGGCATTTCAGTCTATCTTGATTTTATTTTTTAATTATTTTCACAATTTATTTTTTACAATTCTTTATTTTATTATTAGCCCTGTTGGGGGGCTTTGGTGAGATATGAGGGGTCTTAAAAGACCCCTGACATCTCCCTTTTGAGACACAGAAAGGGACTGAGGACAGATTCCCCAGTCCCTTTCTAAGCAGCATCAGCCTCACTGCAGATGAATGGACAGGAAACAGATGCTCTTCTCCATTTAAACTGAAACATCATAAACACAGTTTGTGATGCTCAGTTATGAATGGACAGAGTCAGTGATCACTGACTGTTCATTCAGAAAAGGAAGGAGCCAGTAAATGACAGATTTACTGGCTCCTTCCTCTGCTCTCCATCCTGGCAGATTGTCAGCACGGGACAGGAGCAGAGTACACGGAAGGGGGACAAGAGTGGCGTACACAAAGGGGGACAGGAGTGGAGTAGATTGGGGGGGAGCAGAAAAGATGGAGGGGGATAGGAGGAGAACATGGAGGGGAAATTGAGGAGTATACAGGGGCAGTCAGGGGTGATTGGTGTGGTGATGGGGAGAGTTAAAGGCACCAATCTCCCTGTATAGATTTCGATAAAGCAGCTGAAAGCCAAGGGGGGGGGGGGGGAAGAGGAGAAGCGGCTGTCAGCTACTTTATTGAAATCTATTCAGGGGGATCATTGATTGTAACTCCCCTCACCACCACATCAATCATCCCCTGACTACCCAGGTATCAGATAAAGCATCGGAGCATTTGCCCGAGCACAAGTATTCGGACAAATACTCGGCATCGGCACCGATACTAGCATTGGTGCAACCCTAGTTATAGGTACTGCCTAGGAAAAAGCCCTTATTGACCATATATAAGGCCATGCAACTCACTATGCATCAAGTGATGGAGCGTTTGCATGTGTCCTGGTTAGAGGTGGTACCCAATCTAGATGGAGAGGATTGGGAGGAAATTTATGAATACCCATTTATACAATTAGGTTCTACCAGGAATAGATTAGAATAGTATAAATTACATCATCAAATATATCTCACTCCCCAAAAACTTCATAAAATCTACCCTCAATGTCCCTTTACTTGTTGGTGGTGTCAGCTATTTGCACATGATTTGGTCATGTCTTGCTATACAGTATTTCTGGGGTGAGGTGTTTGAATTTATTCATCTGTTAACCACCATATAGGGTTCCAAATTTAGTGGGCATTTGCATTTTAGGTTTGGTGAATGCCTTGGCCCACACTAGAGCCACAAGAACCCTACTGGGTCTACTGCTGTTTTTTTTTTTTTTATGACAAAAAAATTTAGTGTTACAGTGGAAATCGTATCACTGCTCCCATGCTTGCCTTTTGTAAGTTCCTTATCGACTCTGTGGTTCCCCTATACAAAGCCCCAATATAAAATTTAGGTCAGGGGTAGACAACTTTAAATAGGTGGAGCTCTACCTGAATAGTATGGGAGAAGTCAAAGATCACCACATTGCTTTTCAGAGGAGCAGCAGTGCCTGCTGCACTTGTGGCTGAGCCCTTAGTTGCACCCGGCAGCGGCACCCTTGGGTCTTGTCTTAACTATGCGGTTTAACCACCCCACAAAATACACATGTAACTGAACCCTTACTGTTCTGAGCCCTCTATAAGGCTGTGCTTTGCCATAGATTGTGATCCTTATATCCTGAAGGTGTGGTGCACTTTCTGAAAGTGCACCAAAACTTCTACATTCAGAAAGTTCACCAAACCTGTAGGATATAATTGAAGTCTATGGATAAACACAGCAAACCCGCAGGGAAGGTGCAAACTGTGGCAAAATTTGCTCCATTTTACTTTTTTCCGGGGGGGGGGGGGGGGTTTGGTTGTCAAACTAACTTGTTTTTTACTCACCGGCCCCTGCTGTGGAGAGGGAACGTGTACCAGGTCCCGCTCGGCCTCTCCTTCCGAAACCGCAATGCTGCCGGGTCCTGTGAGCTGTTTGGGCTTGCAGAGTTCACAGAGCGGCAGGAAGTGGAGCTCCTGTCATTTCTGCCCTTCGGGCACATAGTGTGGTCTGTCTCATCTCCACTGGCACAGTTGCTGGGCACTGCTATTTAGTTGCTGATCCCCACTGGAGCTTCCTGGTCAAGCGGCCACACCGACTTGTGGCCAAGCTCTGCCATGACTCCTGACCAATCAGGTCTCAGGACCCACTTCCTGATTGGCCAGGAGAAAATGTAGGAAGACATTAGTAAATATTAATTTGCCAATGTCACATGTGGGTGGGCTTGGGGCACAGTGCTCTGCACCCGGAGCCCACCCTTTTTAAGCCAATTAGCTTAGTTTCCAATGACGTGCTTCTGAAAAAAAAAAAATGTGTCTGGCACTCTGCATGGAGATTAGGGGCCAGGAACATGGATTTGGGGGGGGGGGGGGGACCTAATGAGCAGGCAAACAAATAGCCGAGCCCGCACCTGTCCAATGCCTGGAGAGTGGGGACAGACCACAAAATCTAAGATGGTGCCTGAGTCTTTGAACCCACCCCCACATGGGGTGCACCACCAGATGACCAGATCGAGGCTCTGGGAGATGTCACAGAGCTGCCTCATACTCAGGACTTACTTGCGAGTATCTTTCCATGTGGTCCCTGACAGACCTGGTGTGTTCACAGCCACAGCCTCATACCCTGGTTGTTAGTGTTTTGGATGTTACATCTCTCTTTATCAAATTTTCAGAAATGCTGGATGCAGGGGTAACTATAGTGCAGTCCAGATTGCATATGATATAACAGTAGATCTTGTGGGCTTGGCCTCACACATAGAACACCAACTGCAAATAACTGACACAAACAAACCAAAATGTGGCCTGTATCCATTCCTTGCAGGATCAACTTGACACTGATATGGCCAAAATTGACGACCTGGGCAACAGCTCCAGGCGGTATAATTTTAGGTTCAGGGGCTCCCTGAATCCATTAAGGACACTCCTGCTACAGTTCATACATCCCTGCGGAAACTTCTGCCTAGCCTCCATGAACATTGGTTGGAGGTGGATAGGGCCCACACACAGAGCCCTGCAACCACCACGCTCAGATGGCTTGCCTCGGGACATAATAGTAAAGCCACGTTATTACAACCTGCAGGAAGCAGTGATGAAATGTTCCAGGGACTCTCCTTCCTTCGCTATCCAGGGTTGCAAAATACACATTTTTGCAGATTTCTCTATCTACACCATCCAAAGGTACTCTCAAACCCTTACTGCTGGCACTTTCCAAAAAAGGAGTGAAATATTGTTTGTTATTCCCATTTAGACAGTCCTTTACAATGTATTATTATTATTATTATTATTATTATTATTATTAGTAGTATACACAATTTATATAGTGCCAACAGTTTACGCAGCACTTTACAATGTAAAGGGGGGGGGGGACACAATTACAGTACAGTTCAATTCAAAGGGTACAGGAGGGTCCTGCTCATAGAGCTTACATTCTAAAGGGAGGGAGCGGTGGTACAAAAGGTATTAGCTGCAGAGAATGATTTGATGTGGGGTGGCCCGGGGACAGTTGTTAGGTGGGTGTGGGATAAGCTTCCCTGAATAAGTGAGTTTTCAGGGATCTCCTAAAGGTGGGCAGGGTAGAGGCTGATCAGACAGACTGGGTCAGGGAGTTCCAGAGAATGGGAGATGCTCTGGAGAAGTCTTGAAGGCAAGCATGGGAGGAGGTAATAAGGGAGCTAGAAAGCAGGAGGTCCTGGGAGGAGCGGAGGGGATGATTTGGGCAATATCTACAGATGAGGTTGATGATGTAGATGGGGGTGATGTTGTGGATGGCTTTGTATGTTATGGTTAGCATTTAGAATTTTACACGGTGGGGTAGGGGAAGCCAGTGAAGGGATTGACAGAGAGGGGCGGCAGTCACAGATCGATTAGTGAGGTGTATTAGTCTAGCAGCAGCATTCATAATAGACTGAGTGCAGTATAAATCATATATTTAATAAAAACAAGTAGTAACTCACAGGTTAAATTAGACAAGTTCAGTATGAGGTGAAAATCGCCAGTCCTGGAGTCTCATAAATGTCTTCCCTTTGCAGCCTGGCACACTGGTGTGATTTTACAGGGATCCAGAGAATGCTGGGAACCAGGAGGCAGGAAACATGACTTCACAGGAACAGGAAATGTGATTTGGCTGGTCTGATGAAGAAGCTGTAGCTCCAAAATGCATTACCATTCCTTGCCACTGTGAATAATCATATTTGCTGTTCCTGTGAAGTCACAACCAGCTGCTTCTTGTTTCCTGCCTTCTGTTTTTTTGCTGTCTCTGCACCTCTTCAGAAGATTTTATCTCACTTTCTATCCCAATGACACGTTTTTTTTTTTTTTTATTTTTTTTTTTTTTTGAAAATGTGGGGTTTTTAGGGAAACAAGGATTGGTGATAAAGCATCAGAGGAGAAGAGACACATTTTTCCCATATCAACTCTTACAGGAGAGAATTTCCATTCCTAGGGGTAAATTCCATCTCACTTCCTGTTGTCTCCTTCCGTTTGCAAGTAGGAGTCGTTTGTAAGTTGGAGGTTTGAAAGTAGGGGCCTGCCCTATATGCTCTGCAGAAATTTTGGCCTAAGGTGTTGGTGTTGCCACAACACTAAGCCCTCACAGTTACTCTTGGTGGGCGCTGGAACACCCTGCTGTGAACTATTATATCAAGAATTGTAATTACAGAAAATGGGGGCTTTGGTGGTGGAGCTGGTGCCACAACACTAAGTCCTCACAGTTACTCTTGGGTGCTGGAACAGGCCCTGCTGTGAAATATGTCAAGAATTGCAGGAATGAGCCCTGCTGCAAAGTATTCCATCAAAAATTGTAATCACATGCCCCTGTTAAACAGAGGCTGAAAAATTGGGCCTTAGGCACTGGTGCCACAACGCTGCAATCCCTCACAGATAGTAAAGTTGAGTGCAGCAACGAACCCTGCTGCAAAATATTGCATAACAAATTGTAATTGCGGGGGGGGCGTGGCCAGCCGCGGAGCGAGATGGACGTGTAGTGTCTCAGCTCCGCTCCAGAGCAAGGGGAAACGAGCGGCACAAAAGCTACAGACAGCTTCTTCGGAAAGAGAGTAGAGAGCTTCGGGACACCCTCGGGCATGTCAGGCAGGCGGAATCCTCCATCACATCCGCGCCGCCTGACAGAATACTTTGGCCGCATGGAGCAGAGGAATCTCCAAGATGGCGCCGGCCGCCCTCCGCCGGCGGGAACGCGCCACAGCGGGACACAACTTCACCTCCCGCAGCAGCACAACGATGAGGTGATTCAGGATGACAATGTATCTGAAGCGATGGACAATCTTCCACCCCCTGGCAGGGAAGCCACACCGGTACATCAGGACAGAGGTAAGAGACTTGCCTCTTCTCCCTGCAATTCTCCTACTAAAAATCACCAGGCCAAAAAGCACCAAGGCTCTGCACCAGCTTTAGCCTCTCACAACCTGGCCCTTGTGTCCTCCCTAGCTACTATACCTGCCACAGACAACCCTGTCTCTGAGAGCACACTAAAATCAATGCTGCTTACTTTACAAAAAGACCTGCACAGAGAACTGCAGATGTCTCTCTCACAAGTTCATGACAGACTTGACTGCTTAGAAGACAGAGTGGACATAACTGAGGAACACGTGTCAGATGTGAGCAAAGCACATAATGAGCTGTTGGATGCTCATGAACATCATGCAGCTGAAATACATAAAATAAAACTCAAATTGGCCGACCTCGACGACAGGGGCCGAAGGAATAACATAAAATTCAGGGGGATCCCTGAGGCGGTCCCACCCGCTGAACTCAAGCAATACATACAGCAACTCATGACATCTTTGATCCCCAATCTGTCTGCTCACGACTTGATCATAGATCGTGCGCATAGAATCGCCAAACCAGACCACCTACCTGCAGATACACCCAGAGATGTCCTGGCCAGGATACATTTTTTTCACATAAAAGAACAGATCCTTTACTCGGCCAGAAACCTGAAACCCCTCCCCTCTCCTTACTCTAAAATCACCCTATATGCTGACCTTTCACCAGCTACTATGGAGATGCACAGGGCGTTTGCACCGGTCACTTCGGTTCTCCAAGAGAACAAAATCACCTACCGTTGGGGTTATCCGACGAAGCTCCTGGTGACCTACCAGCAAAAAATTGTACCAATATTATCTCCTAAAGATGGTTATAAGAAGCTGACGAATTGGGGCTTACTGCCTATCACCTCGACCCATCGCGGACATAATGGCCAGAATGCCTCCTCCACCTCTCACCCTCGCCACCGTAAGGACAAAACGGATAAAGCCTGATATTTGACTGTTGCGATTACCTACATGTCCCCAGCACAGAACTCCCCTGCTCGGGCATTATGTCAGTCTCTTACTCCCCAGGATTAAAGTGTGCCAAGCACATCTGGTTTCAAGTTTTCTTACTCTATATTATTTGCTACTGTGTTCATTGTAGGAAATATATGCAGTTCTAGCATACGAGTTTACAGGTACCTGTTTGTTACCTCTACCTTTTTCAGTGTTTTTTTTTTTTTTTTCTCTAAGAGGGTTTTTTTTTTTTTTTTCCCCTCCCTGGCAATTGCTATCACTCTGACCGATTGCACACATTGTTCTTTAAGCTTCAGTCCCGTTCAACTTATATATCCACCTGTGAATAAGGTAAATCTTAGATTATCACTTGTAACCACTTATTATCCAAATGGCCATCACCATTCTATCACTTAATGCAAAGGGGCTCAATTCTCCTTTTAAAAGAAATCTCTTATGGAAGGAAGCACTTATGTCTAAAGCTGACATTTTATGCATCCAAGAAACACATTTTAACAGTACTAACCCTCCAAATTGTAAGCATAAGAAATTCGCACACTATTTTTTCTCAAACCATGATAAAAAAAAAATGTGGGGTCATGATAGCAGTAAATGCTACCATCCCCTTTACCCTTCATCGAATGGAAACAGATGATGAGGGGAGATTTATTATCCTATCCGCCACCATTCATAACCACCCCATGACGCTTGTTAATGTATATGTACCCAATACCTCCCAAAAATCGTTTTACAAAAAACTCAAATCCAAATTGGCTCCGTATATGGATACAGCCTTAATCATCTGTGGTGACTTTAATGACACCCCAGACCCCTACCTGGATTCTACTAATCCACGCAGGAGAACAGCCTCTGCACTCTCAGCCTTTATAGCCAACGAAGATCTCTATGACCCCTGGAGGTGTATGCATGACGTTGAACGCGACTATACCTTTTACTCGCATACCGGAGGCTCTTACTCTCAGATCGATCTTTTCCTCACCAACAAAAAATCTTTACTATTAATCTCAGAGACGCAAATTGGTCTTATCACCTGGTCTGACCATGCTCCAATTACCTTGAAAGTGTTCCCACAACAAAACTCACACATGCGTCCTCCCTGGAGAATGAACACTTCTCTTTTAACTAATCCAAAATATGAGGAGAAGATCAGGTCCGAGATTGAGGGCTTCTTTGAAATTAATTGTGGTTCTACTGCCGATCACTCCATGGTCTGGTTGGCTCACAAAGCCTTTCTACGGGGTCTCCTTATTAAAATTGGTGCACAGGAGAAAAAAAAAAAAAAAGGTTGGAAGAGACAAACTCCCTACTTAACCAACTCAAACAATTAGAAATCATCAACAAAACCTCACCTTCTCCGGCAACACGAACAGCACTATCGGAACTCAGACGTAAACTGAGCGAACACCTACATAAAAACTTTGAATTTTATATTCAAAGATTGAAACTACGTTCTTACGCCTTTAACAACAAGTCTAGTGCATTTCTTGCTCGACAAGTTAAAAGACAGCAAATCAAAGCCAAGATCCCTTTCTTGTTTAATACAAAAGGAGCTAGGATGACCAATCCTTTAGACATCGCCAACACCTTCGCGACCTTTTATGACAGATTATACAATCTACAAGCCTCAGAGGGTGCCACCCCACCACGTACCAGTGACATCAATGCCTTTCTAGACTCCATCCAACTCCCTAACCTAACTCAGGAACAACTAACAACTCTTTCTACCCCATTTACTACAGAAGAAATTTATAGAGCCATCCAGTCCCTCCCCTTACATAAGGCTCCAGGCCCGGACGGCTTTGCTAATGAATATTTTAAACACTTCCACCACACGCTTACACCTCATCTATGTAAGACACTTAACCAATTTGCCTCCACTGGTGTAATACCTCAAGAATGTTTAGAGGCCCTTATAGTTACCCTCCGCAAACCCGGCAAACCCCATGACATTCCGGAAAATTACAGGCCCATATCCCTTCTAAACACGGACATCAAATTATACGCCAAACTATTAGCCCTTCGACTTTCTTCAGTCCTACACCACCTAATACATGCCGACCAAGTGGGTTTCATACCCCAAAGGCAAACATCTGACGGAACTCGTCGATTCATAGACCTCATTCAGTGGGCAGAAAACCGTCGAATGCCTTCTCTGCTCCTATCCCTGGATGCGGAGAAGGCATTCGATCGGGTGCAATGGACATATCTAGAAGCAGTATTGCGCAAATTTGGCATATCAGACACTCTATTAACTGCCATACTTGGCTTATACACGAATCCCAGTGCGAGAGTGTGGACTTCGGGAGTAACATCTGATCCATTTACTATCTCGAATGGTACCCGACAAGGGTGCCCGCTTTCACCCCTTATCTTTGCCATGGTCATGGAACCTCTAGCTCAGAAAATTCGAACAGAAAAGCAAATTAAAGGAATAACAATAGGGCAGACGGAACATAAAATTGGACTATATGCGGATGACGTGATCATCTCCATTACTGACCCAACAAATTCTTTATTGACGCTACAATCGATTCTCGACCAATTTAGTGCAATTTCCTTATATAAAGTGAATCATAGTAAGTCAGTCATGTTAGCAATTGGTTTAGACCGAGACACCAAACAACAGATTTCTACACAATCCCCGTTCACATGGTCAAAAGACTCATCCATTACATATTTAGGGACTCGCTTGCTCTCTCCCAGTAAAAATATCCTGCACATCAACCTAGCAGACCTCCTAGAAAGGCTAAAAAAATTGTCTGATGATTTAAATCTTCCTTTCGTATCATGGGCTGGACAAATAACACTTGCAAAAATGTATCTTCTCCCACATGTCTTGTATTTATTCCGTACGATGCCAATGCCATTTCTCTCCTCACAACTGAGATCCCTTCAAGCTATCTTCAACTCCTTCATATGGCAACACAAAAGACCCAGACTACACAAGGACAACCTAATGGCGCCCAAAAAAATGGGTGGTATGGGGTCCCCCAACATTGGTCTATATTATAAAGCTGTCATTCTGGACCAACTCAATCAATGGTGGAACACTGACACAATCTATAACTGGTCACAGATAGAATCATCTGTTTTAGCCAAGGACCTCCAGCTATACCTCTGTGCAGCTCTCCTAGCTCCTGTACCCACGCACTCCCAATTGGACTCAATAACGGCATCTCTCAGGGTGTGGACATCTCTTCCTCAACTTTCAAAAGGAATACCACAGTCCATACTGCAATATTTACCACTCTCAGCTGTCTCATTGCTACTACCGGACCTTCCTCTGACACCCTGGCTTGAGGCAGGCGTCCACACTGTCGGACATCTCTTCAATTCCAACGCCTTGATGCCCTTTGCTCAACTAAGCTCCAAGTTCGGGCTATCTTCAAAAACTTTTTACATATACCTCAGGATCAGATCACTACTTGCTAAGATTAAATGGTCCACTCGAGATACTATTCTGTTACCGATCATACAACATTTCCGGTTAAGGAAACCCTCTTCCAAAGGCATTTCATACTTATATGGTCTACTTTCCCAGGATGCAGAAAACCACATACGTACTCAGTCAGAAAAATGGAACCTATACGTCCCACATGCCCTGCCACTATCGCAATGGCAAGCAGCACTATCGTTGCCGTCAAAATTTTCCCATTGCACCACGCACTGGGAATCCGGTCAAAAACTTTCACCGATGGTACTATACACCCAGTAGACTTGCCAAAATTTACCCTACCTCGTCTAATCTCTGCTGGAGAAATTGCGGCCTTCCAGGATCTGTCATTCATATCTGGTGGGAATGCCCCATGCTTAAAGTCTTTTGGAATCAAATAACCGACCTGCTCAAAGTAAGCTTCCCCTCACATACCAATCTATCTGCGGTGGATCTCCTCATGGGCCTGATGATTCCTACGTGGCACAAAAAATCCCAAACCGTGGCCACCCACATTCTCATCGCGGCAAGACTAGCATTAGCTAGAAACTGGAAAAAGACTCACCCCCCTTCTGTCCAAGACGTCATTACCATACTCAACGATAACTTCAAGATGGAATATAGCTTTGCCAAAGCTCATCTCCAAACAGGCAAATTCTTCCAGAATTGGAATCCGTGGATTAAGGACTCCAGATGTGTGCGGTCGGTCAGTTCCCCCAATCCAGCGACGTCCACATCCTCCTGTGTCACACCGTGACTTTTCACGTCCTGTCCCCTCCATTTGATACTTATCTTTCTCACACCGAAGAACCGGAGTATAGATGCAAAACAGCAACAACGTAAAATGACTATGATAATAGGTGTTAAAGAATATTGGTTTTACTGCGGTGACTGTTAACTTTACCCTTCCCTCTTTTTTTTTTTTTTTTTTTTTTGTGCTCACCCCTACTTTTGCAATTTGTTATACTTACTATAGCTCAGGACCGGGCAGCGCTGTCACTCTCCCCAGGACACAGTTAGTTCCCAGAAGGGGTGTTCAGGGGTGACTGATGGTGCTCTCATCCTCTCAGGATTTGCTCTTAACTATTAACATGTACATCTATGTTTTCAAAATGCTTGCTTTTGTTAGACTAAGCTTCCCAACTGGAAGCAACGACTACATCTACACGAAAATGTAAGTCCTATATTGCTGTTATCTTTTGTGCAAAATTTAATAAAAAATAAGATTAAAAAAAAAAAAAAAAAAAATTGTAATTGCACTCCCCTGTTAAACAGGGGCTGAAAAGATGGGCCTTACAAGTTATCAGCAAGATCATTGAAGAGTAAGAGGATAGTCACTCGGCATCACAATAGGCAGTCTTGAAGGGATCTGACATTTAAAAAAATAAAAAATAAATATTCAAATACATCAGCATCGGGTGCTTGGTAGCTGGTGGTGATCGAAGACTGATTCATTTTTATGAAGGTCAGAATCAACCAAATCAGTGGACAGGCACACCCTGTAATCGGGCTGCCTCCAGCAGCACTGAATGTGCATTCCGAAATAACGCTGGATGTAGGACAGGCCAGTGGTTCAATTGCATACTGTGCAAGCTCTGGCCAGTGATTCATCCTCAAGACCCAGTAACCAAGAGGATTTCCGGTGGGAAAGGTGTCCAAGTCTGATCTTGCCCCTAGGTATTTCTGCACCATGTAAATCAGACGCTGATGATGGTTGCTGGAATCGATCATACCGACTAAAAAATTGTCTGAACGTATCAGATGGCCACCTCCTCCGCCGCTCCTTCTGTGACTGACCGAAGCCTCGGATTGTCCAGATTGTCCAGAACCAGGAATTTCTAACATCCCAGTCTCTGGGAACGCATTGCACAGGCCTTTCTGCAAGGCCTCCCGAAAATGTTTCATCCTCTGCTCCCTCTGTGATGGCAAGATAAGGTCCGCAACCTTACCCTTATAACGTGGATCAAGGAGCGTTGCCAGCCAGTAACGATCCCCTCTCCTTGATCTGACAGATACGAGGATCCTTCCGCAAGCTTTGCAGGATCAGGGAGGCCATGCAGCGTGGGTTAGATGAGGCATTCAGTCTGGAGTCCTCTGGGTCATTAAGGACATGATTCGCAGCCACCTCCTCCCAGCCATGTACAAGTCCATGGGTTTCTTGGGACTGTAAATGATCCCTTAAAGACTGCTGCTGATGCTGAGTGCTAGGCTCAACCGCCATGCTGACACAATCCTCCTCTTCCTGAGTGATTGGCAGGCCAGCAGGAACACTATATGGATAAAGGGGGCCTTGAGAGGCAAGGAAGTCCTCCTCTTCCTGCCTCTGTTCTGCCTCAAGTGCTCTGTCCATTATTCCACGGAGTGTGTGCTCCAACAGGTGGACAAGTCACTGCTCACTATCCTCGTGGTCTCCTCAAATGGTGACAGGACAGTGCATGCATCCCTGATCATGGTCCACTGACATGGGGAAAAAAAACAAGCTCCCCTGACCCTGTCCTGGTGCCATAGTCGCACAGGTACTCATTGATGGCCTTCTGCTGCATGTGCAGCTGCTGCAGCATGGCCAACGTTGAGTTCCACCTGGTGGGCATGTCACAGATTAGGCGGTTCTTTGGCAGGTTAAATTCCTTTTGGAGGTCAGCCAGCCGAGCACGGGCATTATATGGCCGGCGGAAATGCACACAGACTTTCCTGGCCTGCCTTAGGACATCCTGTAAGCCTGGGTACCTGGCCAAGAACCGCTGCACCACCAAGTTAAAGTGGTAGTAAACCCGCTATTTTTTTATTTTTTTTTAGCACCTGCAAAGCAAAAGGCATAATGAGCTAGTATGCACCGCATGCTAGCTCATTATGAAATACTTACCTTAGAATGAGGCCCCGACATCTGGCCCGATCCACGCCGAGGGAGCTGACATGCTCCCTCTGCGTTTCTTCCGGGTATCGCGGCTCCGGCGCTGTAAGTGGCCAGAGCCGCGATATCGTCAATCCCGCGCATGCGCGCGGGAGATTTCATCCCGGCCGGGTCCGGCCACTGCCGGACTTTCAGCCGAGAATCCCCTCAGCGGCGCATACTGAGGGGAATATCTCCTAAACCGTACAGGTTTAGGAGATTGTTTTTTACCAACAGGTAAGCCTTAATATAGGCTTTCCTGTAGGTAAAAGTAAAAAAAAAAAAAAGATACAACCGCTTTAAGGAAGTAAGCCAAACAGGGCACATGTGTCAGTTGTCAGAGGGCGGAGAGGAAGTTGGTGCCATTGTAGCAAATCACCATTCCTGGCTTAAGCTGGTGTGGCATTAAACACCTCTCAGCCTGCCCCTGCAGAGCTTACAGAATCTCTGTCTCAGTGCGGCTCTTGTCCCCCAAGCACACCAGTGCAAGCACCACATGGCATATTTTTGCCTGCGTACTTGCGTAGCCCCTTGAACGCCTACGGAGCACCGCTGTTTCCGAGGACAAAGTACAGGAAGAGGCCATGGAAGAAGAAGAGGAGGAGAGGGTGGGGGAGAGAGGTATGTCAGAATCGCCAGTAGTAGCATTTTGGAGGTGTGGTGGCAGAACAACCTCCAACAATACTTCACCTTGTCCTAGATCCTTCCCAGCTGCCAGCAGAGTCACCCAATGTGCCGTGAAACATAGGTAACGTCCCTGTCCCTGCTTGCTGGACCATGAGTCAGCGGCAATGAGCACCTTACTGCTGACCGCCATGTAGAGAGCCGGAATCGCCTTCCATGACAAAAAGTGGCGTTTGGGAACCTGCCACCGAGGAACCACACATTCCACAAACTCATGGAAGGGGGCAAAGTCTACCAACTGAAAAGGCAGCAGTTGAAGTGCTAGCAAATTAGCCAAGGTAGAATTCAACCGCTAGGCATGTGAATGGCTGGGGTGAACTTCTTTTGGCGGTGCAGCAGCTGGGGCCGGGGAAATTTGCCTGCTACAATATGACGTTGGTGTACAAATAGCAGATTGCCTGCAAGTACTTGGCTGCGACACACCTAATTCTACACCTTCATTCCTCTCAGTGCCAGTTTCAAAGAGGACTGAAGGTATAGTGGGGTTGGAGATCCCAGCTGATGAGGAGCAAGGAGAGGTCTGCTTTGTTCTTTGGTGTGGGTCTTTTAGGTACGCTTGCCAACAAACTGCATGGCAGGTCGACATATGTCTGGTCAAGCATGCGGTGCTCGAGTGGCTGATGTTTTGGCCACGTGAGATACGCTTGAGACATATGTTACAAATAGCAGTGGTGCGATCTGATGCACTTGTCTCAAAAAAGGCCCACACCACAGAACTTTTGGAATAACAGAGACAGCAGTGACCTGCACATGCGGAGCTCTGCGGTGTGATGCAAGTGGTGTGCTGCCCTTAAGCTGACCCCTGGAGGGCATCCTGCCTCGTTGGAGATGTGCCGCCCCCTCCTCCTCTCTCCTATCAGGCACCCACGTGGAGTCAGTGATCTCATCATCCCCTCCCTCCTCATCACTGGAGCAAACCTGGCAGTATACTGCAGCTAGGGGAACATGACTGCCAGATTGCTCTCCTTGGGCACCCCCTCTCTCTGGGCTCACATTACTGCCTTCCTCTAGCTGGGTACCATCATCAGAGCCTTCAAAATGCTGGGCATCTTCCTAGAGAATGTACCCAACACTGTGGTCAAACAGTTCAGGGGACTCCTCAGGAGGACAGGGTGGGGCTAGTGAAGGAGTGACAGATGACATTGAGCTGCGGGAAGAGGCTGTATTGGCAGCTGCTTTGCCAAAGTACCCCGAGCCTGGGTGAGAGGGGATGAGGAGGATGAGAAGGATGAGAAGGATGAGGACGGCTTGGTCATCCACTCTACCAAGTCTTCAGCATGCTGCGGCTAAACACGGCCAGCTGGCAAAAAAAAGACACGTGTGTCCCACGGCCACATTATTATTATTATTATTATACAGGATTTATATAGCGCCGACAGTTTACGCAGCGCTTTACAACATTGGGGTAGACATTACAATACAATACTATTCAAGACAAGGAGAATCAGAGGACCCTGCTCGTTAGAGCTTACAATCTAGGAGGGAGGGTCAAGTTATACAAAAGGGTAATAGCTGTGGGGTATGAGCTAATGGAGACAATAGTGCAGTTGTTAGATGGAGGCAGGATAGGCTTCTCTGAAGAGGAATGTTTTCAGGGATCAGCTAAAAGTGGATACATTTGGAGACAGTCTGACAGATTGGGGTAGTGAGTTCCAGAGGATGGGCGAGGCTCGTGAGAAGTCCTGGAGGCGGATATGGGAGGAGGTGATGAGTGAGCTAGAGAGAAGGAGGTCTTGGGAGGAACGAAGGGGGCGATTAGGTTGGTATTTTGAGACTAGGCTAGTGATGTAGCTGGGGGCAGAGTTGTGGATGGCTTTGTAAGTGTTAGTATTTTGAATTTAATTTGTTGGGCATCGAATCTGATTCGCTGATGAGAATGCACCGTGTCCACGACCAGCACTGTTGCCTCTAAACACAGAGCCTGCTTGCCCTCTTTTATTGGCTCTTGATTGTCTGCCTCTCCTTGTTGGCCTTCCAGACATACTAATGGCCTGGAAAGTACAGTGTAGCGCTTAGAAGATTAAAAAAAAAAAAAAAAAAAAAAAAAAAAAAACACAATGAAACCAAAGTTCATATATACAGTTGGTATGTTTCAAATTCCAATTAAGGAAGAATCCTTATGCATCAGTCCAAAGAAGAGAGAAGAGGGACCATCACCAGCACCTGACAATACTGACTCTTACTGTCAGTGTATATAACACATGCACATAAGGCACGATCCTTGACAATCAAATCCCCAAGCTCTTCTTTAACCTGACTCAGCAACTCAATCCGGAATACATAATCAGAAAATACGTTTTTACTCCACCACACTCCAACATATATATCAGACATTTGTATATCTAGAGGCAAATTTGCAGACCTTCACTTGTCTGCATCAGCATGTTGCGGCTACACTCTGCTCTGGTCCCCCATATGCTCACCTCCCCCCCCCCATGCTGTTCTGGTCCCCATATGATCCCCCATACTGCTCTGGTCCCCCATATGCTCCCCCCTATGCTGCTCTGGTCCCCCATCAGCTCTCCCATGCTGCTCTGGTCCCCCATCAGCTCCCCATGATGCTCTGGTCCCCAATACACCTTTCCCCTCATGCTGCTCTGGTTGACCACATGGTTGTCTCTTCACCCCCCCCATGCTGTTCTGGTACCCCATATGGCACCCCATGCTGTTCTGTGCCCCCATATGCTCCTCTCCCCCCATGCTGCTCTGGTCACCCATATGCTCCTCCCCCATGCTGCTCTGGTCCCCATATGCTCCCCCATGCTGCTCTGGTCCCCCATATGCTTCCCCCCATGTGGCGTTCACCTCCTCTCCCTGAATAGTCATGCAGCACAACTGAATACATACATGTTGCTCGGGAGTCGACACTGAGAAGCTCAGCATATGATTCTGAAGGAGGGCGGCTACACACAGCTGTAACATAACCTTCCTTGGCACTCGTTCTCCTGCTCTTTCCTTCCCCAATCTCTAGCCTGTCTGCTGCCGGAGAATCTAGATGGAGAGCGGGGGAGGAAAGAGCAGGAGAACAAGTGCAGAGGAAGGATGTGTTACAACTGTGTGTGGCCGGCCCTCCCTCACATCATATGATCAGCTTCTCAGTTCCGAATCCTGAACATCATGTCTGTATTCAGTCGCGTACATACTTCAAGTTGATTTATTTTTTTTTTTGACATTGTTGCTGTTCTGTGTTTGGAATCTTAATTCTCTGGCTGGGGGTGAAGCACCATGACGTAGGTGTGCTCTATGTGCTCTCCAGGAACCCCGGGCTCTCCTCTGAACTCCCTGGCTCCATCACCGCTCCACCAGTTACAGGTGACCAGCATGAGGAGAAGTTGAGCCGGTTGGCTTGGAGTATGCCCGCCGCACGTACTAAGTGAGCAAACCCAACCCTGCCCTTGGATCTTCCCGTCCCTTCACTAAACGTTGTATTGAGCCCCCCACTTGCAGTCGGGGAAGTGTGCTGGGCATTTGGCGGGAGCCGTTGGCCGCTTGCTGTCGTTATCTGTCAGATCACTGGAGGCAGGTGCGGGTAATGGTTGGCGGCAGATTGAAGCCTTCGGGTGGGTGGAGGAGACGCTGCCTGGTCCGGGGCTCAAAGCGGTGAGTCAGCGGTCTGGACTATTGACGTTGCTGTGTTAAAACCACGTCGCCTCTGGCGCCGCATCGGGCGGAGTAAAGATTATAGGGTCAAAAGCAAGTAAAAGCTCAGGAGGGGAGGGAAGAGAAAAGAGTAGAAGAGGGGAAGTTAGTAGGTGAAAGAAGCATGCAACCTCCACCCCAAAAGAAAATGCTACAAATAAAGGAGTTGCTTGCAGAGATGTTCACAAAAATTGAAGTATCTCTGAAAGTGGAAATTGCAGCCGTAAGGGAAGACATTGGGGTGGTCCTTGGGAGGATAGAGGAGGATAGGTTAGATGCCCATGACCAAAGGCTTGAGGAAATATCTGAGCAAGTTATCTCTCTCCAGAGAGCGAATAGAACACTCCTGTATGAACTAGAGGACCAAGAGAATTGGAGGAGGAGGAAGAACGTGCATATTAAAGGACTCCCCGAGATACACATCAATGTGGAATTAAGAAACATAGCACAGCAATTATTCAAACCCCCCAGATAAAGAACCCGCGGAAATCTTAAAAATAGACAGAATACATAGGATGACACAGCGCTCAGTTGATAGATCAGAGAGCTCAAGACGCTCAATAGTGAGGTTTCACTTTGTGGAAGAGAAAGTTCAAATTATGGAAAAAATAGGACACACCCTGGAGTAACCTATGAAGGCACAGAACTGCAGTTCTATTCCCGATTTGGCGGTAGAGGCATTATGGAGGAGGAGGCGACTAAAGCCTTTAACCACATTGATGGTAGCGTCAGGGATATTCTATCAATGAGGGTCCCCTGCCTGTTTCATAGGGAAAAAAGAGGGAGACTCTGCAGCCCATCACTTTCCGGAGGACTTGAGGGACTTCTGTGATCAACTATATATACAACCCCCCCCACCCCCACTCCCACTACCGGGATGGGGATATGGTCTGGCCTGGCCGCTGGTGAGGATGGCCGCCTGAATCAACTGCTCCGCTCCTCCACAGCCCAGTCTAGCATTGCAGGCAGCTTTCAAACCGCTGAACAGCCTCCTGAACGGGGGACGCAGCTGTGAGACACTCCTCGGATTCCTCGCAGACTATTCGATTTTTACATGAAGCCTCCACGGCAGGGGAGTCAAGATGGTGCCGACCACGTGTGTGGCAGCCCAGAGGAACCGCCGAGCGCACAGGCAAGTGAGGCATCTGATTGCCCTGAGCAGCTGGGTGACACGGATCAACTGGACAATCAGGCTATGTCCCCAGGAGATAGAGGTAAGAGGCTAGCTGACTTCCCTGCACCATCCCCTGATAAACAGCCTCCCTCTAAGAAGCAGCATGGCGCTGGGACCTGTAGTCCCTCCACAGCCCAAACTCCAGCACAATCACTTGCTGCCTGCCCAACAACAGATAGCCCTGCCTCAGAGCACTGTATTAAAGCCATGCTCATGTCCCTCCAGGCTGAACTGCACAGAGAGTTGAAAATATCTGTTAACCAAATTCAAGACACAGTTAACTCTTTAGAGCAGCGCACAGAGCATATTGAGCAACATCTCTCTGATGCGCACAATACGATGGTAGACATACAGGATGAGCATGCTGCAGCGATATCCCAATTACGCTTAAAAGTCGCAGACCTAGAAGATCGCTCACACATGAATAACAAAGATAAGGGGGGTTATCAGAAGCCCTGGCAACAATGGACACAATACCGTACTTGCACCAGTTATTCCGCAAACTTGTCCCATCGTTAACAACCCAGGACATGCTAATTGACCGTGCACATAGACTTCATAAGCCACAGCACCCCCCCCCCCCCCCCCCTCTGTCCCCAGGGACATACTAGCAAGAGTGCACTTCTATCATGTCAAGGAGGAAACCATGCGTGCAGCAAGAGCCCTGCGATCTCTCCCAGAGCCTTTCACCAAGGTGTTACTATTCAATGATATCTCTGCCACCACTGCTCAAGCACGAAGAGCTTTCGCCCCGGTGACCTCCATATTGACCGAACGTAAAATTGTTTACAAATTGGGCCATCCCACAAAGCTCTTAGTGACATATCGCAACCAACAAGTCACCATTAGGTCTCCAAAGGAGGGACTCAAGTAACTCCATAACTGGGGTTTGATTACCCAAGTGCCCCCTCCCACCACTCCCAGCGCGAGACCATCATCCAGAATTGCCACCCCCTGGGACTCCCATTCTCTCACATAACTATAATGTGTCCGACACCATTTGGTAATATGTGTTACTAGATGCTAGATCCATCTGCTGCTGCCCATTTTGATTGTGTTATATAACACTTAAACAGTGACGCTGTGGAGGAGTGTAAGCTGATATGATATCCCTTCCACGCTCCACTTCTCTTTTTTGATGTGCTACGCACGTCCATTAGTTTGAGTTCAAACACCCTATTGTTTTCTACAAGTTACTCTTTATTTGTTCATTTGAGTCTAACTGTTGTATTAGTGTCTTCAACTGTGTGATTGGCTCAGACCTATCCCCCAGATACAGCCTGACCTGATCACACATTCCATTGTATACATGTTACGTTAGGTACTATAATTTTTTTCTGCTACATCGTTGCTCTAACAGCCTTGATCCCCCCTTCTATCATCCCTATCCAAACAGGAGTGTATTTCTCTCGGCACCACAGCAAACAATACTATCAGGCCCTAACCCCCATAGGACATGTCACTCACAATCGTGTCTTTGAATGCCAAAGGCCTTAACAGCCCCTTCAAACGATCGCTACTATGGCGGGAAGCCATAGCCCAAAAGGCAGATATATTGTGTGTGCAGGAAACACATTTTTCTGAACTCAACCCCCCACAATGTTCCCATAAGCTATTTCCCCACTGCTTTCATGCTCGTGCTGACAAGAAAACGAGAGGTGTGATGACTGCAGTGCGATCGTCCATAACTTTTTCTCTTACGCACATCGAACAAGACCCAGCTGGCAGGTATTTAATAATCTCGGCCACATTCAATAATCATCCACTGGTCTTGGTAAATATTTATGCCCCGAATGCTGGTCAAAAATACTTTTATAGGTCCATACTACATAAAATCCAATCCTACCCCAAAGAGCACCTGGTGCTCTGTGGGGACTTTAATGATGTTATTGATAACCAAATGGACACCTCCAATATAACGAGTAGACACCCC
The DNA here is from genome assembly GCF_037356315.1 of Lithobates pipiens. Lineage (NCBI taxonomy): Eukaryota > Metazoa > Chordata > Amphibia > Anura > Ranidae > Lithobates > Lithobates pipiens. The sequence continues at coordinate 225,180,135 of NW_027507784.1, forward strand.
ACTGCTCTATCTTCAGTGACCCTACAAGAGGACCTCCATGACCCATGGAGATGTCTTCACGGTACCGGGAGGGATTACTCTTCCTATTCACATGCCCAGAAATCTTACTCTTGGATCAATCTGTTCTTGGTCTCCAAAATTCTTCTCCAGAAAATCAGTAAAGCCACAGTGGGCCTTATTACGTGGTCGGACCACGCTCCAGGGTCCATTACTATCACCACCTCCCCACCCCCCTCCAGACACACACTCTGGCGTCTGAATTCCGCACTCATTAGTGTACCGGAGACTCGAGAACAGGTTCCATCTGATATATCATCATTTTTTGATTTCAACTCTGGCTCTATAGCCAACCCCACTACACTCTGGAATGCCCATAAGGTGGTTATCCGCGGAATATGTCTCAAATTGGGTGCCCAGGAGAAGAAAAAACCAACCGCCACAATCAATTCGTTCTTAAAAAAAATCTGCGGTAATTCCCCATCTACACTATCCCGACGTCTCCAAGAAAATAGAAAATCCACAGGGAATTGCTAACGCATTCACGGACTACTACTCGTCACTATATAACTTAAAAGACGATCCCAATGTCACCCAACCAAATAGAACGGATATAGCCAACTTTTTATCTACAATCAAATTACCTTCACTATCAGAATCCCAGCTTCAAACATTGAACGACTCTTTCTCAATTCCAGAATTAGAAAAAGCCATAGAGTCCCTCCCCCTTAATAAAGCTCCCGGCCCAGACAGCTTATCCAATGGATACTACAAAGCCTTTACCAAGATATTGACCCCAAATCTCATATCACTATTCAATGAGGCCAGGACAAAAGGTTCTTTCCCACCAGAAATGCTAAAAGCTTATGTGACCACACTACCAAAACCGGGCAAAACCCCAATACGCCAGCTAATTTCCGCCCCATCTCTCTTCTCAATGGAGACATACAAATCTATGCAAAATTGCTCGCTAACAGATTATATGATCTTATCCCAGACCTGGTAAAACCAGACCAGACGGGCTTCACCAAAGGCCGTCAGGCGTCAGATGCTACAAGACGCCTTTTGAATATCATTCACCAGGCAGAGACCCAGAGAACACCTTCTCTGCTTCTATCAGTGGATGCAGAGAAGGCGTTCGACAGGGTCCACTGGGGCTATATGGAGGCAGTTTTACAAAAATTTGGTTTCCAAGGTGAGTCCCTATCAGCTATTATGGCCCTATATTCAAACCCAGTAGCACAGGTCTATACAGCAGGACTGCTATCGAAAGAATTTCACATTACGAATGGAACCCGCCAGGGGTGCCCATTATCGCCATCAATTTTTAACCTAATGATGGAGCCCCTGGCGGAGGCCATTCGTACTCATCCCCATATCTCAGGCTTTAAACTCCATAAGGTTAACCACGTCATAAGTCTCTTTGCGGATGACGTTATACTACTACTTACCAACCCCTCTCTTTCACTCCAATTCGCCCACAACGTTCTCAATGAATTCGGTAAATTATCTTACTATAAAGTAAACTTCAATAAGTCCCTAATATTAGATTTAGGCGTTCACCATCTTACTAAAGCTCATTTAAAAAATGCCTTCCCATATATGTGGGCGGAGAAATCCATACCATACTTGGGCATTCAGCTAGCGGCAAACATTTCACAGATAGCCGAGATAAATATTAAATTGTTAATTTTGGACATTCGGAAACTATTGGATAATATGGCCAAAATTGAACTTTCCTGGGCGGGTAGAATTGCATCCTACAAAATGATCATTCTCCCTAAAATACTGTACGTGTTCAGAACCCTTCCCATTCCATTTAAAGCCCCCTATTTCAGCGAACTAAACAGATCCCTTAAGTTGTTTATCTGGCAAGGGAAAAGAGCTCGCTGTTCACATGATATCCTTACACGGCATAGGAAAGGAGGGGGGGTGGGGCTCCCGGATCTAAAAGACTATTACTGGGCTTCTCTTCTTGCCCAGTCCAAAAGCTGGTTCCAGGACTCTTCACTCCCATTATGGGTGACTATAGAAGCATTTGTCAACAAGGCGTACCCTTTAAGTCTACTACTGATAGCAGACTCCTGGAAACAGTTGTTGCTTACATCCCTGTCCCCAACCACCATGGCCACACTTCTTGCGTGGAGGCATCTTCTGTTACAACCCAAAAATGAACAAAAACTCACCACCTTAAAAATACCATTGCAGACGCTCGGAATAATTCTTCCCTATAGCCATATTCACAAATGGATAGATTTAGGAATAGAAACAGTGGAAGAACTTCTAGACAATGGCACTCTGATGTCATTTAACACTTTACAAAGTAAATACAATCTACCTACCTCACATATCATGTTATATAAGCAAATTTCATCATTCTTAACTAAACATGCCCTCCCGGTTATAAAAATAAACACCCAGGTATGGCAGTTCCTTACGTCACAACACAGCAAACGTAGAGGCATCTCCCTTATCTACAACCTACTACAATCCAAACAAGAGTTCGTCAAAACTCCAAATATACTGCCCTGGGAAAAAGATCTGGATACAACATTTGACTCTGACCACTGGCGAGTAGCCCTGCGTTACAATTACAAGGCCATGCACTGCATTAATCACTGGGAACTGACCCAAAAAATTCTAACTAAATGGTACAGGACACCCTTTCAATTAGCTAGAATGTTCCCTACCATTCCCAGCTATGCTGGAGAAACTGTGACTCATCCAGAACAATACTACATATTTTCTGGCATTGCAAAAATCTAACCAGCTTCTGGAGAAAAATATTCACGGTCCTTGCCGAAATTACCGGCATATTACAGAATCCAAACCCAGCTCTGGCAATTCTCCATTTAGGTATACATACAGTGGTGTGAAAAAGTGTTTGCCCCCTTCCTCATTTCCTGTTCCTTTGCATGTTTGTCACACTTAAGTGTTTCGGAACATCAAACCAATTTAAACAATAGTCAAGGACAACACAAGTAAACACAAAATGCAATTTGTAAATGAAGGTGTTTATTATTAAAGGTGAAAAAAAATCCGAACCATCATGGCCCTGTGTGAAAAAGTGATTGCCCCCCTTGTTAAAACATACTATAACTGTGGTTGTCCACACCTGAGTTCAATTTCTCTAGCCACACCCAGGCCTGATTATTGCCACACCTGTTCACAATCAAGGCATCACTTAAATAGGAGCTGCTTGACACAGTAAGGTCCACCAGAAGATCCTTAAAAGCTACACATCATGCCGAGACCCAAAGAAATTCAGGAACAATTGAGAAAGAAAGTAATTGAGATCTATCAGTCTGGAAAGGGTTATAAAGCCATTTCCAAAGCTTTGGGAATCCAGCGAACCACAGTGAGAGCCATTATCCACAAATGGCGAAGACATGGAACAGTGGTGAACCTTCCCAGGAGTGGCTAGCCGCCCAAAATTACCCCAAGAGCGCAGCGACGACTCATCCAAGAGGTCACAAAAGACCCCACAAAAACGTCCAAGGAACTGCAGGCCTCACTTGCCTCAGTTAAGGTCAGCGTTCATGCCTCCACCATCAGGAAAAGACTGGGCAAAAATGGCCTGCATGGCAGAGTTCCAAGGAGAAAACCACTGCTGAGCAAAATGAACATCAAAGCTCGTCTCAATTTCTCCACAACACATCTTGATGACCCCAAGACTTTTGGGACAACATTCTGTAGACCGATGAGACAAAAGTGGAACTCTTTGGAAGGTGTGTGTCCAAGTATATCTGGCGTAGAAGGAACACTGCATTTCATAAAAAGAACATTATACCAACCGTAAAATATGGTGGTGGTAGTGTGATGGTCTGGGGCTGTTTTGCTGCTTCAGGACCTGGAAGACTTGCCATGACAAAAGGAACTATGAATTCTGCTGTCTACCAAGAGATCCTGAAGGAGAATGTCCGACCATCTGTTCGTGTACTCAAGCTGAAACGAACTTGGGTTCTGCAGCAGGACAATGATCCTAAACACACCAGCAAGTCCACCACCGAATGGCTGAAGAAAAACAAAATGAAGACTTTGGAGTGGCCTAGCCAAAGTCCTGACCTGAATCCTATTGAGATGTTGTGGTATGACCTTAAAAAGGCCGTTCATGCTCGAAAACCCTCTAATGTAACTGAATTAGGACAATTCTGCAAAGATGAGTGGGCCAAAATTCCTCCAGGACGCTGTAAAAGCCTCATTGCACGTTATCGCAAACGCTTGGTTGCAGTTGTTGCTGCTAAGGGTGGCCCAACCAGTTATTAGGTTTAGGGGGCAATCACTTTTTCACACAGGGCCATGATGGTTTGGATTTTTTTTCACCTTTAATAATAAACACCTTAATTTACAAATTGCATTTTGTGTTTACTTGTGTTGTCCTTGACTATTGTTTAAATTGGTTTGATGTTCCGAAACACTTAAGTGTGACAAACATGCAAAGGAACAGGAAATGAGGAAGGGGGCAAACACTTTTTCACACCACTGTAACTACCCTTATCAATTCCGGATGGTCGTGACGCATATTTTAACCACAGCAAAACTGATTATTGCCCGGCACTGGAAAAATACCCTCTCTCCGAACCCCTCTGAGGTAATGTCACAAGTAAATCTTAACTACCATTATGAAAGATTATTATCGATTAGAAATAATTCTAGCACGCGTCATGACGTAGGAGCCGCTGCACGCTGATCTCCCGAGATCCCCACTCTCTCTCCCCCTCGCTACGCTCTCGTCGATGCTGGGCTGGGCGTGACTTCCCTGGTCCACGGAGAGCTCCAGCAACGCCGCGCGGATTCGAACCTCGCCGCGGCGGCCTCCGTGATCTAGGCATATGCTGACAGCTACCTCTCTCTTGGCGAATCGGTGGAGGATCGGACAGATGCTTACCTTTCGGTGAGGAAGGCCCTCTGATCGGCAGACAGCTGTATCTGAAACTTGGTGTCAGGAGAGGAGCCGTGTATCCAAGGAGCTGGGTCTGCGCTTGTCGGTGCTTGGCGGTCGGTCTATGATGACAGGACAGCGGTAAGACAAGCGGTCTGAAGGGGAGGGGGACAACCCAAAGCTGGAGGTGGTTTAAAGACACTATACCTGATAGGAAGGGTTCTGTTCCCCCGGTTATAGCTCGGGCTCACCTGTGAGTATCCCCCCTCCCCTCCCTTTAATGGCATAAGAAGGCTGTTACCTAAGGTCTATCTTTGAAGGACAGTGTCTCTTTGCATACTTTAAATTTGCCGCTGCTATAAATGTGCGTGGAGAGGAGAAGGGGAAGCCATAATAAAAGGAAGAAAAATAATCTGCTTGCTGTTGGAAACTCGCTTCAGCTGTCAAACCCTTTTTTTTTAGTTGAATACAAAATTACAACTGAACTTGTATGCATATAACCTAAGGATGAAGTGTGCGCTGTTGTGAACAAGGAGGATGGATACACCCTGATGCTTTGTTATCTGACGCAAGAGTTTCTTTTGCAGGAAAAATTTATCTAAAACCTCTTCTGGCTGTGTGACTGTGTAGACTGCCTCCATTTAACAGTTAAAGGACTGGATACATGTTTGTTTTTCGTTTTTTTCTGATTTTAGGGTGGGAAAATTTGTCATCAAAGTAAGATCAACTTAGTATAATAGCTGCATTAATATCAATATCAACAACTTTTCGCTGCCTAGCCTATCATACTATAGGCATAATGAGGTTGGATGCATCCCGATGTTTTTTTTTTATCTGACGCAAGAGTTTCCCTTTGCAGGAAAAACCTACTTAAAACCTTTTCTGGCTGTGTGACTGTTTTGATTGTCTCCATTTAACAGCTGAAGGACTGGATATACTTTTGTTTTTTGTTTTATTTTTGATCTCTGGGTGGGAAAAGTTGTTATCAAAGTAAGATGAACTCAGTTCAACAGCTGCAATAATATTACTATCAATAACTTCTTGCTGTTTAGCCTATCACATTTTAGGTATACCGTTGAGTTAGACGGCATGGACTTTGATAGAGGATCTATCCACGGCGTGGAAAGCAGCTGAATTAGGTCCCATCCCCCCCCTCCCCTTCTTAATTTTTTCTTTTTTTTTTTTTTTTTTTTTTTTCTTTTCTGAGAATAAGCTAGCCGTTGTTGCTGTTATCCTTGATCTAATTGTATCTCATTGTGGGTGGTTTTGGGCCTCTGAGAGATTTTCAGTGGTTCGGACGCAGGTATATTAGATTAGGTTGGAGGCAGGAGGGAAGAGCAGGAAGGAAGGAAAAGAGAGGGGGTTGATAGTAAAAAGGAATGCCTGGTGAGCGTTAGATAAAGGTAGGAGGGTTTTCAGTCCTGTCAAAATGAGGGGAAAGACAAGTAAAGTTAACAAGACAGTCACCCCGGCTACAAGTCCGGTCGGGATTCAAAAATATTTGGCTGCAAATTCTAGTATAAGAGAGGATGAAGGGACCGATAGCCACAGAACAGAAAAATCTATTCGCTCGGGCCCAAGTAGACAGAAGGGGGAAGAGGGAAGGGGGGTAAAAAATCCCACCACAAAATCAAGTGAGCTTAAAAAAAAAAGCGGGGTAAATTTACAGAATGTAGAAGTAGACCAGAATAATCCCCGGGGAGAGGGGGAGGTGGTTAATAGGGAGACAGAAGAAATGGTTCCGGATAGCCATAAAGAAACCCCCCAACCACAAATCAAGGAGATGCTCTCTGAGATGTTCTCGAGAATGGAGATCTCCCTAAGGGCAGATATCGCAACAATAAGAAGCGATATAGGTTTGGTATTGGGGAGAGTTGAGGAGTTAGAAAACAGAGTCGAGACTCAAGAGAGTAAGATGGAGGGAATCCTAGAGCAGATAACAGCCCTCCGGAAATCAAATAGAACAATTAGATATAAGCTGGAGGACCAAGAAAATAGAAGTAGGAGGAAGAATATACGGATAAAAGGTCTCCCCGAGTCATATGGTGGGTCCGCCCTGGGAGAGATAGCTCAACAGATTTTTAACCCTTTATTGGACAAGGAAGTCACAGCCCCTTTGAAAATTGATAGAATACATAGAATGACTCGACCCCGGGGGATTAGAACAGAAGCACCTCGAGACGTTATAGTGAGATTTCATAATGTAGTAGAAAAAATGCAGGTAATGAGAAGAGGGAGAATACAGTCTGGGGTGGTCCATGAGGGCACGGAACTGCAGATTTACCCTGATTTAGCGGGTGAGACATTGGGAAGGAGGAGATGCTTAAAACCACTCACTGAACTACTGAGAGCGGCGGACATCCCATACCAATGGGGATTTCCTGCATGCCTCATAGGGAAGAAAGAGGGACGATCTGCAGTTCTGCGCTACCCTGAAGACCTCCCAGAATTTTGTGAACAGTTAGGTATAGACCCCGCCCCTCAGATAGAATGGGGTAGTGAAGATGTATTAGGGGCTGAAGGGAATAGTACCCGGGGGAGGAAAGGGCAGGGCCGACCGAACAGGTGGAGTCGAAAGTAGATTACTGGAATTGAGCTGAACTGATGAATTCGCACTGAGAGTTGAGGGGTGCGGGGGGGGGAGTTGGGGGGAGGGAGGGAGGGAAGGCGAGGGGAGTCTTGGGCGGATAAGGGTTCAAGCTCCAGGGATACTATGGGGGTGAGGCGAACACAAACAGCGGCCCACCAATGCCATAGGCTTAACGGGAAGGGGGGTGTCCTACCCAGTCTCACGAGACGTTCCGTTATAGGACAAAGGGGGAGTAGGGAGGGGAGATGGGGGGAGGGAGGGAGAGGGAGGGGGGGGGGTTTGGTTGCTTTTTGGGGCTCTCACTCGGTCCTCCCATGGGACTAGCGGGGACAGGCACCACTGGATCCACTAGACGCTTAAAAAGGAAAAGAAAAAGGAAAGAAGAAAGGGGAAAAAAAAAAATAGGGAGGGGAATTATCCCTGTAGAGAGGTATGGTAGTCCTTAATGTTGTTACGTATAACGTAAGGGGCTTAAACTCAAAAAGGAAAAGATTCCGGGTAAATGACGAACTGCAATATATGGATGCAAATATAGTGTGTTTGCAGGAGACGCATATAACATGCATTTCTGGGGTTAGACTGAATTCGGCCAATTACCCGGTGTGGTTCTATGGGGATTCCCCATCCCCCTTTTCGAGAGGGGTTGCAATAGGGTTCAGTAGAACAATAAGATTTAACCTAGAAGAGCGACTGGTGGATCCGGAGGGTCGTTACCTGTGCCTAAAAGGTATGCTGTTTAATTTTAAATGTACAATTGTTAATATTTATGCCCCAAACAAGAATACGGGTAGATTCTTGAAGAAAGTTTTGAATAAAATAGAAGACTTTAAAGAAGGGAAATTAATCCTGGCAGGTGATTTCAATTGGAGTATGAACCCTAAAATAGATACTACAGGGGCGGGGCCTAGGATATCCGAACATAAACAGAGGTTGTTTTTAAGGGCGTTAACTGCATACCAATTACATGATACTTGGAGAACACTGCACCCTAAAGATAGGGATTATACATGTTTCTCCTCGGTCCATGGTTCCTTTTCCCGAATAGATTATATTTTCCTGGAGCATTCATTTTTAAGGGCACTTAAGAAGGCTGAAATAAAGATAAGAACTGTTTCAGATCACGCTCCTGTATTGATCCAGTTGGAGATCGGGGGGGACCATGGACCAAGGTTGAATTGGAGACTGAATGAATCTCTACTACAGGATAAAGATACAGCAGAAAGGATTGAGCAGGAGATTATACAATTTTTTAGTCTGAATGATATACCGGAAACATCTAGCCCTGTATTATGGGAAGCGCACAAGGCAGTCATAAGAGGCGTATTAATAGGGATTGGCGCAGGGAAAAAGAGAGAGAGGGAGAAGAAGAAATCCCTATTATACGAGGAAATTCAGAGATTGGAACAGTTGGGGAGACCATGGGGGCTTCGGGACACCCAAGATTTAATAACAAAAAAACGTGAGTTAGAGGATTGCTTAGAGCAGAATAGGAGATCGATCTATCATATTCTGGGAAGAGAAAGGTACCAATGGGGGAATAAATCAGGTAAATGGCTGGCTAGGAGGGTGAAGGAAAAAAAAAAATAGAACTTTCATCCCAAAAGTAAGAAATGCTGCGGGGGACCTACAAAATATGCCAGATGATATTGTTAACACATTCTTCACATATTATCAGGGCCTGTATAATATCGGGCAACAGGATAAGGTTGAGAATCAAGTAGAGGAGGGAATAAAAGAATACTTAAATCGGTTAGATATCCCCAGGGCCAAGCAATTAGAAATGGAAGCATTAGAAGCCCCAATAACAAGGGCGGAGGTTGAGAGGGCGATCAAAAATACAGCTAAAGGAGGGTGCCCGGGGCCCGATGGCTTCCCGATCTCATACTACAAACAATTCCAAAAACAGCTAGTCCCAAAATTATGCGACTATTTTAATGCAGTGGGGAAGGGTGAAGAATTTTGTGAAGAAACACTTCGGACACATGTGGTCCTGATCTTAAAAGAGGGAAAGGACCCGGCGGCAGTAGAAAGTTATAGGCCAATTTCTTTATTAAATTCAGATATTAAATTGTTTGCAAAAATTATTGCAGAGAGATTGGGACCACATGTGCCAGAATGGATATTGCAGGACCAGGTTGGATTTATCGAGGGGAGAGAGGGTCGGGATAACACACTAAAGACCATTATGCTATGCCAAGAAGCGGTAAGACGGGGTACCCCTGCGGTACTCATGTCAATAGATGCGGAAAAGGCATTTGACCGAGTGGGGTGGAGGTTCTTGTTTGAAGTCCTGGAAAGGTATGGAGTGGGGGACCGTATGAGGGGTTGGGTAGATGCCCTTTACACCCACCCTAAAGCTAGAATAAGAATAAATGGGGCCCTGTCCTGCCCCCTCGAGTTGTTCAATGGGACAAGACAGGGCTGCCCGTTATCCCCATTATTATTTATATTGTCGCTTGAACCCCTGTTGAGGGCCATCAGGATGAATCCAAACATTTATGGGATAAGGGCCGCTGAGAGGGAGTTCAAGGTCGCGGCGTTTGCCGACGACCTTTTGCTCTACATTTCCAACCCCGGGTCTTCCATACCAGCAATAATGGAAGAACTATCAAATTATGGGAAGGTCTCTAACTTTAAGGTTAATATATCTAAATCCGAAATTTTGAATTTGAATATTTCAATAACAGAGCAGAGCCGCCTTCAGTCTAAATTCCCCTTCAGATGGTGTGGGAGGGAATTGGTCTATTTGGGAATAAGGCTGACAGCAGAGGTGAGTGATCTGTTTGAGGCCAATTACATACCCTTATTAAATAAAATTAAACAACATTTGGAAAGGTGTCAATATAAAGCTCTATCATGGATAGGTAGAATAAACGTAGTTAAAATGTTTATTTTACCAATTTTCACCTATACATGCCAAATGATCCCAATAGTGTTACCACAGGTTTATCTAAATAAATTAAAAATTTTGATTAATAGATTTATATGGAAAAAAAAAGCGGCAAGGGTGGCTCGGAATACCCTGATTAGAAGTAAAGAAAGGGGAGGGCTGGCAATGCCGGATCTCCAAAAGTATTATGAGGCCATAGTAATCTCTCGAATACCGGACTGGATTTATAATAAAAAGGGTAAGGACTGGGCTGAATTAGAAATCAAGTTAAGTAGAAGGGAATTAGGGGAAATAGTATGGATACCTGCAAAACACAGAGAATTAGGCCCTAACACAAGCACACTCACAAAAAATTTATTTCAGATATGGGACACAATAAACAAGCGACACAACTGGGAACACAACTCACCATTAATGCCACTATTGGATACTAAATTTTTTATCCCAGGTCAAGAGGAATATTTATATTATAGTAGTTGGGTTAAGAAAGATAACATTAAAGTACAGGAGGTGATGGAAGGTAATAGGATGTGCACATACGAAGAAATTATAGGGAAATGGGGACATAAACCATTAGACAAATGGAGATATTTTCAACTATATTATTTCATTCAGTCTTTACCACAGCCACTACGGGGTATGGAACAACTTAGACCGTTGGAGAAGCTATTAGTGAACCGTCAGTGCCTTCAAAAAAGAATCTCAAAATTTTATAAAATTCTAATAGAAAGAATAGAGCAAAATTACCCCCCCTATCTAGAAAAATGGGAAAGCGAAATCGGGTCCTTAGGTAACGATGGCCATAGAAATAGGATAATTAGACGAACCTATTCGGTTACCGTAGATTCGCAAACACGAGAGATGTCATATAAACTTTTAACAAGATGGTACATAACCCCACAACAAGGAAATAAAATATGTAGTGCGACCCCCCGGCTATGCTGGAGAGGCTGCATGGGGGAGGGGTCTTTTGCTCACATATGGTGGTTGTGCCCTAAGATACAGATATTTTGGGATAAAGTAATAGAAACTATTTTTGAAATAACAGGGGAAAGGATTAGGAGGGATCCATGGGTATGTTTGTTTCATGATATAGAAAAAGGAGAGAAGGAGTATGGGTATTCCTTGATACCCTCTTTATTAAATGCTGCTAAATCCTTGATACCGCTTAGATGGAAAAGATCTGACCCTCCCTCAATGAGGGAGTGGGCAGATAGATTAGAAAAGATTCGAATCATAGAAGAGTCAATGTACAAACTGGATAACTTGGAGAAAAGGTACCAAAATAAATGGCGTCTTTGGGTATTGTTTGGTAAAACTGAAAGCTATCTGAAGATGATGGAATGCTAGTTAAAAGGAGTCCCATGGAGTAGGATCGAGTGGGAGAGGGGTGGGAAGGGGAGGGGGGAGGGAAAAGGAAGATAACCTGTATAAGAAATGATGTTGTATTTATTATGCGAAATGGTTTATATATGAATTGTGATTTTTTGTAAATTTTGGAAAATCTTATAAATAAAGAATTGGAAAAGAAATAATTCTAGCATGACCTACCAGGTAGTTGAAGCAAGTTAATTGTTTAGGAAGTCAAATCATTGTTTAGTCCCTTTTTAAGCAATCTTCCAGCTGGAATATATGTCTTATTCAACTCCAAACGGACCTCCTCTGGCGCAGTGTGATCCCAATTGGGGCACTAGAGGGGTTCGGGCATGTCCCTTAGACGTGACTTCCAGTTGGAGTGACCGCAGCAGTATTGTTCACATGCAAATATTATCTATATGTTCCAACGGTAATGCTCTCAATCAATCTAATTGTATATTATTTTGAATGTTACAATGTATTATTCATATGACCTTGTTTGACAATCCACTTGTAACTGTGAAACTTTAATAAAAATTATATTTAAAAAAATAAAAATAAAAATCTGTGATCTTGAATCCATAAACAAATGCACACCCACCCCCACAGTTGCAAAAGAGCTTAGCGACTTAAGGAATGACCTTAGCTCTTTCCTTCATAAAAACTTTGATTTTTACGTGTATGTTCACTGTTGCCGCAGTAATCTGGGCAGAGCCCCGCCCTCCTATTTTTTCCAGTGTTTACTGGACTCTGCCCTTGCGATACTACTAGTGCTGTGAGTTGTAGGCCCAAGTTCTAATTTGCGCTCTAGCGTGTAGTTCATTTCGTATATCTGAAAGTAGCCTGACTCCTTATTTATGTTTGAAACTTTGATGCAATGTGTTTTCTCTTTGGAAATCTGTTTGTAACAGTGACTTTTTGTTCTCTAAGCTTGTTATCAATAAACTATTTGAAAGTAAAAACTTTGATTTTTATCTCAGATGTCTCCGACTCACTTGGTACTCCCAAAGCAAAAAAGCTGGGAAACATCTTGCCCAACAGTACAAAAAGAGAGCAGCACAGAATAGGATTCCATTCCTGCTAAACCAAAAGGGACATAAGCTAATAAACCCCAAAGATATAGCCAATGAATTTAGTCTCTTTTACTCAAAATTATATAACCTCTCCGAATCTACATCAGAACCACACCCCACTTCAGATCTTATAGCAGCATTTTTGGCTCCCCTTCAGCTTCCCTCACTTCCCCCCTCACAATTGGAATCACTGGCCCAACCATTCACACAACAAGAGCGTGCCAACACGATAAAAACTTGCTCTACACAAAGCACCTGGACCTGATGGTTATACAAATGAATATTCTAAAATCTACTCAGACCAGTTACTACCTCACTTATGTGACTCTTAATAGATTCTTAGCTACAGGGGAAATACCATCGGAATTTCTAGAAGCGGTCATCACCACCATACATAAATCGGTGAAACCGTCCCATGACCCAGCCAACTATCGTCCCATATTGTTACTTAATACTGATACTAAAATATATTCAAAACTAGTAGCCACTTGTTTAGCCAATTATATTTCCACCCTGATTCACCCTGATCAGGTGGGATTTATTCACACAAGACAAGCCTCAGATGGTACCCGCAGACTGATTGACATGCTCTATTGGGCGGAGCACCGTCAAGTGCCTTCTCTGCTGATCTCTTTACACGCAGAGAAGGCATTTGATAGAGTTAACTGGCTCTATTTAGACATGGTCCTACAACAATTTGGCATCTCAGGCCCGCTTTGTCAAGCCATACTAGGCCTTTATTCTACCCCAAGCGCTAGGGTCTTGACGTTGGGACTCCTGTCTTCCCCTTTCCTAATTACGAATGGGACCCGCCAAGGGTGCCCCCTGTCACCATTAATTTTTGCATTAATGATTGAACCTTTGGCACAGGCTATTGGATCTCACCCTGACATAACAGGTCTTGAAATTAACCAAAGTACTCACAAGATTGGCCTTTACGCTGATGACATTGTCATCTGACTCACTAGCCCCACGCAATCTCTTCCTCCCCTTTGTGCCCTAATACACCGCTTTAGCCAAATCTCCTTGTACAAATTAAATCCCTCCAAATCTGTTATGCTAGGGATCTCCCTCTCTACACATCTTAAAATGAGCATTACATCAATTTCTCCCTTCACCCGGGCGCCCAATTCCTCCATGTCTTACTTAGGCATTCAACTGACCTCCCCAGCCTCTCTAATTTTGCCTACTAACATTGCTCTGTTGACCCAGAAGCTCCAGGATAAAGCTACTTCACTTCTTTCTGTAAGGGCTTCCTGGGCAGGTAGAATTGCTTTAGCTAAGATGTTCATCTTACCGCATGTCCTCTACCTGTTCAGGACTATACCTATTCCAATGTTGAAACCAGATATCGCTGGACTACAAACGGATCATGAACAACTTTATATGGGCGGCCCGTAAACCACGTATCAGAGCCCCACTATTTAATACCCCTACCAGATTTGCTGGATTGGGAGTCCCGGACCTCAGAGCTTACTACAAAGCCATCATATTGGATCAATCTAGAAAACTGTGGGACTCAGCATCTTCACAACCATGGACTTTGATCAAAACCGCAGATATGTTGCACCCCCCCTCACACATGCTAGCGTCCATCTGGATGGGCCTACACACTCATTTGCCAACAGTTAAGGCACTCACAAATAATTGGAAGGCAATTTTGCAAACTTCAGGTGGTTTACACGTCCAAGCCTTATATCATCTTCCACTTGCCGCCATCTTGCTTCTATCTCGGGATTTACCACTACATGGCTGGACCTTGAAAGGCATAAAAACTCTTGGGGACCTATTTCAACGGGGTCAACTTAGATCCTTCCAACAGCTCTCAAAGCACTTCAGCATCCCCCACAAAGATTTTTACATCTACCGAAGAATCTGTCATATCCTAACTTCCATTCCAACCTCTTTTAATACCTTGACCAAAGATATAATGCAAGTATTTTGTTCGACTAACTCTAAACAACGGGGCATATCATGTCTCTACGGACTTTTGATGAAGCCAAATCCAGATGAAACCAAACCTTCTGGGAATCCACTCTACAAATCCCAACTTCCCCATCACTCTGGTACCGAGCAATTTGATTTCCTGCGGTTGTATCTAAGAACATCTCCCATTGGGAGACGGTAATGATTTTTTTTTTTTTACACATGGTATTACACACCGACAAAACTGGCAAGGATTTGTCCATCCCACTCTAGTAAATGCTGGAGAAATTGTCATTTGGATGGGCACATTTTTCATGTTTGGTGGGAATGTCCGCCCATTAGTATCTTCTGGGCGGACGTTTCCTCCTTTATCCAGGAGATTACTAACATACTTTTCACTATGACACCGCAGACGGCTCTATTTGGTCTAGACCTTTCAGCATGGCCCTCAAAATTTCACCCCATAATTACGCACATACTCATAGCAGCCAGATTGGCCATATCCCGTCGCTGGAAACAATCTTGCGCACCCTCCCTTTCTGACGTCATTAATATCCTGAATGAACATCTACTGATGGAATTTCTTTTCGCAAAGGCGCACATGTCCTTAGGGAAATTGTATAACAACTGGCAGTATTGGTTATCTGACCAGAGAGCCAAGCCATGCACTTGGTTATATTATATTTAATTGAGCTCCACCACCAGAACTCTTTCCTCTGCGGGGGGAGTAGGTGCCCCTGTCCCATATATGACCTGAGTTGAGCCCTCTGCGGTTGGTCCAGCCTTATCCTAGGTGTATCATACTTGTAAGCTTTGAAACTCTAACTGATGCTCCCTGGCTGTCTACCATTTCTTACTCTGCCTCTCGCCCCCTACCTTCTTCTTCTGTGTCTCCCCTTACTCTAAGCTTCTTGTAGATGCTCTGGAGAGGCGAGGATAGAGACTGTTCTCTCATTCCAGCAGTCATCAACAGCCGTGGCTGTTACTCTTATGGCGGATGATTACTCTTTTTTGTTTTTTTTTTTGTTTAGCTCCGAGGTTACCTCTTGCTGTGTTTATTTTTCTTTGATTGTTACATACACTTTGTACCACAGAGCCTGTACAACAATTGATGTACATTTTTCTTTGTTCTCAATAAAAACCTTTAAACCAAAAAAAAAAAAAAAAAAAAAAAAAAAAGAAGAAAATCATAATTCATTTGATAGAAAATGACATAGAACCCCAAATTATATATATATATATATATACACATACATATATACACATACATATATATATATACATACATTATATATATATACACATATACATACATACATATATATACATATATACATATATACACATATACATTATATATACAGTGGTGTGAAAAAGTGTTTGCCCCCTTCCTCATTTCCTGTTCCTTTGCATGTTTGTCACACTTAAGTGTTTCGGAACATCAAACCAATTTAAACAATAGTCAAGGACAACACAAGTAAACACAAAATGCAATTTGTAAATGAAGGTGTTTATTATTAAAGGTGAAAAAAAATCCAAACCATCATGGCCCTGTGTGAAAAAGTGATTGCCCCCCTTGTTAAAACATACTATAACTGTGGTTGTCCACACCTGAGTTCAATTTCTCTAGCCACACCCAGGCCTGATTATTGCCACACCTGTTCACAATCAAGGCATCACTTAAATAGGAGCTGCTTGACACAGTAAGGTCCACCAGAAGATCCTTAAAAGCTACACATCATGCCGAGACCCAAAGAAATTCAGGAACAATTGAGAAAGAAAGTAATTGAGATCTATCAGTCTGGAAAGGGTTATAAAGCCATTTCCAAAGCTTTGGGAATCCAGCGAACCACAGTGAGAGCCATTATCCACAAATGGCGAAGACATGGAACAGTGGTGAACCTTCCCAGGAGTGGCCGGTCGCCCAAAATTACCCCAAGAGCACAGCGACGACTCATCCAAGAGGTCACAAAAGACCCCACAACAACGTCCAAGGAACTGCAGGCCTCACTTGCCTCAGTTAAGGTCAGCGTTCATGCCTCCACCATCAGGAAAAGACTGGGCAAAAATGGCCTGCATGGCAGAGTTCCAAGGAGAAAACCACTGCTGAGCAAAAAGAACATCAAAGCTCGTCTCAATTTCTCCACAACACATCTTCATGATCCCCAAGACTTTTGGGACAACATTCTGTGGACCGATGAGACAAAAGTGGAATTCTTTGGAAGGTGTGTGTCCAAGTATATCTGGCGTAGAAGGAACACTGCATTTCATAAAAAGACCATTATACCAACAGTAAAATATGGTGGTGGTAGTGTGATGGTCTGGGGCTGTTTTGCTGCTTCAGGACCTGGAAGACTTGCCGTGATAAAAGGAACTATGAATTCTGCTGTCTACCAAGAGATCCTGAATTAGAATGTCCGACCATCTGTTTGTGTACTCAAGCTGAAACGAACTTGGGTTCTGCAGCAGGACAATGATCCTAAACACACCAGCAAGTCCACCACCGAATGGCTGAAGAAAAACAAAATGAAGACTTTGGAGTGGCCTAGCCAAAGTCCTGACCTGAATCCTATTGAGATGTTGTGGTATGACCTTAAAAAGGCCGTTCATGCTCGAAAACCCTCTAATGTAACTGTATTAGGACAATTCTGCAAAGATGAGTGGGCCAAATTTCCTCCAGGACGCTGTAAAAGCCTCTTTGCACGTTATCGCAAACGCTTGGTTGCAGTTGTTGCTGCTAAGGGTGGCCCAACCGGTTATTAGGTTTAGGGGGCAATCACTTTTTCACACAGGGCCATGATGGTTTGGATTTTTTTTCACCTTTAATAATAAATACCTTCATTTACAAATTGCATTTTGTGTTTACTTGTGTTGTCCTTGACTATTGTTTAAATTGGTTTGATGTTCCGAAAAACTTAAGTGTGACAAACATGCAAAGGAACAGGAAATGAGGAAGGGGGCAAACACTTTTTCACACCACTGTATATATATATATATATGCACTACCGTTCAAAAGTTTGGGGTCACCCAAACAATTTTGTGTTTTCCATGAAAAGTCACACTTATTCACCACCATACGTTGTGAAATGAATAGAAAATAGAGTCAAGACATTGACAAGGTTAGAAATAATGATTTGTATTTGAAATAACATTCTTTTTACATCAAAATTTGCTTTCGTCAAAGAATCCTCCTTTTGCAGCAATTACAGCATTGCACACCTTTGGCATTCTAGCTGTTAATTTATTGAGGTAAGCTGGAGAAATTGCACCCCGCGCTTCTAGAAGCAGCTCCCACAAGTTGGATTGGTTGGATGCGCACTTCTGGCGTACCATACGGTCAAGCTGCTCCCACAACAGCTCAATGGGGTTCAGATCTGGTGACTGTGCTGGCCACTCCATTACCGATAGAATACCAGCTGCCTGCTTCTGCTGTAAATAGTTCTTGCACAATTTGGAGGTGTGTTTAGGGTCATTGTCCTGTTGTAGGATGAAATTTGCTCCAATCAAGCGCTGTCCACTGGGTATGGCATGGCGTTGCAAAATGGAGTGATAGCCTTCCTTATTCAGAATCCCTTTTACCCTGTACAAAGCTCCCACCTTACCAGCACCAAAGCAACCCCAGACCATCACATTACCTCCACCATGCTTAACAGATGGCGCCAGGCATTCTTCCAGCATCTTTTCATTTGTTCTGCGTCTCACAAACGTTCTTCTTTGTGATCCTAACACCTCAAACTTGGATTCATCCGTCCACAACACTTTTTTCCAGTCTTCCTCTGTCCAATGTCTGTGTTCTTTTGCCCATCTTAATCTTTTTTCTTTTATTGGCCAGTCTCAGATATGGCTTTTTCTTTGCCACTCTGCCCTGAAGCCCAAAATCCCGCAGCCGCCTCTTCACTGTAGATGTTGACACTGGTGTTTTGCGGGTACTATTTAATGAAGATGCCAGTTGGGGACCTGTGAGGCGTCTGTTTCTCAAACTAGAGACTCTAATGTGCTTATCTTCTTGCTTAGTTGTGCAACGCGGCCTCCCACTTCTTTTTCTACTCTGGTTAGAGCCGGTTTGTGCTGTCCTCTGAAGGGAGTAGTACACACCATTGTAAGAAATCTTCAATTTCTTTGCAATTTCTCGCATGGAATAGCCTTCATTTCTAAGAACAAGAATAGACTGTCGAGTTTCAGATGAAAGTTCTCTTTTTCTGGCCATTTTGAGCGTTTAATTGACCCCACAAATGTGATGCTCCAGAAACTCAATCTGCTCACAGGAAGGTCAGTTTTGTAGCTTCTGGAAGGAGCTAGACTGTTTTTAGATGTGTGAACATGATTGCACAAGGGTTTGCTAATCATCAATTAGCCTTCTGAGCCAATGAGCAAACACATTGTACCATTAGAACACTGGAGTGATAGTTGTTGGAAATGGGCCTCTATACACCTATGTAGATATTGCACCAAAAACTAGACATTTGCAGTTAGAATAGTCATTTACCACATTAGCAATGTATAGAGTATATTTGTTTAAAGTTAGGACTAGTTTAAAGTTAGCTTCATTGAAAAGTACAGTGCTTTTCCTTCAAAAATAAGGACATTTCAATGTGACCCCAAACTTTTGAACGGTAGTGTGTGTGTATATATATATATATATATATATATATATATATATATATATATATATATATATATATATATATATATATATATATATATATATATATATATATATATATATATATATATATATATTTTTTTTTTTTTTTTTTTTTTTTTTTGAGCAAAGACCCTAGAGAATACAATGGTGGTCATTGCAACTTTGTATCTCATACAATATTTGCGCAGCAATTTTTCTAATTCATAGTTTCATAGTTATTAAGGTTGAATAAAGACACCAGTCCATCCAGTTCAACCTGAGTGAGTGTCTACAATTGTCCCTATCCCTGTACATTGCACACTCACATCAGTCCCTACCCTCAAGGCGCCCACAATCCAAGGTCCCCATTCATATACTAGGGCCAATTTTGGACAGAAGCCAATTAGCCTACCTGCATGTCTTTGGATTGTGGGAGGAAACCAGGGTACCTGGAGGAAACCCACGCAGGCACAGGGAGAACATGCAAACTCTAGGCAGGTAGTGCTGCCCACAAAAAAAAAATATCTAAAAAAAAATACCTAAAAAAAATACCTGAGCAATACCTCACATGTGTGGTTTCAACACGGTTTTCATATGTGGGCGGGACTTGCGTATGTGTTCGTTTCTGCATGCGAGCTCACGGGGACAGGGGCACTTTCAATTTTTATTTTATTTTGTATTGTTCATTTTACTTTATTTCTTTTAGTTTGACATTTTTTTTTTCCCCAAAACATAAAATTTTTGATCACTTCTATTCCTACTACAAGGAATGTAAGCATCCTTGTAATAGGAATATGGCATGACAGGTCCTCTTTACAGTGAGATATAGGGTCAATAAGACCCCACATCTCACCTCTAGACTGGGAAGCCTGAAATAAAAAAAATAATAAAACAACAATTCTGGCTTTGATCATATTGGTGAGTCGGTAGAAGCACCGGAGGGCGGTGGGTGGGAGGGGCATCCCTTCTCACTTCCTGTAAGAACGATCAAGCAGCAGAACATCCACTATGATCATTCTTATGATGTAGGTTATCGCCGGCTGAAAAAGCTGATATCTGAATGATGCCTGTAGCTAAACCCTTCATTCAGATATCCCCACAAAAAAATCAAGGATGTCATATGACGGCCGGCGGGAAGTGGTTAAAATACATTTTTTTTTTTTTTTTTTAACACAAAGTTGTCCATTTATACAATATTTCTAACACATAGCATATACATACCAAAAATGGCACTCCAAAATAGATTCTCCTACTCCTCCTGAGTATGGTGATAACACAAGTGTGAGACTTCCACAGCCTGTTCACATACAGAGGTCGAGTACAGCCGAGCATGGCAGGGTATCAACCCGAGTATGGCAGGGTATCAACCCAAGTATGGCAGGGTATCAACCCAAGTATGGCAGGGTATCAACCCAAGTATGGCAGGGTATCCCAGAGTATGGATGGGTATTGCAGGGTATCACAGAGTATGGCTGAGCATGGCCGAGTAGGGCTGGGTATTGCAGGGAATCACTGAGTATGGCTGGGTATGATAGTTTATGGCAGAATATTGGCAGGGTATTGCAGATTATTGGTGGGTATTGCAGAGTATTGGCAGGGCATTGCAGAGTATTTGCAGGGCATTGCAGAGTATTGGCAGGGAATTGCAGAGTATTGGCAGGGAATTGCAGAGTATTGGCAGGGCATTGCAGAGTATTGGCAGGGCATTGCAGAGTATTGGCAGGGCATTGCAGAGTATTGGCAGGGCATTGCAGAGTATTGGCAGGGCATTGCAGAGTATTGTCAGGGCATTGCAGGGTTAATTGTCAGTGAGCAGCGCTGTGGGCACTGCAGATCCAGCCCACAGCACTGCTGAAGCCGATCTCTTCCCTCTTACTATACCGATCGGTACACAGAGGGGAAGGAGGAACTGGCGTCATAACACTAATGTCATTTGACAGAACAATCACATGGTAAATGGCACGCAAACGCAGAATTCTGGGAGGATGTTATAGTACATCCCCCCAGAGTTAAGCAACTGCCCTGTAGCTGTCATTCGACTATGGGCCGGTTAAGTGGTTAAAGGAGCGTGATTATACTTATTTCTCCTCGGCCCATAGCTCCTTTTTCTAGGATAGACTATATTTTGATAAAGTGTCAATTAGTCCCAGTCCTTAAAAAGGCAGAAATAAAAACAATCACTTTATCAGACCATGCCCCAGTGAAAATCCAACTTGAGATAAAAGAGGATTCTGGACCAGGGATAACTTGGAAGTTAAATGACTCACTGATCCAGGATCAAGAATCAATTAGTAGGATCGAGCAGGAATTTATGAGTTAGAGCAAAGAACAAGGCCTAAAGGGATCCCGGAAAGACAAGAGTTGATAGCAAAAAGGAGAGAACTAGAAGAATGTTTAGAACAAGAGAGGAAATCGGAAAAGGGATAACACCACGCTAAACCTAGAATAAAGGGGGTGGTGACCACAAAAAGAAAAATCTATTTCTGTAGCTGCTAACACTCAAAGCTATACAAATATAAACAAAAAAATGTGTAGCACTGAGGCTTATAATAGCCATAAAGAAATAAAGATCACAAAGTGAGCAGTACAGTGCAATGTGCAAGTTAAAGTCCAATGACTAATATAAAACTGGAAAATACAAGTCAATGTGAGGAATTAAATCCAGATGTGAATCAACCGTAGTGTCTCAGAAGTGATGACTGCACAAGGAAGTGGTGCTTGTGAGATGGAGAACATCAATCATAATTATACTCAATGAGGTACTCTTACCAGCAGAGGTGGGCACACATACCATCTGGCAGTGAGTCAAATGTGCATAAATGGTGGTCTTTTGGATGTGATACCAAGGTGCCGGATAGTTGTCTTTAAGTAAGATGACACGGTCCCGATCTCAGGTTCACGGCCACAGATGGGCTCTACACACGTCCAAAAAGCTTCAGAATCCAACCCGTCGGTGCTCACCTTTTGTTTAAAATCATGTAGTGCTGTAGAAATCTTCTGAAGTTCCTCTAAATGTTGACTAATTCGGGTATGTTTGTCAGATTGATGGGCATAAAACAGCATGGCAGCAGCAACAAGCCATGTACTGACATCTGAAGGCCAAAGGGCCAAGGGTAAAGTAGTGGCCAACGGGAGGGCTTCCCAGACATTTGACTTATCCAGGGGCACTAGACAGGGCTGTTCACTGTCTCCGCTCCTCTATGCTCTGGCAGTGGAGCCTCTTGCAATCCCCATTAGAGAGGACTTTGAGATCCAGGTTCTCTGCGCTGGATCCCTGACTAAAAAAAGCAGCTTATATGCAGACGACACACTATTGTATTTGGCCGACTCTACCACATCTCTTCAGAAGGCACTACATACAAATGAACACTTTAATCAGCTCTCTGGCCTCAAAATTAATTGGTTGAAATCTCAAATACTGCCCATAGATAGCTTCCCCTCTCCCAAACCACAGGAGCAGTTATCACTTCAGCGAGTAAACACTATTAAATATCTTGAAGTACTGGTGAATAGGAGACCGGCCAACTATACATCTCTGAATATAGAGCCCCTCTTCAATCTCATCAAGTCTAAAACTCAGGTGTGGGCAAGACTGCCACTCGGTGTGTGGGGCCGTATCAATATCATTAAACTTATATTACTACCCAAAGTATCGTACATGCTGGGGCACACACCCGTATACTTACCCTTAAAACTTTTTTAAATTAATGTAGGCCATACTCAGGACATTCATTTAGTGTACCAACAGACACAAGCTGGCCTGGGGAGTCCTTACCCAACTGACATGGACGGAACGGTCCTCCCTGATCTGAATCTATTTACTCACATCCCAACTGTCTCAGCTATACCACATTGACAAAACCATCAAACTCAGATTCTTACACTCCCTTGCCCACAGTGGGCACAACTAACCACAGATCCACTCACTGCAATCACAGTAGGTCATGGTGGAAATAACTCCCAAAGAGGCCGTGGGCCTCTCCTGTACCAATATAGGTGCATATGGATCATTGCCACTAAAATGTTAGTGACCCATAAATACAAGGACTATACCCCTCTATGGCACAGTAAATTAATCTTAGTGTTTCTCTTAATCCAGAGATATGGATCACAGAGATATGGAGCGAACATGGGATACATTACTTACACCACATAATTTCCGATGACACACTTAAAAACTTTGAGGGCCTCCAAAACAAGTTCTTGCTGCCCAATTCCCTGTGCTTTAGATTCTTTCAAGTGTGCCATGCAGCTCAAACTCAGTTCCCCTAACATTTACCACAGTCTACCTTCAATGTCATTATGGCAGTAGTTAAGGGTGAAGATCCACAAAGGTTGATCTCTGATTTTTATGTCATGCTCCTAACCCCATAATCAGCCACGCTAGCTTACAGCCTTAAACCAAGATAAGAAAGAGAGGTGGGTCCACTCAGGGCCCGATTAAGAACATCATGGCCCTGGTGCTGAGGATTTTGGTAGGACTTTTTTATAATAAGTAAATACGAAAATATTTTTTTGTTATAGCAAATTAAATTAACCACTTGCCGCCCGCCCTATTACAAATTGACGGTGGCAAAGTGGTTTCATAATCCTGATCAGACGTCATATGACGTCCTCAGGATTATGAGCCGCTGCGTGCCCCCGGGGGCGCGCATCACGGCGATCGTTGTTGCGGGGTGTCAGTCTGACACCCTGCAACTACGATCTCGGTAAAGAGTCTCCGACGGAGACTCTTTACCACGTGATCAGCCGTGTCCAATCACGGCTGATCACAGTGTAAATATGAAGAGCAGGCGATCGGCAGACGTGAGTAGAGAGCCGATCGGCTGCGCCTCCGACAGGGGGGGCCTGTGCTGATCGATTATCAGCACAGTCCCCCGAGGATGCCCACACTGGACCATCAGGGACGCCACCAGACCACCAGGGACGCCCAGGATAAGGTATGCCACCCTAGACCACCAGGGATTCCAGTCAGTGCCACAATGGATGCCAATCAGTGCCCATAATGGATGCCAATCAGTGCCCACAATGGGCATCACTGATTGGCATGCATTGTTTGGCACTGATTAGCATCCATTAGTACAGTATATTATAATACAATGCCGCCTATCAGTTCCCATCCGTGCCGCCTATCAGTGCCCATCCGTGCCACCTATCAGTGCCCATCCGTGCCCACTTGTGCCGCCTACCCATGCCCACCTGTGTCGCCTACCCATGCCCACCTGTGCCAACTGCCCATGCCCATCCATGCCAGCTATCAGTGCCAATTTGTGCCACCTATCAGTGTCCATCCGTGTCGCCCATCAGTGCCACCTATCAGTGCCACTATCAGTGCCCATCAGTGCCGCCTATCAGTGCCATATATCAGTGTCCATCAATGCCACCTCATCAGTGCCACTTCATTGGTGCCACCTCATCGGTGCCCATCAGTGCCGCCTTATTGCCCATCAGTGTATCCCCATCAGTGAAGGAGAAATTTTACTTATTTACAAAGTTTTGAAACTGAAAAAAAAAAACAAAAAACATTTTGTTTTTCAAAATTTCCGGTATTTTTTTATTTGTTTAGCAAAAAATAAAAACCGCAGAGGTGATCAAATACCACCAAAAGAAAGCTCCATTTGTGGGAAAAAAATTATAAAAATTTCATTTGGGTACAGTATAGCATGACCACGCAATTGTCATTCAAAGTGCGGCAGCGCTGAAAGTTTAAAATTGGTCTGGGCAGGAAGGTGTTTAAGTGCCCGGTATTGAAGTGGTTAAATAGAGAAAGGGATGATGAGAAAGAGGGGGTGAGAGGGATGAGGGGTAAAGAAGGGGGGGGGGTGAGAAAGAGGATGCACATGAGCATGTGCGGGAGTGACAGGAACGCAGCCTAGCCAAGGCAAGTGATTGAAGGCACAGAACCTGGAAGGAAGATGGAAGTGCCCGGGACCCGCCGGGTTGATCCCAGTGCAATGCTGGAGGGCTTAGTCTGACAGGTAAGTGTACCATAATGTGCTAATATGCTGTGCATACTAGTACATTATGGTATAACCTACCTCAGGGCCTATAAAAAGTAGTAATGCTACTACTGCTTTAATATCACAGGATCCCAGAAGCCTCTCATGGAGCCCCCTACTGAACCGGTGGCCCTTGGGCAGTGACCAGATGCATAGTTGCCAATATTTAAAAAATATTTTCAGGGACACTTTCTTTTTACCAGTGGTATATTTAGAGTAGCTGACATCCCCTATGTTCCTTCATACATACATGGGTGGATGCTGTGCGGGGGACACTGGAGTGTCCACCCGCGGGGCTTGCTTTCTGCCATACTGGCCCCATATATTTGGCAGCTAGTATGGCGCTCCATGGAATAGATCTCATATGGTGGGATGTGCTTCTGCGCACACCGGGAGTGGGTGACTGCGGTATTCACCCAATGCCCCACTCCCAGGATCATTGCAGGGCATTATGGGGATTGAAGTCCTGTGAGACAGGACCCACCCCATACACAAAGTCAACAGGGAATCCCAGCGCATATGCTGTGCACGCGTGCCGGTGAGAACATGATGCATGACGTCACTCCCCCCCCCCCGCACGGCCATTCGGAGTATGGGCGAGGGGGTGACGTGGTTCGCCGCGCACTCGGGGGACCGCCTCTGGACATGTTTGGAGTCAGCAGATGAGAGCGGCAATTATCGCTCTCACCTGCTGGGAGGGATAATGAGGAAGAGGAGGGATATTTAAATGAGCCATTGAACAGCACAAACAGAGGACAAGTGAGTGAAAGCCAAGCACAGTGCACGTAGGAGGGCTCTTTTCTGCCTGATTCCATCCACTCCCTTTAGCAGTGTGCCTGAATGGCAAGATCTTGGAGGTAAGCTATTTTTGAACATTTAAATAATTAATGCCTCCCCATGATAGGTGAGGGCGCTTTTCGGTGAGGGTATACGTGTGGTGGGTCTACACCATTAGTAGCACTATCACTGGCTCTTTGTTTCAGGGACAAATAGTGGGGCGTCTCCAGAGGTGGTGCTTCCAACTTGTGGTGGGCTCACATACTGTATTACTCCTTCTGCATTTGGACACAGAATGGACAGGCTTCCAAATACAAGGTAAAGGGAGACATGCCCATATTTATGTAAGAGACACAGTTACCGGGATTAAGGGGGATCGTGCACTATGGTACACGGTCCAATTCCTCTTTGGGTATGCTCATTTACCTTCCTTTTTTCCCTCTTCTCTCCACATGTAGACTCTAATGTCCATGCGATCCCGGTTCGTATCTTTGTGGGGGACCCCGAGACCACACACGTTTCTCGCAGTTCCACACAGCGTTCTATGCGACTTTTGCGATTTTGAGAAGAGGGGTGTCTATTGTCCTCCTTTTTGCCCCCATGTTGGGCCTTATCGTGGAGCCCTCCCGGTAGATATATGTAGAGGTACCTGGAGGTGTAGAACTACATTGAATTTATACACATTTTGTGAGTATTTTTTTTTTTTTTTTTTGTTTTCCCTTTCCTTCCTGCCTTTACATATGTACATATGTATCTATGTTTATTATTGTAGATCAAATCTCTGAATAAGAGCTGCAAAAAATGATGGAGCCCTGAAGGAGAGAATCTCCGTAACGCGTAGGATATATCATGTGCAGAATACTAGTATAATTGAATATGTATAGATGATGCTGTTGTAATTGGGGCATATTTGTACATTGAAAGAATCTATTCCATATGATGTTGGAACATTTTGTATTTTTTCGTGTATTTTTTCTTTTATTGTTGATTTTGGTATAATAAAATGGTTGTATAACTTTTTTAAACGTGTGTTGCAAGTCTCACAGTCTATGCCTAAAAAGTCCTGCCATTTTGAGGCGTTTTCTTGTTGGTAGATTCTCATACATCACAGTAGTAATCACAAAATTAAATGATTACTAATTATGGGCAGAACACATATGAGGACTGAGAAGATGTCCTTTAGTTGAACAAAAGTGTGCCCATTCTAGAGCTGGTAACATTGAGGATATTCAATATAATTTTAAAGAACTGTTTTTGTGGGTAAGAGGCATATGGAGTATGTATGGTATAACAGTGGGCACTATGTACAGGAGATGAATGTGCAGGGTATGACAGTGGGCAGTATGTACAGGAGAAGAGTGTGGAGGGTATGACAGTGAGCAATATGTACAGGAGAGGAATGTAACAGCGGGAGCTATGTACAGGAGATGATTGTGGGGGGGGGGGGGGGGGGGGGTGTATAACAGGTTACACTATGTATAGGAGAGGAGTGCTGCCTTTCAAACTCTGCAGGCTCTAAGCTGTCCATTGAGCTCAGTGCATCTGACAAGAAGTGAGGAGAGGCACTGTGAGTGCATCCTCTCAGTCTGCTGCAAACAGAGTGTGCCAGATTGTATTTAAACTTGCCGCACTGTATGTAGCTTCTGACAGACTGTGCAAGGAGCCCCGTATCTCTGGAACCATAGATGGCAGGAGGCCCAAATTTTGACCAGTGGTGGGGTAGGTCTTCAGCTACCCATATGACCACTGGTTGCTGAGCCACAACCCTCAAAGTTTATCTTTTTTTGTGTGTGATTTTTCTCTTAAGGTAAGGGGCCTGGAGCGGCAGCTCCAATAGCCCCTATGTTAATCCGGCCCTGGGGCCACTGGAAGATGGAGTGGAGTGATGCACATGACTCATGCAAGACTGTATCCCCAAACTTTCTGACAGATTGACCCAGTTGTATATTGTGCACCGAGCATATCTTACCCTCCAAGAGTTGTCTGCTTTAGGCAACAGTTTTCTACCTCGCGCACAATATGTAACCAGGCAACAACCACATTTTCCCATTTAATTTGGGCGTGCCTGGCCCTTCAGAGTCTATGGAAGCAGATTGTAGATTTCATCCATGATGACATGGGATCCCCCTTTGATCCTGGACCCCAAACAATGCCTACTGGGGATATTTCTTGATTCTGAGATAGACAAACTCACTACTAAAACATACTTGCATGAATTGTTTTCTGATAAAATAATTATAGTCAGGCAGTGGATAAGATCCACTCCCCACAGCTGGGAAATAGATATAACACACTTCCCTACAAGACATTCATATACATTAACAGAGGTTGTCCAGATAAGTACAACGAAATCTGGGATAAGTGGCTTACATCCGCGGACACATGCACTGGTGGTTCGTAAAGTCATAACTCCTCCCAGCATGGCATAGACAGAGGTTTCCACCCAACTGATAGTCACTGAATCCACTGTTAAATAAGTATAAGTTCTGATATGTTATGTTTATATGCACATAAGCCACATATCTGTTATATGCATTTTTCCAGTATTGCCTTATAACCTGCAGAAATATGTTCAAAATGTAAATTGTTCAATAAAAACTTTTTTCCCAAAAAAAAAAGTGAACAGGACCAATTGCTGGGTCTGCTCTAAATCTCCACCAAGCTTTAGTACCCCAGCAAAGGCAGTGGTACATGCTATATATGATGTTTGTATTGGAATGTGGAAAACTCCAAACAGACACTTGTGGGTAAAAATATTGTTTTAAAAATAGCTCAGATTCTTGCCAGTATGGGTATCGGGGACAATTAGGTAGCCCACAGGTGTGCACCTTTAGTTTTGGTAAAGGGAATAACTTTGTTGCAACCAACATCTGTTTGAAGGAAGGGTGTGATGTTCAGGCGGATGGGACCATATCCCAGTCTATCCGGTTACTACTCAATGCATGTGACTCTCAGTATGATTCCCCTTGTGTGACTGACTGGGTCCTACTACTTCTTATGCGGTACTTCAGCTTATAAGGTAATTTCCCCCTAATGCAGGAGGTCATCCGCTTTTCAATTTAACGGCCCCCTAAGATCAGTCTTTGTCTTGCCAAGCTTCTCCATTCCCTGGGGCTGGTTGATGTATGGAGGGAAACCCACCCCACCGGTAGGGATTATACCCATTACTCTGTCACACGTGCCACTTATGCTAGAATTTTTATTTTGAGCAGTTATATTCTGCTAATACATAGGAGACATTATTAGGGAGACAGCTTGGCCTGATCACTCCATGGTTTGTCTGGTGCTCTCTCAGTCACCAGGTCAACAGGGCCCTCTTGGTGGCGACTGAATGAATCCTTGCTTAGTGACACAATTAGGTGCACTGAAATAACCCTCACTTTACATGACTATTTTCAACATAATGACACTATGGAGGTGTCTCACACTACCTTGTGGGTGGCCCACAAAAACACCATCCAGGGGAAAATTATTCAGATAATGACTCATATTAACAAGGAGCACCACCTGGACCTGGAGAGATTCAATTCTGATCTGCAGAGCCTTTGCAAGGCACACAGACTTTAACCAAACCATGAAATGCTCGCCCAAATTCAGTCTCCTAGGTTGGCACTAAATCTAGCTTTGACTACTAGAGCCAGGGAGAGTTTATATTGGAGTGCAGCCTGATTCTACTTCCAGCAAGACAGGATTGACCCTATGTTGGCAGCCAAACTGACCCCCAAGGTTCACTCTTACACTTTGCCAAAGCAGCGTTTCGCCACGGGGAGGTTACACTCAAAACCCACAAAAAAAAAATCATAGGATTTTGGGTCTTCTATTCTCGCCTCTACTAGTCAGACCCTTTGGGGACCCCATTAGGGCTGTGGATTCCTTCTTAAATTACTTCTCCCTGCCTGAGCTGACTGTTGCCCATCATACTCAACTGGAGGCCCCAGAGGGTAAGGTTCTGGTGGCGAGCAAACAAGCTAAAACGGGTTCCTCCCGGGGCCGGACGGCTTTTCAGCTGCATATTACAATTAGTTTGCTGATATTTTAACCCCATACTTGACACACTTTTGTTTTTAAAACTCCTTGCGGGAGGGGTTTTCCCTGTACTGTCTTAAACATGGCATATATTTATCTCCAAACCAGGCAAAGATCCTGGGGAGGTTAGCAATTATAGACTAATTTCTGTAATTCATTATTTGAAGCTCCTAACATTTTTTTTTTTTTAGCTAACTGACTGGCCTCTTATTGCCTCCTATGTTCATAAGGACCAGGTGGGCTACATTTCAGGGAGGCAGGGTCCTGGCCAGATATGTCAGGCTATCAATACAATTTCTCTGCTTTGGTCCAGATGAGATGGGACTCCGCCTCAGGAGGGGTTTTTTATTGTCCATAGATTTACAGAAGACCTTCAATATGGTCTCTTGGGACTACATGTTTAATGTGTTAGATATTTGGAGTTTCGGACCCCGGTTTCTTACCCTTTCATGCTGATACCACTACTACTACCTGAACCTACATTATATACATAGTTTATATACAGTAATGTATTGTGCTGCCCCCAGTTATATCTGGGAGCTTTAGTCTTGTATGGTTGTATTGATATTTGTATGACTTATTTTTAATCTTTCAATAAACTTGATTGGAACAAAAAAAACAAACAAACAACCTTTGGAATACAAAGTATCTCTAGTGCGCAAAACGACCCACCTGTATGTTGTTTCATGCAATAGATACTGTGTGAGCGTGTGCGCGGGTCAGAGAGGCACCACAGAGTAAACAAGGCATATCCACGTTCTGACAGGGGGCAACATGGAGATCTGTTGTTCCTAGTGATCAGGAACAATGATCTCTTTGTTGCCTTGATGAGCCCACCCCTCACACAGTTAGAATACACCCAGGGAACACAGTTAACCCCTTGGCCACCCCCTAGTGTTAACCCCTTCCCTGCCTGTGTCATTTATACATTGATCAGTGCATTTGTTTCAACACTGATCACTGCAATAGTGCCACTTGGGGCCAGATTTGTCTGCTGCAATGTCACAGTCCCGCTAAAAATCACAGATCACTGCCATTACCAGTAAAAGCATTTTAAAAAAGTCCATAAATCTATCCCCTATTTTGTAGATTAATATTGTTTTTTTGGGGGAATATCTATTATAGCAGAAAAAAAATAAATGTATATGTATATATATATATATATATATATATATATATATATATATATATATATATATATATATATATATATATATATATATATAATTTATTTTTATTTTTTTTACTTGTCGGTTTTGTTTATAACACACAAATTTAAAACCAACTGCAGAGGTGATCAAATATCACCAAAAAAAAAAAAAGAAAAAAAAAGCTATTTGTGGGGGGAAAAAGAACAAAAACAAAACATGCATTTTGTTTGGGTATAACATTGCATGACTGCGCAATTGTCAGTTAAAGCGACAGTGCAGTAACGCAAAAAAAAGTCCTAGTTATTGAGGGGGTAAATCCTTCCGGGCTGAAGTGGTTAAAATTGTTGTACAGATCGGAAATAAAATATATATATATTTTTTTGGGCAATAACATGGTGTGGGCAGATTTCTGCCAGTCACGCCCTCCAGCCTGCGTCTTAGAATACGAGGGAAGTGAAGCCTCCATTAATCTACATGTAATATTCCACCCTCATTGTGTTTAGCTGGTTAGTGGGCCTGGAGGTGGAAGAAGGAAAAATGCTGTAATTTACCACAGTGTATATATACCCACATGGGCTGCTCAGATGTGATAGGGAAAAAAAGTTCAGCATAAAATCTCACTGAAAACTAAGCATGTGGAGGTGCATGCATGTGGCTGACAATGGCAGACATGGCTTGATTAAGCTCCCGTGACCCGACCTAATCCGGCTGCATCCTGCTGATTAGAGGGCCACAAATTATTCCCTGCTCACCCGCCACTGCTGGGCCATAGTTTTTTGGAAAAGGGGAGCTGGATATCCACCTTGGACCAGCCACAGGAGATCGTTGCTTCCCCGACCCGGTCCAATAAAAATGACAGTGCCGACGATACATGCGGCCTCTCCACGGGCGGTTCATCCAGGAACGGACCAGGCCTTCACACAATGCGTGGACTTTGAGGACTGCAGCCCAACACCGCTGCCCACCACACTCACCAGGATGGTGATCTATCAGGTGGTGAGTCCTCCTTCTCCTCAGGTTCCTCCCAAGGCAGGGCCACGGGAGACATTCTCACCAGCCCACAACCCCCCCCCCCCCCCAGCTTGCTTATTCAGGTGACCTCCCTATTATCTTAGCAATATTCTCGGCCATGCTGGAACAGGGCCTTGAAAAGGCTGGTAAGAAAATGACAGACAACCCAAAGCAAGAATTCTAGGATCTGAATACCACAATCAATACTATTGAACATAAACTAGATGTTACTGTGAGCGGGACAAATCAGAATGTGGATCGTTTAGGCGATTTGGAAGCCTGCTTGGAAGAAGCATTAGCAAAAATTGATCCTGCAGATAACTTCTGCATAAGTGGGCTACCCAAATCATTCACAGATTTCCAGGAAGCTATTGCAATGCTGCTGACCTCCTTGCTGCCCGATATCCTTGCTCATATGCTGGTATTGGACAAGGCTCATAGAGCCCTTACTGTCCAAAACCCAGAAGGTTCCCTTAGGGACATCCTTGTGAAGCCCTACTTTTACACAGTAAAAGGAAATGTCATGCAAAAAGTCCGCAAACTGCCTTCAATCCAGCTGCTTGGACATGAATTACAAATATTTGCAGACATTTCTCCAGCAACTATGCAAAAATGCAGATCCTTCAAGCCTTTACTTTTTCAGCCACTACAGCAAAAAAAAAAAAAGGATAAGGTATCGCTAGCCATTTCCTTTCTGTCTCTCATTTCCCTATAAAGGTAAATTATACTCCTTTGCTACCTTTCCAGAAGGAGAAGCATTACTCAAACGCCTGGGCTTCCTTTCCATCTTGCCATCACCAATTCCTCAAGCTCCCTCAACATCTGGCCGAGGCAGAGGTAACAGAGGGCGTCCAGTCTTACCATTGTGGCAATCACCCAGAACTACCAGAAGTCATCCCTGCCACCAGTCCAGACCACCCTGAGGACTCCGAGTCATGATAATTAGTCTACTCTTGGGAAGAACCCCAACAGAAGCCCTATCCTGGGTTCCTCATATACAACCGTTGAACGCGTTACTCTAACCTTTGTTTTTTTTTTTTTTTTTTTTTGTTCAGACTATTTTCGTCTTAGTTATGTTATGACTCTTATAGACCTTTTTGTGCCAGGAACTTTTCAAGTTGCTGTTCTCGCATCTTCCACGAGATGGCGTCCGTGTACTACTGTTACAATGGTACTAGCTTTGATGATTCCTATCTTCCAAATACTTGTTTTACACCAATATTAACCTCAATTTAGCTCAGCCCAGGTCAGGTTGCTGAGCCAATGCACCTTCCCTAATTCCAACTCCCCTCCAACCTGTATAGTTGCTTGGGAGGTGGGGGCCTTGGAAGTTACAGGCCTCATCTTAAGGCCTAGATTAATTTAGTTACTTTTGTAACAGCCACAAGTTAACTGTCTTATATTGAAATGCATTTAGGTTTAATTATCTTATTTTGCACTAATAACTTTCTCTGTTTTTGCCTTTTCTTTCCACTCTTCATAATCCATCCGGAAACCCTGTCAAGTCCACCTCCAAGGGATCTGTTGGCTGGTAAGAGACTCCCAACTCCATCACATGCTATGGCTAACCCACGATCACAGAAACCCATTCAATTCTTAACACATAATGTGCAGAGACTCAACTTGCCTGTGAGGAAACACAAGGTAAGAGCGGAGATTGTGTTTCTCAGAGAAACCCATTTCCCATCCTCTTATAAACCCAACTATATTGAAAAACATTATTCAAACTTTGTTCTAGCTAACGCTCCAGACAAGACACAGGAAATGCCCATATGTGTTGCTAAAAGTTTCACTTTCACCACCTCGCGGATAATCACTGACCCAGAGGGTCGTTATTTACTAGGAGACCTAGAGGGCACTCTAGTCACACTCATCTCCTATTATGCCCCAAATAAGGATCAGCTTCCTTTTTTTCCCCAAGACCTACTACAGAAACTATCCCATGATTTTGAAAGCATGCTCCTAATAGGAGGAGACTCCAATATTACCCTAGATCAGTGATGGCGAACCTTGGCACCCCAGATGTTTTGGAACTACATTTCCCATGATGTTCCACTACACTGCAGAGTGCCTGAGCCTCATGGGAAATGTAGTTCCAAAACATCTGGAGTGCCAAGGTTCACCATCACTGCCCTAGATTATTTACTAGATGAGATGCGCCCACCGGGATCTCAAATTTTGAAACCTACAAAATTGCTCCACAACAATGACCTGTTGGACATCTGGTGGAAGTTCAATAGCACAAAAGTGACTACACTTTCTACTCCCACGTCCACCTGACCTATTTACGGATAGACCATGTCTTCACATCTGCCACTAATTTCCTCTTCCAAGGTAGCGGAAACCTCCTGGTCTGACCACTTGCCAGTGGTGGTTCTTTCTTCACTGCAAAGTCCCACAGTTTCCTTTACCTGGCGTTTAAATGAATATCACCTTAACAAGCCAGCTTGGACATTAAAATTGCATTAAAGGATATTTTTCCTTGAATAATCCGGCACACGCCGCCTCAATGTGCACTTGGGCTGCCCACAAAGCTACGGTTAGAGAGATTTTGATTCAGACGGACGCCAGGTACAGGAAACACTTCAGCATGCTGTTAAAACAAAAAGAGGACAACTTGACCGCCCTACTTAACGAACACAAACACAACTAGACTTGCATTACAGAATTGAGGCAGCTCAATTAGAATTAAATGTTTGTCTTACTATGAAGGCAGAAAAACAACTGTGATGGACCCAGGCCAGATTCTACTCCCAAGGAGACAAGCCGGGTATACTGTTGGCAACAAGGCTGGCTCCCAGGCGTCCCCCTCCACATGTTCCCAAAATTAGGAGATCAGACATCTCCTTTACCCAAAATCCTAAAGTGGTCCTACAGAAATTCCAATCTTTTTATGAGGCTTTATATCATGACACTGACTATATCATGTCTCTGACTAACAAGAGTTTTTCGACTTTGTCGATCATATTCCCACCCTGACTGACGGATGACCACAGGAACTTCCTAGACAAGGACATTACAGAGGAGGAACATAAAACAAGCCCCAGTGGGCAAAGCATGGGGCCCAGACATTTTGTTACGACCCTGTAATTTAAAAAAAATAAATAAAAATGTGCAACCTTACTGGTTCTTTCCTTAAAACAAATCTTTAAAGACATACAAAAAGGTTGCCTGATAGATGTAGATTCCAATAGAGCATATATTGCCCTCTATTGACCACAGTGACATAGCAAACTACTGTCCTATATCCTTAATCACTACAGACCTGAAACTACTCACAAAAATGTTAGCAAATATGATGTTGATATTCCTAGCTGACTACAAACACTCTGATCAGGTGGGCAGCTGACCAGGTCGGAAAAGAGCAATCTGTATTACACTCATCATGGGATGGCAGAGTACACAGGAATGGGATGCTATTGTCCATCGATATTCACAAAGCATTTGATTCACTCTTGTGGACTTTCCTTTTTCGGGTGCGGATTAGATGTAATTTTGGCACTAAAGTTTTGGCCTCTATGCATTCTTTATATAGCCTACCTACGGCCCAAATACTTACACTTATAGGTCGAAGCCGATCCCCATCTAATCAGGTACCCGACAGGGAGGTCCACTAACCCCACTTTAGTTTTAAGTAATCATGAAAACTCTAGCGATGGAGATGCATTTTAATCCAGACATTTTGGGGCTAGTGAGTGGGGGGGAGGAGCTACAAATGTGCTTTATTTGCAGATGACCTATTGCTGTTCATCACCTCCCCCCCACACCACTCTACCAAATTTAATGTTGAATCACTTTGGGAAACATTCTGGTCTGATAGTTAATCACAATAAATCTGAGACGCTAAACGTCAATCTATCAGTGTATCTATGTCAACGCTTCAGAGCATCCAGTCTCAATATCCTTTTCCATTGGCAACCAATGCCCCCCCCCCCCCCCCCGTATACATCCTGACAGTTTTGGATGGTGGGCAAACAAGGGATTATACCATACGGTGACTATCTTGACCACAGAGGAATATGTCCCTCCTCACATTTTGTGGACAGCTTGGAGATGCCCCCATGGAGAGCTTTCACAAAAAAAATAGCATTTTCTTAATTTAGTACAAAAAAAGTGGCTCTGATCAAACAGAGCACACCATGTTTGAATACAGGAAGCAACTTCTGAGTGGGGGGGGGGGGGACCTCTATGCTTTATAAACTGTTAACCAGCCCCCCCCCCCCCCGGACAAATTGTCTTATCAGGTGACTTTGGAGGGGGACCTGGGGATAGTCCCTGGGGAGGAGGATTGGTGCAAATGGTGTTCACAAATCCACAAAGGTGTCATCAATGTTGCCCTGAATGAGGCAGGATACAAAGTACATGCTAGATGGTACTTTGTGCCAGAGCGCCTGACCAAAATGTATACGGGAGCTTCGTCCTCATGCTTCAGGGATTGTGGTCCTATGGCACACCTGTTATAGACAAAGTAAGGATGAAACACATACATATGTGGATCATGTTGAACGAAAATAAAAAATACAGTGAGTTTTCCACACGGGAAACAATCCCTTTTTGATAACATATGGCCCCCCTTGCTAGCCTACTTGCGGGTCCCTAATACATAGAGATCATTTTTATGTTGACCGACAGGATGGCTTTTCCTTCTCCTTATTCTGTTTCATTCTTTTCTTCCCCCTTCACTGTTCTTTGCCGATCTTGGCAGCGTGTGTGTGTAGCCCTTTTCTATAACCCAGACTCTCCTGGACATATTCTGATATATATGATTTCATATATGATACCTCACATGGGACAGTGGCACTAGTGATGATTACAAGTGCAATGATGATGTCAATACTACTTCTTGTTTCTGTTATTCAAATGCTCTAGTAGTAGTACATAATAAGTGGATGTCTTCCTCAAATACTAATTTATGTACACTGGAGGGCCTCAAAACAGATCTTACCTATATGCTAGAGTCCTCAACAGTTAATCCCAAACCTTGTATTTGTATGTTTCCCTGTTACATGTTTGGAGCAGACAAAGATTGTTCGCTGCTCCACTAAACTATCTTTTAATTTTTACTTGTTTTTCAAAAACAATAAAAACGACTAAAACAGAAAACTAAGCATGTGCATAGTTGCCACCACAGCTGCAAAATCCCTAGTTGAATTGGGGACATGAACAGAAGGTGGAGATAGAGAGCAGCAGGGTCAACCCATTTTTTTGAAAAAATACACTAGTGAATGAGTATGAAGGAACAACATGCAATACATCATTTATTGATAGCTTTTTATGATGTGGGTTTAATGAGAAGACAAACATACAGTAGTATACAATGAATATGTTGGAAATTAACTATAAAAAATTCCACAGAGAAGAAATGTGCATGATAAAATGATTAAGTGTGGTGGATTATTAAAAAAAAAAAAATATATATATATTGTCACCTGACCATTAACGGTTTATGTGGTATAAATAACTGGCCCAGTACACCAAAAAAAACAGGTATATTAGGCAACATTATTTTCCCTGAAGGAGTGGCTGAGACATAAACTTACACTTGTGCATACAAGGTCTAAAGGAAAATAACTAAGTTTCAGCACAGGTTGTGCTAGGACATGTTCTGTACCTGGATTTGCTGCATTACTCAATATTCTGATAAGTCTTTCAACTAAGACCTGGTTGTAAGTGTGGTCCTCCTTTGCTGGCTGCAAACACAGCTGTATTCTCTCAAGTTTAGAGGGATTTATTCCTGCAAAGAAAAGAAAGGCAGTGGAAAATGAGGCAACAGTAATAAGCAATGATTTTATATGCACTTGCAATGTGCCTCTAACGTGCTAGTAAATCTGACTATTCAGATATTTCCCTAGCATAGCCTCTCCTCTTCTAGGAGTATTTAAAGGGGTTGTAAAGGTTTGTTTTTTTTATTTTCTAAATAGGTTCCTATAAGCTAGTGCATTGTTGGTTCACATACCTTTTCCTTCAATTTCCCTTATAAATGTTTTTTTTTCTTTGTTTTCTTTGTCTGAATTTCTCACTTCCTGTTCCTCCTCAGTGAGCTGTTCAGTAAGCTGTTCTGGCTGACTAACCACCAGCTCGGATGATGGTGAGAAGTTTACGGAGGAGAAACAGGAAGTGAGAAATTCAGACAAAGAAAAAAAAAAAAACATTTAGAAGGGAAATCGAAGGAAAAGGTAAGTGAACCAACAATGCACTAGCTTAGAGGAACCTATATAGAAAATAAAAAACGAACCTTTACAACCCCTTTAATTGTTATTATTATTATTATTATTATTATTATTATACAGGTTTTATATAGTGCCAACAGTTTGTGCAGCACTTAACAAAATAAAGGCAGACATTACAGTTACATTACAATTTGGTACAGGAGGAATCAGAGGGCCCTGCTCATTAGAGCTTACAATATAAAAAGGAAGGGTCAATAGATACAAAAGGTAATAGTTGTGGGGGGTGAGCTGATGGAGGAAGTAAAACAATGTTAGAATCAGTATAGGCTTCTTTAAAGAGAAGGTTTTTCAGGGATTGTCTAAAGATGGATAGATTAGGGGTCAGTCTGACAGATTGGGGTAGGGAGTTCCAAAGGATGGGGGAAGCTCTGGAGAAATCTTGGGGGTGAGCATGGGAGGAGGTGACAAGGGAGCTAGAGAGCAGGAGGTCTTGGGAGGACTAAAGAAAGCTGCTTGGTTGGTATTTTGGGACTAGGTTAAATATTTAGCTGGGGGAAGAGTTATGGATGGCTTTGAAAACTATTGTTAGTACTTTGGATTTTATTGGGTGGGTGAGTGGAAGCCAGTGGATGGATTGGCAGACAGGGGTGGAGGACACTGAATGGTTGGTAAGGTGGATGAGTCTTGCAGTGGCATTCATTATGGACTGAAGAGGGGATCGTCTATGTAAATGTAATCCAATGAGGAGGGAGTTGCAGCAGTCGAGGCAAGAGACAATCAGGGAGTGAATTAGAAGCTTAGTGGTGTCATTAGTTAAAAAGGGTGTATTCTGGAAATGTTGCATAGGCTAAGGTGGCACGATTTGGGCAGGGATTGTATGTGGGCCTGAAAGGAAAGTTCAGAGTCTAAGATTACCCCTAGCACCCTGGCATGTGGGGGCAGACTGATAGATGTGCCATTGATCTGGGCATAAAAGTCAGGGAAGGGGCACGTGGTCAGTTTTAGATAGATTCAGTTTGAGGAAGTGGTTTGAAATCCAGGCTGAATCCATGTCTGTTAGTAAATCAGTGATGTGTGAGGAGACTGATGGGGTGAGCTGAGGGGCAGAGAGATATATTTGGGTGTCATCAGCATATAAATGGTAGTGGAAGCCATGGGAGGCTACCAGCGTACCCAGGGAGGACATGTAGATTGAGAATAGTAGAGATCCAAAAACAGTACCTTGCAGGACCCCAACGGTAAGAGGAGTTGGAGAGGAGGAAGTGGAGTTGTAAGTGACACTGAAGGTGCAATGAGACGGGTAAGATTCAAACCGACAGAGAGCAGCTATGGAGACCAAGAAAATTAGGTGTTGTGTTGGCCCAGGTCTTCTGCCACTCCATTCATCTCCCTGCGTAATTATATGTAGCTATGGGGTAGGGAGGGGGAAGCGAAGCACAATATTATAGACTCACTTGAGTGACAGCTCTAACTCTACTGGGACTGCAGACATCACACCCAGAAAGTAGGCACCCAGCAGCAGTCTCAGGACTTTCCGATGTCTACGTAAGAGAGACTTGTATAGGTTAAAAGGACATGCCTAAATTACATTAACTGCACAAACAAACTTATGGTAAAATTGTGGTTGAAATAAATGGTCTGGTGAGAGTCTCTTTAAGCGGTTTTAAATACCAGTAACTGAATATCTGCTTAAGAAATCTTTCAGTTATTGCAGAAAGTTAGGGTCTCTGGTTGCCAGAAAATGGCAAAATATGGACCCTTTTTCCACATATTAGTGAAGCATTAGTGAAGCACTATTTATTTTGACCTAGGTAGCTGTGCATGAAGAGACAGAGGTTGAGTTATTAAAGTGCAACTATAGATACATATGGACAAACACAACATAAACAGATGCAAGAGACTGCATGTCAACATGGTGCCAGAAGAGTGCCCCCCATAGGCCAGAAAGCATTTAACATATTATTGGGAGAGAGCAAGTTATCTGTCAAAATACAGCTGGTGTGAACAATGTAACTAGACTAAAAAAAAAAAAAAAAAAAAAAAACTTTTGGTGGTCTGGTCACGGATTTTGCCATGAATCTATAAACCGGAAGTTTTTACTTGCCAGTAAAATCCGTTTTGTGGAGTACTGTATGGGATACTTTATTTTTTTTATTTTTAATCATATATTAAAGTGAAGACAGCAAGGATCAGGAGAGAGCCTGCACAAGTGTCCCTAAAAAAAAAAAAAAAAAAGTGGCATTCTATGGTTGCACTCCCTAGAGAGGAGGAGCCATAATCGGTGGCAGGAGACACGAGAACAGGAGGCTCAAGGCCACTTTGTGCACTTCCATTGCACAGAGCAGGTAAGAATAAACCTATTTTTTTTTTTTTTTTTTTATATATATAAAATAAAAAAGCATTTACAATCACTTTATGTAATGTTACAGGGAAAAAAAAAAACTGATATTAAAAACAACCAAGAGAACATAACTATCATTGCTGGTATAAGCAACTTCCCAATAAGCAAAGCATGAACATATTAAATTGACATTACAAGAGAACATCGACCAAGATCTGGGATTCAAATTACTGCGGACATCCGTATACATCAAGAAACCAGACATTATATGGGGAATATCAATAATGTAAACAAGCTGAGATGCTATTCTATGCTGCCACCAGTAGAGAAGGGGAATTGAATGGGCAGAGTCCAGCGAGAGACTCCATAACAAAGTGCCTACTGGAGGCCCAATGTTATACATAAGTAACTTTTTGAAAAGCAATCCAGTCTTTCAGGCTTCCTTACCCAGGCCTCCACAGAGATACAAACAATAGAAGCCCATTTAGGCACCACTGGTGCAGCATAAAGTGAGGCTGATAAAGCAGTAGT
This sequence comes from Lithobates pipiens, assembly GCF_037356315.1. NCBI lineage: Eukaryota > Metazoa > Chordata > Amphibia > Anura > Ranidae > Lithobates > Lithobates pipiens. The sequence continues at coordinate 225,221,479 of NW_027507784.1, forward strand.
AGAGGATGCGCCTAATATGGATGAGCTATATTTAGGACCAGTACACAAGCTTTTTCATCGCCGGAGTAGGTGTATAAGGCATCTTTAACCCACACCATATTTAACACTATGCAATATAAACAACTGAATCCATCCATAGGAGTCAAAGAGGGAAATTTCTGTCTACACATCTACGGAACTTCTACAAACATTTCACCAGTAACACAATATATGCGTGAAAGCATATATTTTGTAGATTGAACTAGCTTATTTAAAGTTGAGGTAGGAAACAACAAGAATGTAGAATGCAGATATTGAGACAAATGCAAGCATTCATTTATATATACAACTGTTAGATGGTGCAAATGCCAGCTAGTTTCCAGCTGTGAAAACCTTCAAGTTTAACAGCTTAAAGACCGCCTCCCGCACATATACGTCGGCAGAATGGCACGGCTGGGCGCAATCACATACCTGTATGTGGCTCTAAGTGGCCAGCTGTGGGTTGCGAGCGCGCCGCCATGCTCGCAACCCGGTCCTGAGCTCCGAGGCCGCAGGGCCCACAGACCCAATCGCCGCTGGTGTCCCGCGATCGAGTCACAACCACACCATTGTCAGTTAAAGTGACACAGTGCCGAATCGCAAAACAGGGGCCTGGTCCTTTGGCTGCAAATTGGTCCAGGGCTTAAAGTGGAAGTAAACCCATCGATTTAAACAGTTAAAAAAAAAAGGCATGCCGTGAATGCTAACTGCACATTGGCTGTGCTCTCAGTCAAACTATCAAACCATCCAATGGCTGGTGTCATAACGAATCACATGTGCAGCACCATAGCAGTTGAAGATTAAACAGAGGCAAAGATGGCAGCTCCCTTCGCTGAAAACAATAGGGGAGTTTACTTCCACTTTAAGTGGTAAAAGGATAAGTTAACATGTCACCCAATTTTTAGAGTGGAACATGTAACATGTTCCAGCATATGCAGCCCTCCCATCCCCTCTTAATGACCCACACCCGCTGTCACAATTTCTACAAGTACCATCTGCCATTGTGGCTGACCACTTGCAGTTCTCAATGAACTACGAGCCCACTGGTGAGCGCTTTTGTAGTTCATTGATCTTCCTGCTCTGGCAACTGCCTGCCTAAATGAGGTATGAGCAGACAAATATGCTGAGAGTCTGCAGGAGACTGAGATTGCACCTGCAATCTGCCGGGCAGAAGTGCTTAATTATTTTATGAAACCACTTTGGAAGTATGGTTAATTCACCCTAGAATTTCAAGAATCTGTTTGGCCGAGTCCCTACCAATTAAGGGAACAGTAGGTTACATAGTCAAGGTAAAAAAAGAGAAGTCCGTGGGGCGTGGCCTGGACGGAGACCGAGATGGCTGCCTAACTTATGAGCTCCTGCTTTCTGGGGGCATATTGCCTGCTTGTACAGAAGCCTACAGTCTTCTCCTGCTATGCACAGGTCCACTAGAAGCTTGTCCACCTCCCGCACCCCTAAGGACTCTCATACCAAACCAGGGAGAAATTTCCCAGAGAAATTTCGATCACAGAAGCTCCAGGCACGCACGCCACCACAGGCCCAATCCCCGGCCTTGCCTGACAGATCGCTGACCGCACACATGCTGGGAGCATCGTCCCCTAGCCCTGGTGGGGCCCTCCCTCTCAGCCTTTTTGATCTAGAGAAGGTTGCCCGGGACATTAAAAGCATGGTAACAGCGACAATTGCGGATCTGAAGGCGGACCTGCTTGCTGTCTCCCACCGCGATGACAACGTGGAACAAACGGCTGAGACACATGCTGCAGCTATTCGTCAGGTACAGTCAGCTTATGACTCAACTCTCCCAGGTCTTTGAACTTCATAGACACGTGGAAGACCTTGATAACCGGGGACGGAGGCATAATATTAGGGTGCAGGGAGTCCCCGAAACCATTGATCCCGGTGCAATCCAGAAAACTCTATGCACCATATTTAATAACCTTATTGAGCGTCCTGCGGACTCCCCCATTGATATGGAAAGAGCTCACTGGGCCCTCCGTCCCCCACCCAGGGACAATGAGCCACCTAGAGACATTATTTGTTGCATTGTGAACGTCCCCCTCAAAGAAGAAATTCTCTGCAAGGCAAGGGTACAGGGTCGTATCCTTTTTAATGGAGCAGAGGTGAAACTGTTTCAGGATCTCTCGCAGATAACCCTCCAGAACAGGAGGCCTTGCGACCACTGTTAGATGCATTACACTCCAGAAACATCCAGTAACGCTGGAACCCTGGTGTCCTGTATCTCTCAATCCATCGCCAAAAGCCTTCCGGCAGAGATCCTGTCGTCGCAGACCAGGACCGATGTCGCCAAATGCCCGCTAGTCCCGCCGCGACCTGCATTAATGCAGCCCTTCTCCTCCGCAAGTGAGAGGTGAAGCGCTAGAGGACTGAGAGACTTCTGCGCCCATAGAGACCTGCCTCATGTTAGTAGCCCCCTCAGCACACCAATCCCACCCATTCCCATCCCACCCGAGACTTACGTGGCCCCCTCTATTATTTTTACCCACGTCATTGCCACCTTCTCCCGCAGGGGACCCCGGCCGATAGCTTCTCCCAGTGTCCTGCTCATGAATGTCCTGGACCTCCGGGACACAACCACAACGGCACCTACCACCATATCCACACCTGTCGATATATTGCAACCTACATTGCCCTCCAGCAACGGTGAAGCTGCTCTACTGGGCTTTGCTCCAACTTCCCCGGAGGCTGTGGTCGGCCCAGGACTCAGCTTGCAATACCCGCTAGGCTGCTTTTAGACTATCTTGCCTCTATACCTGCGATGGCCTCGCCATGATACCCCTGGCCTCCGTCTGGGTTTACTGCTCCTCTGTTACAACCTACACCCCCCCCCCCCCCCCATGAACATTCATTTTTGTTGAACTCTTGCTACAACATCTTCGGCAAGTCCTGGGACTTAGGGTCAGGCTGATGCCAGGACCGCCGAGGGATCTGCTTCAAACTCCCTCGAAGACCAGACTGCAAAAACCAGACTGCCTCAACACCCCTTCTACCAATGCCGGAAAGGGTGAGCCTCCAACTGCCAGACGCTCTCTCCAGTGACCCCATCGGAGCAGCCCATTTCAGTTAGTTTTTTTTTTTTTTTTTTTTTTTTTTTTAACTTGTATTTGTTCCTACCCTCAGGCAGGATTATTATTATTTTTTGTTCCTCTATCTTAAGGGTCTTGCCCAGTGCCCCGTTACTTTCAGGTACTGGGCTTTATGATGTCAAGTAGGGCTACAACATACAGCTGATAGCCTCCACTGAGGTCTGAAATAACTTGGTTGGTCTCTTGCAGGTACCCAGTTTGTATCACCCCCGAGTCCCCTCCCTACCCCTATCCCCCCCCTTCCTTTTTTTTCTCCCTCCACCCCTCCCTCCCCTTTTTATTTCCCCCCTCTCCCATCCCCCCCCCGTCCCTCCTCCTTTCCCTCCCCCTTGGGTCCCAAGGGGGGATTGGTGTCCAGCCAGGTTACTCCACAGGCCATCCTTGTTTGTTATAAACTGTCATTGTCATGGTTCCGAAAACTGGTTGGACTGTTTATATACTGTGGCCCAAGGCCCGAAAACCATGCTGGTTGGGTTACAACGTTCTAACTGTTTTATTTGCTGTTTACATGTACGTTTTTCTAAGCTCTCTTCCTATGGTAGGCTCCCTACTACGCTACGACTTATCTCACCTTAGGTGAGGTCCTTTTATCTTCCTCTGGATCCCCAGACCGCAGCCATCCTGTGATCTCCGCCTTCCCTACAGTCCCCACACAGTGGTCTCCTAGAGACACTGCTGACACTCCAGGACTTACCCCTCTTCCCTTCAGGTGGGTAGCTAGACTAACCCCACCTCTGGTTTACTTCTTCCCCGGATCTTTGCCCCCACCCCCCCTTCTCTTCTTCCTCTTTTTCTTCTTGTCTCCTTTATCTTCCTTTTTCTCCTCCCTTGCTTTGGCTTCCCCCTCCCCCTCCTGGACCTCCTATCCCTGCTTTTTCAGACCTCCCCCTGCCCCCCCCCCGTCCCTCTCTTTGCTTCTTTTGGGGGTGTGACCCTCGCCCCCCCTTCCCAGAACCCAGCATCTTCGCTAACTGGGGGATAACCTCTCCCACCGTTTAGCTTCCTACAATGCAGCCCACTCTCCAAGCTAGCAGTCCATTGAAGCTGAGGCTTGTCCATTAATGTGAAAGGCCTCAACCTGCCAGAAAAGAGGTCTCAAGTCCTCTCCTCCCTCACTAAATTCAAAGCGCATTTCATTCTCTTACAGGAGACTCATTTCCGATCTGATGCCATCCCTAGACTATCCAACAACATATACTGATCTGCCTTCCATGCCACCAATCCTGACGCTAAATCGAAAGGAGTTTCCATCCTTATCTCTAAGCACACAAATTTCCACATGACTGACTCCCTAGTAGATCCTGAGAGCAGGTTTATCTTCCTTAAAGGCACGTACACTTCCACACCGATTACATTGGCTAACATCTACTGCCCCAATGAGCATCAAGTGACATTTTTCCGCAAAACGTGTGCCCTTTTATCCTCTTTGCAGAGTGAGCTAGTCCTCCTAGCTGGTGACTTTAATGTGCCCCTAAACCCCCTGCTGGATACGTCCATGGGGACGTCCTCGCTAACCTACAAGGCCTTACGCCAGATCAAGGCCCAACTCCAAGCTTTGACTCTCCATGACGCTTGGCGCACTCTCTATCCCTCCACCAAAGACTACACCTACTTTTCAGCCCCTCACCAACAATATTCCAGAATTTACTTTTTTCTGTCTCAGACCGAACTCCCCCATCTTACAACATTCCTCCATCGAACCCATGTTACTCTCCGACCACCGCTTCATTACAATTATATTGTCCTTCCCCGAAACCTGCCCCAAAACTAAGGTCTGGCGCTTTAGTCCATCTCTATTAAAGGACCCAATTGCCCTAGAACACATACGCTCCCGCATCCAATTATACCTCAAGGAGAACATCAGCCCAGACGGTTCACCTGTCTCCCTCTGGGAAGCGCACAAGTGCGTGATCCGAGAACTGTTAGCCCTGACCTCACGGGCCAAAAAACTTCATCAGGAACGTGTCACTACCCTCCTGAGGAGGTTGAGCACACTAGAACTGTCTCATAAACACACACAAGCACAAACCACCCTCCAAGAACTGATCTGTACTTGCACTCTACTTACAGAAGAATTGGGCAGGCGCACTAGAAGACGGTATATTCTTGGCCAAAGGATCTTTTACGAACATGGCAACAAATGTGGCCCCTCCTGGTGCGATCAGTTCAATCTGCCAAGTTGTCAGCCACTGTCCATAATTTGCGCAACCCCAGAGGCTCCTTACTAGCCAAGAACGAGGACATTGCAAATGTGTTTAAAAACTTTTACGCTAAGCTCTATAACCTTCACCCAAACCAACCATCCCAGGCTGCCTGCGATGCACGCAAGACTCTTATCACAGACTCTCTCTCCCTACATGGTCCCAAATCTATCTCCCCCAGTGGGTGCAATCCCTAGAAGAACAGTTTTCGCCCCTTGAGTTGGAAATTGCCTTGAAAAAAAATGAAAACTGGCAAAAGGCCTGGGCCCGATGGTTATACCCTCCAATATTACAAGACCTTTTTAGATGTTCTCTCCCCAAACCTTTTACACACTTTCAACGCCCTGGCTGACCCACAAGTGCAACCAGGTAGAATGTTAGCAGCAGACATCACCGTAATACCTAAGGAAGGCAAGGACCCCCTTCTTGTGGCAAATTATAGGCCAATATCGCTGCTAAATGTGGACATAAAAATGTATGCCAAGATCCTTGCTAATAGACTGCTGCCCCTGATCTCCAGCATTATCTCCAATGACCAAGTGGGCTTTGTCCCGGACAGGGAAGCCTGGGATAACACCACCCGTGCGCTGAACTTACACCACTGGCTCACTTCATCCAAAACCCAAGGCTTCCTCCTTTCACTCGACTCCGAGAAGGCATTCAACAGGGTGGCCTGGGACTACATGCAGGCAGTCCTAGAGGTGATAGGACTGGGAGATTGCATGCTCGCTTCTATAATGGCGTTATACTCCGGCCCCACTGCGGCTGTGAGAGTTAACGGCCACCTGTCGAACGCCTTCCCCATCAGCAATGGTACTCGCTAAGGCTGCCCCCTATCCCTGCTGATCTACATCCCAACATTAGAGCCCCTCTTGAATAAACTTAGAGCAAACCAGGATATTGGGGGAGTGCCGGTGAAGGGCAGAGAATTCAAGGTTTCAGCCTTCGCTGACGACATCTTGCTCTCTCTGACGTCTCCTTGCCATCACCTCCTTGCCATCAGTCCTCCAGGACTTGGAGGTCTTCGGGAAGATCTTGAACCTCAAAATCAATAAGTCCTCCCCATTTCGCTGGGAACGGACCGCAATCTCCTACCTAGGGATTAGGATCCCACCCCGCCTCTGGGACCTTTACTCACTCAACTTTCATACTGCTTTGCTCCAGGCCCAAAACTCCCTTAAGGAATGGTCAAACTTAAATGTATCATGGTTCATGGCTCAGCCCTGATCAGCCCTGATCAAAATGATTATCCTACCTCGATTGCTATACCTGATCCAAACCATTCTTATTGCCATACCTGCATGCTTCTTCTCCTCCTACCAGAAGGCTTGTTCTTCCTTCCTCTGGAAGGACTCCCCGCCAAGGATTAAATACTCCTGTCTTACTTTACCCAAATCCAAAGGAGGCATTGCACTTCCAGATTTATATAAATATTATGTCGCCTGCCACCTCACAAGAATTGCAGATTGGAATATCCACTCCCTTAAAAAAGTATGGGTCTCCCTTGAAAACACTTTTTCCCCCACTCCTCTCCACCTGCTTCCTTGGCTGCTCCCGAAACAATGGCTGCAAACACTCGCCACACACCCATTCATCTACACTTCATTAATGTTACGCAGGAAAACCCCAGCTAGCAGAACTCTTGCACCGACTCCGGGCCCATTAACCACATTGAGAGGAAATCCTGATTTCTCTCCAGGAGACTCACCTAATTTCCTCAGATAGGAATGGCCTTTTGACGATATCCTTGCCTCACACTTTTACCCAGAGGGTAAACTCGCCTCCACAGATAGTCTTAGAAATATTTTAAAAACCCTCTCTCCATCACAAACCTCATGGAACAGGGACTTGACTACTCCTTTATCACCAGGGGAATGGACTAGGGTCCATGAATATGCACGTGGGGGTTCGCTGAATGTTGCCAACCAGGAGAACGGCTACAAAGTACTCACTAGGTGGTACAGAACCCCCGCTCGCCTTCACAAATTCTCACCCACCATACCCAACACCCGCTGGAGATGTAATTCAGAGGTAGGGACCATGATTCACATATGGTGGGACTGCCAGGGTATCCAACCCTTCTGGAGGGAGGTCCATAGCCTTAACTCAGTAATCACCACCTTGACCCTAGACTACATACCAGTACAGTTCCTTCTACATCACACGTCTTTATCTAAGAAGGTTTACTTCAAATCCTTGGCCATGCACATGGTCAATGCTGTGAGACTATGCATCCCCAAGCACTGGCACACTAAATCATACCCTGACTCTCAAGGAATGGTTTGCAAACATCTCAAGGATTGGTGACATGGAGGAGTTGATCCCCATTGCACAGGAGAGACTGGAGACATTTTCACTCACCTGGGCTTGCTGGTCTCATTTCATAACTACCCCTGATTACAAGCAACATGTCACTCCAGATTAGGAGGAGACCCTCTTATGAGGAAATACGACCCCACCTCACCCTATGGGGTTCGGGCGAGGTGTCACCCCCCCTTCTTCCTTCCCCTCCCCCCCTTACCCACCCCTTCCCTCTTTCACCTCTTGCCCCCCATTCCCGTCCCCACTGTTCTCCCTCTTTTTTTCCTTTTCCTTTGTCCTTTTTATTTTTCTCTTCTTCTCTTGTTACCCTTCCTCTCACCTTCTTCTACTTTACCCTCCTGCTCTTAATCTTCCTTTGCGGTGAAGCAGGTGCGTGACTGTAGCCACCTGTGGCACGCTATCTAACAGTAAAGTTCATATGCAGTTGAAACTAGAAGACAATAAAGACCTCAGGTTGGGTCTCCCTCTCTTTTTATCTGACTGGTTACACTCAGGAGATTCCTCCTGGCCTATCATTTATTGTTTCTTTTGCTGTATCATAGGTTGTAACAGTCTGATTGTACTTACCTGCATATGTTTCTATTGTATGCTCAATAAAATCTTTATGAAAAAAAAAAAAAAAAAAAAAAAAAAAAAAGAAGTCCATCTAACTCAAGAGAGAGTGAGGTCACGTCATGTGTTTGGAGGTTCCTTGCATACTTAGATGTGCTTAAACTTCAAGAAATGCTATACCAGTGAAAACAGTGCTAGCAATAGTGACAAAATAAATATACTCAAAAGTGAAAAAAAAAATAGTGACCACGAAAAATGATGTTCATCTTAATTGTGCCCAAAGTACCACCATAAACGTGTCCAAAAGAAATATAATACATACAAATAATGGTGATATAGAGTCCATCGAAAATTAAATGAATAAGGAGTCCAGGATACTATAACGTGCAACACAATGTGCCCCCTTCTTGGGCTGAACTCACCAAACAGGCAACCAGAGCTGATTAGGCACACATAGACTGATGGTGTAGAGAGATTCCAAAAAGCAACAAGTACACACTGGATTACAGGGGGGTTCTCAAATATATGTCCCACCGATAAGAAAAGAAGAAACTTGAGATGGTGAAATATTGTGAGGCTTCATTCAAAAGCTGTGCACTAAGCGTTACTTACAGGATGCAATGGAAAAACGAACATTCAGAAAAAACTTCCGCAATCGCCGCTCAGATGGCGTGCGTTCCATGGAGGCAGGAAATGGCGTCAGTGATTAGACTGTAGACCGGAAATTATGTCAACACATTTCACCCTTCCTCCATGGCGTCATCACAGACATCACTTCCGGTCAATACAGAGTGACGCTTACACAAATTACAAGTGGAAGACTCCTAAAAAGGTGGAGTACAACGCCAGTCATGATCAGAGTAACTAAAATCACTCTATATCCTGCATCATCATCATGTTGGTTTGCATTGCATTTTATTAAAAAAAAACTTTATTTAACGAAAAACAGAATGACAAACATCCATTCTTACATATTTTAAATATTTGAAATATATAAAAACTATAAAAATATATGAAACCATTATGAAATAAGGAACTCAATTTGCTATACTATAATATCTTTCATGTAAATAAACCCATCATATCAGGAATCTTCCAAATAAAAATAAAAATGAAAATAAATATAAGGAAAATAAAAATTTATGAAAATAAAATACGATAAAAAATAATAAATGAATACACATGTAAAAAAAATTAAATAAAAAATACAAATAAAAATGAAAATCAATATAAAAAAAAAATACAATAAATAAAATGTAATTAAAAGAAAAAAAAAAAACATATATATTATATATATATATATATATATATATATGTATATATGTATATATATATATATATATATATATATATATATATATATATATATATATATATATATATATATATATATATATATATATATATATATATATATATATAAATTAAATAAAATGAAAACAAATATAAGATTAAAAATACAAATATAAATGTAAATAAAATTCCTGAAATGATGGATGAATTAAATTATTACCAATTAGACAGGAATCAATTTAAATCTAGAACAATATTATTATTACCAATTAGATAGGAAGCAATTTAAATCAAGATCAATATTGATACCTTGGGGACTTAAAGTACACAATCTAGAGTGTGCATGCGCGAGGGATCCAAGATGGCCGCCAGCGCCTGATCCTCCGCAACCCACCGGACCAACGGAGCTCACAGAGCGGCCAAACACGACCCAGGGAGGTAACTCTCCACAGTTTCAGCCATCAGAACACCCAGGGATCCCCCCAGATGACCGCCACCGCAACCAGACGTGATCTGGGGCCACAATTTGAAGCGGCCTCCTGAGCAGGGTGTACCAAGATGGCCGTGGCTGAAGCACACAGCACAGACAGCAACATAGAACACAGGCAAGTTCTTTCCCCGGCCATCCTGAATTACACCCATGTCCTTCATGGGAACTTCCCCCAGCTGGGCACCCCCTCTCCAGCCTCCACAGAGTCTCTCATAGGCCTGGCCATGGTGGACCAGGCCCCATCTCCCACAGACACATTCAGGCCCTCTCTCCCGAGCCCCCACAGCAGAACAGCTTCCCCAGGAGCAAAATCTTTTTGTAAAGCTATCAATGTTGTTGGAAAGGGGACTGGCCACTACAGCGGCAAAAATTACAGGTGACATCAAATCTGACCTACGCAACATTGGCCACAGAATAGAGGCAATAGAAACTAAACTGGACATTACAGCCGCAGTTTCTAATCAGAACTCTGACATGATCCACTCCATACAGGATCAGCTAGACAACGCTTTATCACGTATCGATGACCTTGAGAACAGGTCGAGGTGACACAACTTCAGGATCAGGGGGCTACCGGAAACAATCACGGACGTGACTGCTGCGACACAAGACCTGATCAAATCTCTATTGCCAAACATCAACCCTCTGCGCCTGGAATTAGACAGAGCTCATAGAGCCCTGCCCCCCCCCCCCCCCCAGGAAAGACGGCCTACTCAGAGACAGAATCGTTAAACCTCATCAATACGCAGTTAACGAAGAAGTGATGAAACAGGCCCGAACCGCTACCCAGGTGACGTGCCAAGGTCATGTGATTCAAATCTTCGCAGATCTCGCTCTTTCAACGCAGACATGCCTTGAAACCACTACTGTCCCCCCCCTAGTCCAGAAGGACATAAAGTATAAATGGGCATTCCTTTTTGCGGTCAAGTTCTCATACAAGAGCCAAAACTACTTCTTTGCCAACTCTTCTGGAGAACAACTCCTACTTCGCTTGAAAATTATATTCCAAGGCGCAGGGATGGACACATCTGCTGCACCTGCAAGCTCTATGAAAAGACCACCCCCCAGTCAGCCCTTCAATTCCACTCTGGTCAAAACCCAAATCAAGATGCTCTGGAGACACCGGCCACACTTGAAGATCTTATGGCTCAGTTCCCAGTTGCAACATATCCGTTCTGAATTGGTCGCTTAACCCGACCCACTCTCTGTTGACTTTCTCTGGATAGCCCAAATTCAGAGATAGCCCCCAAAATGGGGGTCATGAACCCCCCTTGCCCCCCCCTTCTTGTGTGTTTTTTTTTTCTCATTCTTCTGTTTTGGTCCGCAGGAGTTCTAGCGGATTAAGGTGTTCATAGAAGTCTACTCCTGAGACTCGGTCTGTTAACTAAGGAGGTTTGAACATTCACAGGACTAGCTCCCATTACATTGCTAGCGGACCGTGAACTTAATTTTTTTCTATTTATTTATCTTATTATTTTTTTTATCTACTAATTTTAGTTTTGGGGTTGTATGCATAAATTGCTCTAAAGTTATGCTTCACTAACACAATTTACCCCCCTGGTATTCTTTACACTCATAAGTTGCAAAACTGCCGATTTATTAGCCTTCTAATCTACTTTTCAAGAGCCCCTTGTTTCGGGGCGGTACACAGATTGTCCGATCCTTTTTGGAGATTTTCGACTTCGGAGTTTCTTTCTTCCCTCCGGAGTCCGACGCTTTTCTTGAGAACCCTTTCTATTTCTTCCCCTGCTCCCCCCCAAGTTGAATCGCTCTGTGCTGTCTAGACTGCCTATACTAATAATTGTATCCTCAACAGATGCTCATCACCATGTGACACTGAACAACCCAAACCCCACTGAGTCAGGGATGTGCCCCCTCAGAACCGAAAGAAATCGCCCAATGGTAAGTGAAGGTAAATGTTTGCGTGATCTGACCCTCTGCTCCCATGGCTAACACCACACCTCAGCTACTGAAGCTAGCCTTTCATAATGTGCAAGGGCTAAATTCCCCCCTTAAACGTAATAAACTGTTCAGCCTTTATAAATCCCACCTAATAGATATTGTAATGCTACAGGAGACTCACTTCCCAATCTGGCACAGCCCATCCTCCCTACACACTCACTATCCTAATTTTTATCTAGCGAACGCCAAAAACAAGACGAGGGGGGTCGCGGTCCTTCTCTCTAAGAACTGTGGCTTCTCTATGAACTCAGTCTTCAGGGACAAGGAAGGCAGATTTATATTAGTAAAAGGTGCGTTAGAAGGCCAAATGCACTTGCTAGTATCATACTATGCCCCAAACAAAGGACAAGATAAGTTCTTTGCGAGCCTTTTCCACACCCTCAATCCCATGCTAGAAGGAAAAGTCATATTGGGTGGGGATTCGAACATCGCATTTGAACAGGGATTAGACAGAACTAAACCTCTGGGATAACAGCTCACTCGCCCATGCAAAGTCAGCCATAGGGTAGCAAAACTGATACATTCACAGGGCTTAACAGATGCTTGGGGGGAGCTGAATCCGACCACAAGGGACTACACACACTATTCAGCCCCCCACAATACTTTTGCAAGAATAGACCACATCTTTATAGAAAGTCATCTACTTCCCTTTGCTGAGCGATCCCAGTTCAGAGACACCGTTCTCTCAGACCACACGATAGTTATTGTGTACATACACCTCACAAACCGGGTCCCAGGCTTTAAACCCTGGAGACTGAACGACTCCCTCCTCATGGACCCTAGCAGTGTCCCCATTATAGAAAAGGCACTAGAGGAATACTTCAAACTGAACACGACCAAAGACACATCTATGGAGACAGTTTGAGCGGCGCACAAGTCATTTATTAGGGGAAAATTCATACGACTGGCCACGTAATTGAATAAAGAACGATCCGCTGACATCGACAGACTAGAAAAGGAATATGCAGCACTGAGAGCACAAATTAAGACAAACCCCTTGAAAGAAAACATTCCCCAAATAGATAAAATTAAATTGGAACTTAACCTAGCCCTCATGGCACAGGCGGAAAAAATAATCAGATGGAGTAAAAATAAATACTACACACAGAAAGATAAAATTGGCACCATGCTCGCCTCCAAACTGACCTCCAGACCAAGATCTCACAATATGACCCGTATAAGAATCCCAGGGTCGGGGGGCGTGGCCTGACCTCGGGACGGAATGGACGCTTAAGAGCTGAGATCCTGCCGCGATACGGTCATCTAGCCGTTGGGAAAGCTCAACGGGCACTGAAACATCAGATTATGGGTACTGCCTCGAGGACATCCTCCGCTTCCCGATCTCGCTCGCCAAGAAGACAACGTGGCAGCATCACCTAGAATTTCCCGGAGCGGTTTCGTACACAGACAATATGGCGACTTCCCGCCACACTCCCACACAGACCCCTGCTTCCACACCACCGAGCGCGCTACAAAACATGGCCTTGTCGGACCAGGGGATTCAAATGAACGCACTCCAACAACACCCGAGTCTGATGGACTTAAGATCGGTGGCGGCAGACATCAAAGAGACCCTGTCAGCCGCTATAGCGGACCTGCGGTTAGACATATGCGCCATTGCTGACAGAGTGGTGGATGTGGAGCAACGAACGGTGCAACATGAAACGATCCTCTGCAAGGTTACTCACAAAATAGACACCCATACACTACAATTGAGAGATCTCCAACGCCATCAGGAAGATTTGGACAACAGGGGGAAACGCCACAATATTCGGGTGAGAGGCTTGCCGGAGTCGGTGGATACGGAACAACTAGAGGCAACGGTTACTAATCTGTTTAATGACCTCCTGGACAGGCCGACACAAACACCTGTGGCCTTCAAAAGGATCCATAGAGCACTGCGACCCAAAGGCCGTGGAACGGACCCCCCAAGGGATGTTGTTTGCTGCTTAGTGGATTACAGATTGAAGGAGGATATATTGCGAAAAGCAAGAAACAGGATTCAAATCTCCCACGGCAGTGCCACGATTCATATTTATCAGGATCTGTCGGGAATCACACTACAACACCGAAGGGACTTACGCCCACTTCTTGACACGCTATGTGCGAAGGGCATACAATATAAATGGAAGTTCCCGTTTGGACTAGCAGCTACTCATCGCGGCCGCATTGCTCTACTGCGTGTACTAGAAGAACTTCCCTCATTCTGCGATACCTTGGACATCTTGCTGGTAGATGTCCCCAACTGGTATGCTGCTTTCCGCACCCGTCAACATTCCAGCAGGGAGAGAGGACGGGAGGAACCGATGGACGCACAAAACACCAGGTATCGACGGTGCAGATCCACGTCAAGAAGCAGATCATACCGCTCGCAGAGAGACTCCCATGCCCGGAGCAGCCCCACGGAATCACCTCGCTCCAGACGCGCTCCACGGGATGCAGACCCTCACCGGGATCACCCACCGGGACTGTAACTATGCAGTTAAGTGTTTTTCCTTAAACTGCCCTACCATCAGGGACACTAACTTTCAGAAAACTGGCCCTAAACTGCTTACTGGCTTCTTTCTCACACAGCCGCTCCCCCCCCCCCTATAGAGTACAGCTGACAACAGGTTTGGACTGCGATAAGATTAGTTAACATGTTCGTAGTTAAGATTATGTTATGGCTTCCATAGACCACTGTAACACCCAAGATTGTCAAAGAATGCATTAAAAAACAACACAGTTTTCTGTAATATTACCCGACTTACAGCCATGTTCCCATTGAGGCACTGTTCTAATGTATTGTCCCTAGTACGGTGTTCTCATCATACTAGAACTATATGCATGCCCTCAGTTTATAACTGACTATGTACGATTTGAGGAAGTGTAGGTACTAAACACATTACCACGTAAAATTAGTCTACCCCTCTATTCGATACGCAAACACATTCGGGGAAGTAAGGAGGACTTATGCCGCTTACTAACCTTCAACTCTGCCTGTCTCAGCGGGATAAAGCCGCGACGCTCTGAGTTTAAGCGGTCAGAGTACTATGTTCGAATTGCTTCCCCGGGCATACATCTCGTTTCATTTTAGTTAATTTAATCTCTTATCCATGTTAGGCTCAGGTTCTTATTTTATGTTTTGTATATCCTAGATATAGCTTGTTCGTTGGCTTCTATTCAATACAATACAAGTATACCGTTGTTATTGTTTCTTAACAGTACTCCTTAAAATTCGTATGAGTGAGCCTTCCTCCAGTATAGAAGACTATTTACTATACCACTGTTTCTTTCTATATTGGGGACGTTTATCTGTTCAACTAACTTGCGGGCTGATAGCGAGAGTACAGGCTGGGATAGAATTATTCGAGAAGAGGCAAACCCACAGGGGAACTGAAAACCCACTTCCCTTGATAACAACTCTATTCATAATCTTTCTTTGGACCGGACGCCGGCCGTATATGTAGTCTGTTGATTTCACCCTCCCTGAGTGATCTGGTTCAACCCCACCACGGTAGTGTGGGCAGAGGTATCCTGCTGACAACTGGACACTCTCTGTACAGGCACCGTACTTTTCCCAGACGTTTTCACTCTGAGGGAGAGGCAGGTCCTCCACCCTTATAGTGAACGCCTAAGGACATAACCCCACACACCCTACCCCCTTTCCCTCTCCTTTCCTTCCTCACTGAACCTCCCCTTCTCCGCACCACAACCCGGTTACGCTTAACAAATTGAATGTAGACCTCACAGAATGCCCGCTCAACACCCTCTCACTCCAACCCCTCAGGTCAAACTATATTCGCTCAACATAAAGGGACTCAACACCCCGGAAAAAAAAGATCACAATTCCTTCTTCTGCGCAAGGCTAAGGCTGACATTGTTTTTCTACAGGAAACTCATTTTAGAACAGATAAAATACCTACCTTACGCTCCTCCCTTTACCCAACAGTGTTTCATGCCACCAACTCCTCAGCGAAATTAAAGGGAGTCTCGATCCTCATTTCTAAAAAATACCCCTTTCAGGTACAGGACTCGCTGTTGGATAAAGATGCATGCTATATTTTCTTGAAAGGGAAGTTATTTAATAAAAGAGTCACATTAGCGAATATTTACACGCCCAATCAAAAGCAAGTTCCGTTTTTCAAATCCACGATGCAACAACTCGCATCCTTCTATCATGGTACGCTGGTGGTTGGAGGGGATTTTAATGTAGCTATGGCCCCCACTTTAGATTCCTCGAATGGCAACTCTTCGATAGTGTACAGAGCACTACGGGCGATACAATTTCAGTTGACTACATTAACATTACATGATGTGTGGAGAACACTATACCCCGCTGATAAAGATTTCACTTACTACTCCCCTCTCCACAACAAATACTCGAGGATTAACTACTTCTTTCTCTCTCAGACGGATCTAGAGTGTTTGCTAGCAGCCTCCATAGATCCTATGGTACTTTCCGATCATAACCCAATTTCGATCACCCTGTCTTTCCCTACAAGAACGACAAAACCTTTTACAGTGCCTTGCGAAAGTATTCGGCCCCCTTGAACTTTTCAACCTTTTGCCACATTGCAGGCTTCAAACATAAAGATATACAATTTTTATTTTTTGTGAAGAATCACCAACAAGTGGGACACAATTGTGAAGTGGAACGAAATCTATTGGATTTTTGAAACTTTTTGAACTAATAAAAAAATGAAAAGTGGGGCGTGCAAAATTATCCGGCCCCCTTGCGTTAATACTTTGTAGAGCCACCTTTTGCTGCGATTACAGCTGCAAGTCGCTTGGGGTACGTCTATCAGTTTTGCACATCGAGAGACTGAAATTCTTGCCCATTCTTCCTTACAAAACAGCTTGAGCTCAGTGAGGTTGGATGGAGAGTGTTTGTGAACAGCAGTTTTCAGCTCTTTCCACTGATTCTCGATTGGATTCAGGTCTGGACTTTGACTTGGCCATTCTAACACCTGGATACGTTTATTTGTGAACCATTCCATTGTAGATTTTGCTGTATGTTTGGGATCATTGTCTTGTTGGAAGATAAATCTCCGTCCCAGTTTCAGGTCTTTTGCAGACTCCAACAGGTTTTCATCCAGAATGGTCCTGTATTTGGCTGCATCCATCTTCCCCTCAATTTTAACCATCTTCTCTGTCCCTGCTGAAGAAAAGCAGGCCCAAACCATGATGCTGCCACCACCATGTTTGACAGTGGGAATGGTGTGTTGAGGGTGATGAGCCGTGTTGCTTTTACGGCAAACATCGTTTTGCATTGTGGGCAAAAAGTTTGATTTTGGTTTCATCTGACCAGAGCACCTTCTTCCACATGTTTGGCGTGTCTCCCAGGTGGCTTGTGGCAAACTTTAGGCAAGACTTTTTATGGATATCTTTGAGAAATGGCTTTCTTCTTGCCACTCTTCTATAAAGGCCAGATTTGTGCAGTGTACGACTGATTGTTGTCCTATGGACAGACTCTCCCACCTCAGTTGTAGTTCTCTGCAGTTCATCCAGAGTGATCATGGGCCTCTTGGCTGCATCTCTGATCAGTCTTCTCCTTGTCTGAGCTGAAAGTTTAGAGGGACGGCCAGGTCTTGGTAGATTTGCAGTGGTCTGATACTCCTTCCATTTCAAAATGATCACTTGCACAGTGCTCCTTGGGATGTTTAAAGCTTTGGAAATCTTTTTGTATCCAAATCCAGCTTTAAACTTCTCCACAACAGTATTACGGACCTGCCTGGTGTGTTCCTTGGTCTTCATGATGCTCTCTGCGCTTTCAACAGAGCCCTGAGACTATCACAGAGCAGGTGCATTTATACAGAGACTTGATTACACACAGGTGGATTCTATGTATCCCCATCAGTCATTTAGGACAACATTGGATCATTCAGAGATCCTCGCTGAACTGCTGGAGTGAGTTTGCTGCTCTGAAAGTAAAGGGGCCGAATAATTTTGCACGCACCACTTTTCAGTTTTTTATTTGCTAAAAAAGTTTAAATTATCCAATAGATTTCGTTCCACTTCACAATTGTGTCCCACTTGTTGATGATTCTTCACAAAAAATAAAAAATGTATTTCTTTATGTTTGAAGCCTGAAATGTGGCAAAAGGTTGTAAAGTTCAAGGGGGCCGAATACTTTCGCAAGGCACTGTATATGGCGATTGGACAATTCTTTGTTAAGCGACATAGATGCAGTACATAAAATAAACTCTAGTTTAACACATTAGTTTGCCAAAAATGAATCCCCTGAGACTCACCCTCTAACAAGATGGGCGGCACATAAATGTGTGATACGAATTGATAGGTTGTCAAAGAACATTCATTCTTTAGAATTGCTACATAAACATTAGCGGAAAACACTCTACATTCACTACAGAAAGCCAGACTGGATCTCCTGGAAGAATTAGGGATACCAATCAGAAGGAAATATATACTGATGCAACGAAAACTACTATGAATTTGGCAACAAAACAGGGAAATTTTTAGCAAGGGCAATCCAAAAAAAGAAAGCGATGTCAGCAATTCATCACATAGTCGATTCAAAAGGTAGCCAGATTGAATCCCCGTCTTGAATAGTGGAACGATTTAAAAACTTCTATTCTAATCTCTATAACCTCCCACAACACCCCTCATCAGGAACACACCAAGATAGACTTAAAAAGATTACAGAATTTTTAGAAGACAATTGTCCAGGGAGTATCCCTGAAGAAGTGGCCATAGACTTAGAGAAACCAATAATGAAAGAGGAGGTCTTAGCCGCCCTTAAACAGCTTAAACCGGGTAAAAGTCCTGGCCCAGACGGCCTATCTATACTTTATTATAATTTTTTTTCAGACACGCTTACCCCTCACATCACTGACACATTCAACAACCTTTCTAAATCCCCCACGCTCCACACGGAACTTCACGAAGCACACATCACAATGATACCGAAGCCAGGGAAGGACTATTCTCTAGTCCCCAATTATAGGCCCATTTCACTTATAAATGTAGATATGAAGATTTACGCAAAAATTATAGCAAATCACATTCTCCCCTAACTACCCTCCCTGGTTTCTCTAGACCAAGTAGGTTTCATTCCGGGACGCGAGGAGCGGGATAACACGCTGAAGGTGATTAGTGTCCATCAGTGGCTGTCCGCATCTCGAACCCCGGGCTTCTTTCTCTCGTTGGATGCGGAGAAGGCATTTGACAGGGTGGCGTGGGATTACATGCTGGCAACACTCAGGAAGATGGGCTTCAAAGAACGTACCTTGCAATATATCATGGCCCTCTACTCATCCCCCACAGCCAGAATTAAGGTTAATGGTCACCTGTCGGATGCCTTCTCCCTATCCAACGGAACCAGACAGGGATGTCCCTCGTCTCCCATCATTTATTTTAACGCTTGAACCCATGCTTCATAAACTTCGAACAAATGTGGCTATTAAAAGGAATCCACATAAAAGATGATATACAAAGTGGCAGTGTATGCCGACAATATTCTCTTATTTCTCTCGGACCCAATAATCACTATATCCAATCTACTCCAAGACTTCGCTCAGTTTAATACGATAGCGAACCTCCAAATTAATTTCAATAAATCAAAGGCCCTTAACGCTACCCTACCTGATACGGTGCTAAATCAATGTCGGACAAACTTCCCATTTAGTTGGGAAAAGCACGCCATCACCTACTTAGGAATTCAATTACCGTCCAAATTGTCAGATCTATATCCCCGAAATTACCTGCCATTGTTAAACTCCATTTGGACAGATCTGCAGAACTGGAACATACCTACGATCTCCTGGTTCGGGAGAGCAGCAATTTTAAAAATGAATATCCTCCCCAGATTCCTGTACCTCTTACAAACGATACCAATCACCCTTTCACCTTTTTTACGACCTTTAAAACTCTTTGCTCCCAATTTGTGTGGGCTAACAAACACGCCCACATAAAATGGGAGAGATTGACTCTTCCCAAAATACAAGGGGATTGGGAATTCCAGATCTGCGAAAATATCAATGGGTGTGCCAATTGACCAGAATCGTGGATTGGCATGTTCACAGACAAAACAAAGCGTGGGTCGTAATTGAGGAGGCATTCACTCACGCTCCGATACATCTCCTCCCATGGATAAACATTGACTCTGCCCCGACAACAATCACATCTCACCCTTTGATAGGCACTACACTTCACATTTGGAAAACAGTATGTCACAAAACAAAAATGTCTTCTACTCCCAGCCCGCTTACCGCACTAGAACACAATTCTGAATTCCCTCCAGGTATTCAAGCCAGATGTACCACTGCTGATACCAACAGGGAATTCATGAGAGCAGGGTCCTTTTTTGACAAAGGACAACTGCTCACATTTCAATCACTATTGACTAAATTCCCGGATAGGAAAATACCCTTCTTTAATTTCCTTCAAATCAGACATTTTTTGCTCAATAAGTACCCCACAACTATGTGGTGTAGGGAATCGACTTCTTTTGAAATGTTCTGCACTAGGAAAACACCACAGAGACATCTAATTTCCGAAATCTACACTCTCCTCTTCCCTACAACAAATTGCTTAGCGGATCCAGTACGCAAAAAGTGGGCAACGGATCTAAGCCTCGAATTATCACAGGATAATTGGGACAAAATATTGATAAACATACACAAAGGTTCTAGAAATGTGTCTGTACAAGAAAACGGCTTTAAACTTTATTCACGATGGTATAGAACCCCGGACATTCTACATAAATGCTACCCTACGTCACCTTCTCTATGCTGGAGATGTGGGGAAGCAGTAGGAACACTCTTAGCCCCTGTACACACGGTTGGAGATTCTGCCAACCAAATCCGTCGGATTTTGTCCGTCGGATTTAGTCCGACAGATTGTGTCCGAAACTGTTGCATACACACAGTGGACTAAGTTGTCGAAAAATCCGATCTTTTAGAACGTGATGACAAAATTTTGTTAGGATGGGACTACATTCAGGCTAGTAGCCAATAGCTTTGATGTAGAAATTTGATCTGAGCATGTGTGGCACTTGGTCCGATCAAAATTCGCTACACATGATCGGAGTATGTCCGATCGAACCAGTTGGTCGGGAAATATTTCCAACATGTTGGAAAATTGGATCCGACGGATATTCGGACGGAATCAGTCCGATGCATACCACACACAGTCGGATTATCCGACGACACGGTCCGATAGGACACATTCCGATGGATTCTCCGACCGTGTGTACAAGGGCTTACACATTTGGTGGGATTGTCCTGTCCTTAGACCATATTGGAAGGCCATACACCAATTATTTTCTAACATAACGACCTTTACACCGGACTTCACGCCAGCACAATACTTACTCCACCATACATCCATGCCTCAAAGACACTACAGAAAATCCATTGTAATACACCTAGTCAATGCAGCTAAAATGTGTATTCCTGCTTTATGGAAATCAACCACAACACCCAGTATTAATGGCTTGATACGAAGAGTGAAAAAGATAATGGAAATGGAAGAAATTACACACCAACTCCATGACACATCACCCAAATTCACCAACACTTGGGCATGTTGGATACACTTCCAAACATCTGCAGATTACAAAAGATTACAAAAGATTACTCAATAATTACGAGTTTGACCTGAGGGGAACATTCACTGGGATCTTTTGAGGGCTTCTTAATACACGAAAAAGCAATGTAATGTTCTTAGGAAGCGAATACATACTTACCTCCCTACTTCCCTCCCACGTTTCACCTACCCCCCCCCCCCCCACACACACACACACACACACACCTGAATAGTAGTAAAGGTTGTTATTTACCTTGCCTTTAGGATCATAACAGTTAATGATCACAATCTATATGAAACTGATAAGTGCGCTGCTGGGTCTTTCTACCTGGCTAATCGGACCACACAACAATGCACACTCCATATAACAGCTTCTCCCACCTGCATAGAGGTTCTATGACTTGAGCTGTTAACATGGCTTCCACCCCTTGAGGGAGGGAGTAAGGAAAGATCAAACAAACACCATTTGCTTATTTATCCGTTACATCCTGGGCCCGATATAAAGAAAATAACTACTGGTCATGCTACAGGCCCAGGCTCGTTTAGGAAAACATGTAAGGGGTTTCGGACAACAAAAAGATAGTTAAAGTCAAGTTAAGAAATACTGTTACAATATCTTTGTTTTACAACAACGGTTACAAATTATATGGTCTCACAACGGCTTGGACTAAGCTGCAAGGATTTTTCATATAACAGACAAAAGACTATCCACTACAAGACAATCCTAATGTTTTTATTTCTATATACAATGTTTTAACCTTCTGTTTTGTTTGTAACAAATGACATGTACCTACTGCTTATGCTGTATGCTTTTAATCTCTTAATAAAAATATGTTTAATAAAAAAAAGAATCCCAGGGTCAGGCCTATCGTCCAATCCAGTGAAAGTTCTGGAGGATTTCCAATCCTTTTACACAAACATTTACTCCGCGCCCCCGCCTAACCATAATGAGGCCATCAACTCCCTCCTAGACAAACTGTCCATCCCGCGTATTACCAAAGAACACAGGGACATTCTTGAAGCTCCCTTCTTGGAAGCGGAAG
Organism: Lithobates pipiens; assembly: GCF_037356315.1. Taxonomy (NCBI): domain Eukaryota; kingdom Metazoa; phylum Chordata; class Amphibia; order Anura; family Ranidae; genus Lithobates; species Lithobates pipiens. The sequence continues at coordinate 225,243,992 of NW_027507784.1, forward strand.
TCCTTGACACTATAAAGGGATTAAAATGTAATTCGGCCCCCGGACCAGATGGTTTATCCAACCCCTACTATAAAACCTTTGCAAACACTTTAGCCCCTCATCTGGCCAAATTTTGTAAAATCCAAGACACAGGGGGATCCGCTTGACCCGCTCCTGAACTCTGCTTTCATCTCTGTGATCCCCAAACCAGACAAGAACCCGGAGGTAGTGGGAAATTATCGTCCGATTTCTCTTATTAATTGCGACCTTAAGATCTTAACTAAAATACTAGCTAACAGACTGGCTTCCTTCATATCCATATATGTCAATAAAAATCAAGTGGGATTCATACCAGGTAGGCAAGGGCCAGACCAAATCAGAAGAGCTATCGATATTATATCTATCCTACAATCTAACTGGGACGGTGGTCCCAAACAAGAGGGCATGCTCCTGTTGTTGGACTTAAAAAAAAAAAACCTTTGACTCGGTTTCTTGGGGCTACCTCCTTTCGCTTTTAGAAAGGTGGGGATTTGGAGACAGATTCCTGGGGCTGATCACATCCCTCTATTCTACCCCCCAAGCTAGGATTAGGCTCCAGGGCCATTACTCAAAACCTATCCAGATTGAGAGGGGGACCAGACAGGGTTGCCCACTCTCCCCACTGATATTTGCCCTGGAAATCAAAACCCTAGCCATCTCACTGAGGGAAAACCAAAATATAAAGGGTGTGAACTTCGGGTCTCAAACACATAAATGTGGGTTATACGCGGATGACATCTTATTCCTCACCTCCCCCATCACCTCCCTTCTGAACCTTCTTCACACCCTTGGGGAATTCTCTAAGATCTCAGGGTTGCAAGTGAACTACAACACATCCCTTGCCATGAACATTTCTCTCCCACCGCAAACGGTTTCCCAACTGCATCAATCCCTTCGAATGGAACAACACAGCCATCAAATATCTGGGGGTTTACTTAACGCCTAAAATAGAATCCCTTTACAAAGCCAATTATCCTCCTATGTTCAAAAAGCTCTCCACAGATATCAACGCATGGGCCGGTCACAATCTCTCCTTGTTAGGAAAGATTAACTCTATAAAAATTACCCTCCTGCCCAGACTCCTATACTTATTTTGTTCCCTGCCCATCCCAGTCATCAGAAGGCATATAAAGTCATTTAAGTGTAACGTATCTCAGTTCATCTGGGGCAAGAAGGGATACAGGATCCCCTAAAGCATTTTATATCATCATAGGAAGAAAGGAGGACAGTCTGCCCAACCTCCAGCACTATTTTGTTGCTGCCAGGTTAACTCAGATCTTGATAACAAACTCAAGGTTTGAAAAACCTGACTGGGTAGGAATAGAGAGACAAGCAACACCGCGCCACACTTTGGACTTTCTAATGTGGGCGTCCCCATAAGAGAGGCCCCCGATATTAGCGCCCACATCTCACTCTCTAGCCCTCTGGGACAGGACACGCAACTTGAGAGCCATCTCATCTCCCTGTACACCACTAGCTCATCTGTTCAATAACCCGGCATTCCCTCCGGGCCAAAATATAACAGCATTAAATGGTGGCTGGGCAAAGGGCTGTATCGGATTGGGCACTTCTTCACTAGGACTGGCCCCTTCCCCCTCAAACACTTCATAAAGAAACTGGAACTTCCATTGACCGAGCGATTCAGATTCCATCATATTTCACACTTCCTACAGTCCATTTGAACTGAAAAAACACTCCCTCCTAGCTTCACAGAATATGAAATTTGGTGTGGCCAGGGCCCGGAGCAGGGGGGGTATCTAGCATTTACTCTTCACTGACACAGCCAGAGTCTAAATCTTCTATTATGGAAAAGTGGGAAGGAGAATTGCAGTTCAATTGGGACCTGGGGTCCTGGCACACGGCGATCTTTACATCCTACAAAGGGATCCTAAACATGTCTCTCGCAGAGGCCAGCTTAAAAGTCATCCTGCGATGGTACTACACTCCATTCAGATTGGCCAACATTTACCCCTCTGCGGACCCGCTGTGCTATAGAGGGTGTCATCTCACAGGCACATTGATCCACATCTGGTGGGAATGCCCCAGGTTACGCCCCTTTTGGAGGAAAATCTTCAAAATCATTGATGGGTTTGCCAGGTGCCGAGTCCCCAGGTCCCCTACCATTGCTCTGCTTAATGAACAAATTCCCAATACCCCTAGGCATACCAGGAAATTGATCAATTTTATACTAATAGGGGCCAAACTCACCATTGCCAAAGCTTGGAAACAACCCTCCGTCGCCGTTAAGTCAGCGCAGAGAAAGATCTCATGGATAATGTCCCAAGAAAAACTGTCTAGTATATTCACTGACACCCGCTCCAAATTTGATATTATTTGGGAATCCTGGGCCCTTCACATGGGCATCTGCTTGCTCCATACCTCATCTGTATAATGAGCACATGCAGTTTGGTTAAGAGCGATTGTTAACGGGCGGACAGCACGGTTCAGTTTTCTTTTTGTTTGATTCTGGAATTTTCCCCACCCTAAACCCTTCCCACTCTCTCTACCCCTTTTTCTTTTCTATCTCTTCTTTCCTTTCATTCAGGGTCCAGGTGGCTGACAGTGGACCTAAAGTGAAACATATGACGAAGCAGATATGACAGGAGGGCGCCTATGGGCGGAAAGGGTGGTCTCTCTGGAGCAAGGGGGTATGCAGGCCGAGTCCCTCACTCAGCACAGTTGGATCCCGTAAGGGGTGCTGGGTGACTTGGGGTCCGCCGTGGTTCCTCCTGTGCCCCGCCGGCAGTGATTAACAGCAGGCACCACAGATTCTCACTCCTATCTTAGATGGTGCTCTAACAGAATCTCAGGAAGCTTTTTTTTTTTTATTTCAGAGTTGCCTTGACCTGGACTCTCAGCAGACGCTCCCTTGATCGAGCACTAGCTAAGGCAGTTATAGCGTTACTCCTGCAGCCTTATGTGGATGGTTTCAGCACAAATGTTATTAAGGTTGTAATGAGAAATTGTTTTGCTCTGTTTTGTATACTTGCGGTATCAAGTCATCTGTTGGCCATTCAGGCCTGTGTCTTTTACCTTTTGTTATGAAAATACAATTTTTGAAAGTAAAAAGTACACAATCTATGGACCCATTGTGTTTCGTTCTGAGAGATTGATCTTTTGCGATTGGAACCTCCCCAGTTTTCTTCCACTCTATCAATCCCACAGAACGTTAAAACACTAGGATCTCGCCCATGGAATATTCTAAAATGATTAGAGAGACTATGATGTTTATATCCCTTCTTGATCCGATTTACATGTTCCTATAACCTTACCCTTAGTGGTATGGTGGTTCTACCCACATATTGAAGCCCACATGGGCAAGACAGCAGGTAGGTTACATGTGTGGTACCACATGTGATAAACTTTTTATCATCTCATAGGATCTCCCTGTGACAAATGAATTGAACTGTGTGATTTTTCTTTTCCTAAATCTAGAAGTCCTACACATCTGCCACAACTATAAAAGCCTGTTTGGTCCAAAAGGGTGAATAATTTCTTGGGTGGATTCACAACATTATGTGCCAATTGCAGTCAAAGTTGGTGGCTTAGTGTAAATAAATTTAGGGCGATTGGGCAGCACTAGTTTTAACTCTATCTTCCAATAGAAGACTTTTTTTTTTTTTTTATTCTCTCTACTGTCAATTATAGCCAGTCAAAAAAAGCTATACCAAAATCCTGTTGTCTTTTAGGCTTCTTCTTCAGCAACTCATGTCTATCCATCTCCCCTATCATTTCCTTAGCCCGTTTCAGATCTTCCAAGTTGTATCCTTTATCCTGAAAACGTTCTAGGATTAAGTTAGACTGTATGTTTCCACATTTAGGGCTTGTTTGCCCTAGTGTCGCGATTGCCATTTTTCCACACGGGAAGAACTCTAGTCACCGCAAACTATTCAGACTGCAATGCAGCTTCAGAAGTTGAAAAATAGAAAGCTATCGCAAAAATTGAGATACTGCTGACTCTGTGCATGAGGAAGAGAAGCCAGTCACTATCAGGGCAGACACACCTCCAGATGACATCACACGTGGTAGATGCCGGTATGGAGAGATGTGGCCTTGTGATCTATTACATGAACAAAAAAAAAAAAAAGAGCTTCATGCAAAATATCAACAGAAAACAATAGTATAAATCAGCAGTAAAAAATAAATAGTGGCAGAGGAGTGTGGCCGACTAGCACGGGAGATGGCCGCTTGAGTGAACTGCTCCACACACAGCCAGCTCCCCGGAGCGCATAGACGCAGAGAGCACTGAAAAACAGGGATTTCAGGCTGGGTACCCTCTTCCTACATGTCTCAAAAGAGAACGGAATCCAACGAAGAGAATGACAGACTTTTATACACAGCTCAGTAACCTCTCCAGCCAAGATGGTGCCAAGGGATCTCCACACACCATGCACAACTTCCCCAGCAGGAAAAATGGACGCCTGAAGCACTTCTCTCTAGACTTCCACCAAGCACAGCATGCTAGTGGCCGGGCTTCTCAATCATCCTTCTGCTCCTCCAGCCCAGCTAAAGCCAAACATAAGCTACAAGAGGCAGCTGATCCAGATTGGGAGGTGAGTGATCTAGCAGGATATCTGGATGACACCAGAAAATTGCAGGATTCTATATCAGAATATCCCACTGCTAACCAGCCGGTACTAGGCACCGCTCCAAAGGACATATTAGTGTACTTAAGAAGCACACTCTGTTGATATCTTGTCACTCGCCCAGCAATTTAAATCAGACGTTACTGAAATTGTTACTGAAATTGGAAATTGGAAGATAAAATGGGTGAATTTGCCTCCACATTTAACGATTTGATCATGCCTTCTGGATGAAATCTTTGCAGACCTGAAGGACTGCCCCAGGCGCAATAATGTGAAAAACCTTAGTTAGACTTACCGGTGACAGTATTTCTACGAGCCTTTCATTACAGCAGCTTGGAGAGAGCGTAGCTCCACCTCACAGGAGACACTGCGAGACAACACCCCTTATAAAAGCAGCTGCTTCCACCATGCCGTCAGTTGTTACCGAGAAATCTTCCGACATGCTGGAAAATATAAGCAGACAACTACCAAGCCCTATAATTATACATTATAACCTAGGGAGGGAAGTAGTTTGCTGTCCTGAAAGGCTCGTAGTAATACTGTCACCATTAAATCTAAATAAGGTTTTCTCCCATCGCCTTTCAGGACAGCACCTTGGAGAGGATAACCGAGAAACTTACTTCAGGGTGGGACTACTGCCTGTAAAACCTTCCTACCGAAGGTCTGGCCCGAGGCTGAAAACAGATCCAAGCGGTAGTGCCTTATGAAGGTTGAAAAAAACTGGACCATGTGGCAGTCTTGCAAAATTTGCTCAGCGGATGCCCCGGCCCTTTCTGCCTATGATGCCGCTACTGCTCGAGTCGAATGAGGCAAAATCTCTTCTGGAGGTTCCAGACCCAAAGAGGTGTATGCCTCTTTAATGGCTTGTTTTAACCATCTTCCGAGGGTGCTTTTGGAAGCTTTACATCCCTTGTGAGTACCTTCCATTAAAACAAAGAGTGAAAATGATTTTCTAAAGTCCTTTCTTATCTCCAAATAGTTAAGACACCTCCTGACATCAAGAGTATGGAAGGCTTCTTCTCCTGGCCCCGAAGGTAAAGGGCAAAATGTAGGGAGAATGATCTCCTGTGTATGATGAAAGACTGAAGCCACTTTCGGCAGGAAGGCTGGATCAGTCCTTAAAGAGGGATTCCACCAAAAAAAAAAAAAAATATTAAAAGTCAGCAGCTATAAATACTACAGCTGCTGACTTTTAATAAATGGACACTCACCTGTCCCGGGTTCCAGCGATGCCGGCAGCCGAGGCTGATCGATCGCTCAGCTCTCGGCTGCTGCCGCCACCATTCTAGGTGAGGGAATCAGGAAGTGAAGCGAATCGGCTTCACTTCCTGGTTCCCTACTGCGCATGCGCGAGTCGCGCCGCGCAATAGGAAATCTCTGCGCTGTCACTGGGACCCGTGTGTCCCAGCAGACAGCGCGGCAGGGCAGGACATGGCGTAGACTCCCACGGGAGTCTATGCCCGGAAGTGGGTGTAAATACCTGTCTGACAGGTATCTCCATTCCCCTCCCCCCTAAAAGGTGTCAATTGTGACACCGGAGGGGGGGAGGGATCCGATCAGCGGAGGTTCCACTTTAGGGTGGAATCCCGCTTTAAGACTGCCCTATCTGGTAGACATCCCATAAAGTGTTCTTTAATTGATAGAGCTTGAAACTCACTGATTCTACTGGCAGAAGTTACCATCACTAACAAAACAGTTTTTTTTTTTTTTTTTTTTTTATTAGTTTTTATTGAAAATTTTACATACAGAATATAGTATAACAGATAGCAAAATCACACAAGAAATGAGTGGGCTTCAAAACAGTCGTGGCTGGTGCCACCTTTAAGATTAATCATAGATACATATTAGCATCAGTGCAGATAAAGAGGGTTATTAGTCATTCTCATATAGGTTGAAGGCCATAAGAATAGATAGAGAATAGAGATAAGGGAAAAGAAAAAAGAAATATTAGGAAGAACGGAAACAGAAATCTGGTGGATGGACATCAGGAGGAGAAAAGCTACTTATTACCCTAGAACTTGGCAAGGAAGTGCAATAACAAACTCAAAATACAACGTAACCATTAATGATTAACAATTGGAGACATCTAAACATCAGTGAGCTGTTTTAGACCAGTCGACCCAAAACTTTCCATTGGTCATCAAAACTTGCTCTGTTCCCCCTTCTACCAGCTAGCAATGATTCATACACATAATTTTGTTTGGTAATGCTAAGCACCTCTGACAGGTTGGGGGTGTTGTTGGATTTCCAATTCCTGGTAATTGACAATCTAGCCGCTAGTAGAATGTGTGTGACGACAGAGCGGCAGAAAGGAGGGAAATGGTCGATACCCAAATTTAAAACTGCCAATGTAGGATTCACCGGAGTCAGGATCCCTGTAACACTGGAGATACATCGAAACACACTGCCCCAAAAGCTGGAGAGGTGTCTGCAGAACCAGAACATGTGTGAAATGTTGCCCACCTCCCCACACCCCCTCCAGCATAAGGGGGAATTAGCTGGTGAAAACTTTGCTAAGAGATACGGCGTCAGATACCACCTCAGGGCTATTTTTTGGGCAAGTTCCCAATGATTTACACGTCGAGATGCCGTATAGATCGCTTGAAATGCCTTCTTCCACTCGCATGGATCAAAGCTTTTATTAAAGTCTATTGACCATTTAGTGAAGGGCCGTGTGTCGGTAAACAAAAGTTTATTTTGAAAAGTGGAGTAAAAAAGGGAGATACCTTTAGTTGGGGATGGGGTTTTTGTGTAGAAGTGCCACAGATTGGACGGTACGGAAACGTGGTGGCGTCCTAGAGTTTTAAGGAGATGTGAAGTTTGTAGAAACCGGTAGAGGTCTGTAGGAGGCAGATTAAATTCTTCTCTAAGTGATACGAACGAGTGGAGGGAGTTATCCCTATACAGGTCTTCGATCTTAGATATTCCTTTTGTTTTCCAAGACGAGTAATCTGTATTGGGAATCATGTGGGACAGTAGCTCAATGGGGACAGGGAGTGTTGTGACTTCAGTAGCCGTAGTGGTTGATCTTTGTAGATCCCGCCATGCAAGTAGCGAAGCCTGAAGAGTAGGGGCAAGTCGACACAAGGAGAGAGGTCTCCAGATGTCCAGCAGCAGGAGCATACGCAGATCGGAAGTGGGGCTGAGGGCCCGCTCTATGTCGTACCAGAGTATGTCTGGCGATGGGGATATCCAATGTTTAAGTGCTGTAAGCATGGCTGCTCTATAATAGTCTTTAGGATCAATCAAACCCATGCCACCCACCGATCTGTGTTTGATTAGAAGGGGTCTAGAACACCTAGGTCTCCTGCCCCCCCAGATGTACTTGCTAAGGATGTCGTTTAACGCTAACAAATGTGTATTTTTGAGAGGAATGGGCAATGTGCGAAACACATACAGAATCTGGGGGAGCAGGAGCATTTTAAAGGATGCCAGTCTACCAGACCATGTGAGTTCTGTCTTGGCCAGTCTTTGTGCCTCTTTTTCAATTTTAGCTATAAGGGGGATATAGTTGGCATCTGCCAAATTAAGGGGGTCTGGCGTTAGCTGTAAGCCAAGGTAAGAAATACTAGACTCTGCCCAGGCGTAGGGGAAACTATTCTGGAGACCGGTTCGGATTTGGGGAGGCAAGTTAAGGTCTAGAATAAGGGACTTTGAGAAGTTTACTTTGTAATAAGATATACGGCTAAAGTCATGAAGGATAGAATGTGCATGTAGGAGGGAGGTCTGTGGGGAGGTCAGGAAAAGAATAATATCATCCGCAAATAAGCTAATGGTGTGGGACTTGTCAAGAAACAAAACCGTGAATGTCGGGGTGTGTTCTAATTTTTTCAGCAAGGGGTTCTATGAGAAGGTTGAAGATGGAGGGGGATAAAGGGCAGCCCTGCCTAGTACCGTTAGAGATAGTGAAAGGAGTGGAGAGTATGTTGGAAGTGTAAACCTGGGCACAGGGGGAGGAGTACAAGGCCAGGATTGCCAACAGGATAGGACCCGAGAACCCGAACTTGCCAAGAGTCTGGGACATATATCCCCAATGTATCCTGTCGAACGCCTTCTCCGCGTCCAAAGACAATAGCAGAGAAGGCGTCCGACAGGAGTGTGCGTGGTGCAAAACATTAACGACTCTTCTGGTAGCGTCCGATGCCTGCTTTCCCTTCGTGAACCCGGTCTGTTCCGGCTTAATCAGTGACGGCAGGATCGGAAGAAGTCTATGGGACAAGATCTTAGCAAATAATTTTACATCGGTATTTAAGAGGGAGATAGGCCTGAAATTAGCTGGAGTCGTGGGGTCCTTCCCGGGTTTTGGGATAGTGACTATAAATGCCTTAAGCATTTCAGGAGGGAACGAGGCAGAGGACATTGCAGCAGAATAGACCTCTCTCAAGGTTGGGGAGAGAGTCTGGGAAAAGATCTTGTAATAGCTATTCGGAAGGCCATCAGGCCCCGGGGATTTGCCGTTTGGAAGAGTTTTGATAGCCCGTCGGATCTCAGGTTCCGTAAGGGGCGAATTGAGGATCTCTAATTGTTCACTGGTCAGGGAGGGGAGGGTGAGGTCGATGAAAAATTTCTGGATGTCTTGATCCGTGGGTTGTGGGGTGGAGGGGTCATCCCTTAAATTGTACAGAGAGGCGTAATAATCCGCAAAGGAGTTTGCAATGTCGCTAGGATCATATAATTTACCATTATCTGATTTACGAAAAAGAAAGGGGATCTTGGTTTTAGCTTTACGATCTTTTAACCTCTGAGCCAGTAATTTACCAGCCCGGTTGCCAGATGAATAATGGGATAATCTCAGCGAGTGGACGTGTTTATCATATTGCTCTAGCAGTAGGAGCCTGAGATCCGAGCGTGGTGAAGTCAATTTGTGCAGAACACTCTGATTTGTAGCAGTTGAGGATTTGTTTTGGGCTTCTAATAATTTAATCTCCGTAAGCAAGGAGTCTAGCCTTTGTGTCCTCTGCCTTTTTGCTCTTGCACTCATTTGTAGAAGTATACCCCTAATAAAAGCCTTATGGGCACACCACAAGGTAAACGGGCTAACATCAGAAGTAGCATTAAAAGAGAAAAATTCTTGCAAATGTTTAGTTAGGAAAGAGACCTGCTGTGGTTGTTGAAAGAGGCGGGGATTAGCCCGCCATACACTAGCAGGAGTCAGAGGGCGCCCCCCGTCCACCGTAATGGACACGGGGGCGTGGTCCGACCATGTAATTTCATGTATGGACGAGTTTGTAATTCGTTGAAGAAGTAGCTTATCAGTCAAAATTAAATCTATACGTGAGTACGAGTTGTGTCTAAGAGAGTGAAAAGAATAGTCTCTTTCAGTGGAATGTTGACATCACCATACATCATACAGGTCCTCCGTGTGGAGCAAAGGTTGTAGAACAATTCTCGGGCGCTGTGTTTTGGAGGTCATGTCCATGCCATGATCAGGAATGACGTTGAAGTCTCCGCATATGATCAAGTCGCCCTTTTTTAGTAGATCCACTTTCCGGATAAGTTTCCTCAGAAAGCGTATTTGACGGGTGTTGGGTGCATAGACATTTACTATAGTGTAGGGCTTGTCATTGAAGCTACCAAGTATGATTAGAAATCGACCGTCCGGGTCTATAAAAGACTGTTGAAGAGAAAAAGAAACGGTGTCTTTGATAGCAATTAGAACTCCTTTTCTTTTGGTAGGAGCAGAGGCTCTAAAGATATGTGGAAACTTGTTGTGTTTGAAGATGGGTTCGCTCAGAGAGGACCAATGTGTTTCTTGTACGCACAAGACATCGGATCCCAGCCTGAAGGCCTCTTTCCAGAGCGATGCGCGTTTGGCAGGGTGGTTCAAGCCACGCACATTAAAAGAGGTTACTTTGATAGACATATTTCAGGTAAGGGAAAGATGCTGAAAAAGTACCTTGTTGGTCCAGGTCCGCTCCATGAGGCCGTAAAAGTTGAGTTGGCTGTTCGTCTCCATGGGTATTCCTCCGTGTCCATTCACCAATAAGAAGTAAATAAAAATAAAAGAGGTAATTAGAAGAGCAGCAAAAGTCATATAGTAACAAAAGGGTAAGTTGGTAGAGAGCTAAAAAGGTGGATTCCATCCGGAATCTGTAGGCAGATATACTGCTTAAACACATAAACGGGGGGTAAAACATGGGTCTTGAGCTCCAGAGCGCAAGGGATTTCGTCGTTCCACTTGGAATATTAAGATAGGTAAATCGAGGCAGCTAAACAGCAGGTTTCTTAGTGTGCTTCTTGCGAGATACTACCTGCCAGTCATCGCTGGTGTTCACCCCATGGGCGGCAGAGTTAGTGTCAGGAACCTGGGCTGGCAGGATATCCCAGGACCGGAGCAGGGCCAGACCCTCTTCCAATGTTGCTATCACAGAGGTTTTGCCATCCCGCGTGGCAATAATTTTGGTGGGATATCCCCATCTATACACAATGCTGTGGTTCCTAAGAGCCTTGGTAATCGAGAGAAGGGACTTGCGTTGTTGCATCGTGTGTTGCGAGAGATCCGCGAAAAGTTGCAAAGTGGAGTATTGCTCCGGGGGGTTGGGGTTCCTGCGGTAGGCCGTCATGAGTTGGTCTTTTATATGATAAAAGTGGACCCTCATCAGGACATCTCGAGGGACATTGTCCGAGAGGTGGGACGGCTTGGGCAGGCGATGAATTCTGTCAATGACCAGTTCGGCAGGTGGAGCTGAGGGGAGAAACACCATCATGAGGTCTTTGGTATACTGCTGCAGGTGGTTCGGCAAAACAGATTGCGGTACCCCTCGCAGTTTGACATTATTTCTACGCGACCGGTCCTCGAGGTCCGCGAGTTTGTTTTTAAGCCAGGCCACTTCATCTGCCTGATCGTTATGGGAGTCAACTAGGGTATTATATGAGCTTGCATATTCACCCATTTTTTTCTCTACATGATCTACTCTGGTCCCCAATTCAGTTACTTCAGTTTTAAAGTTCCGCATGCATTCCATGAGGTCAGAGTGTAGTGAACCTCGCAGAGAGATCAACATGTCTTTGAGTGTTGTGTCTGTGATAGGCTGGCTTGTAGTTGGGAAGGAGTTAATGGTGTCAGCAAGCTCTCTTGTGTCTTCTAGAGAACTATTGATTACACTAACCTTCTCCCCTAGAGGCTCCTCCATCAAGCGAGGTCTGGATTTGGCAGGACTGCATGAAAGAGGGGTTGAAGCAGCCGGAGAGTGCCGCTGTGATCCTCCGTCGGATCTCGGGCTCGGCGTTACAGGAGGGGAGCCGTCTGCAGACAGTGGGGAGTTGGCGCCGGCGCCATCTTGGCTCGCTCGGCCCACAGTTGTGAAGAAATCCCTCATTTTCTTCGGTTGCGCTGCACTGGCCCGCTTGCGAGTCATCCTCCGGTGTTGGGGATGAGCTTAGCTCCAGTCCCGTGTGTTTGTGAGCGAAAATCGCCGCCTCGGTGAGTGTGATGTCCCTTCGCTGGAGCGGAGCTCCTAGATCAGGTGTCCATTCCGCTGCGCGCTAGCCACGCCCCCCCCCCCCCCCCCTAACAAAACAGTTTTGAATGTCAAAAACTTTAACAATGATCCTTCTATATTTCCAAACTGATTTTTTGTCAGTCCCTGAAGAACTAAAGATAAATCCCATTTGGGAAAACAATAGGTCTAGGTTTTACTTTAGAAATGATAAAGCAGCTACCTGCATCTTGAGTGTACTTGCTGCTATAACCCCTTCTTCAATCCTTATGGAAGAAATTCCAAAACCTAAATTGTACTAGGCAAATTAAAGTTTTTTTTTGTTTTTTTGTTTTTTGTTTTTCTGGAACACCAGGTATTATACACCTTCCAGACTTTGAAATAAATGTCTGTCACTTTTTTTCCTACTTGCAAGAAGGGTAGTAATATGTTTCTCCTATAAGCCTTTCTGTCTTAAGATTTGTTCTTCAGAAACCAGGCTGTTAGATTGAGATAAGCTGGATCTGGATGGAGGATCTGACCCTGAATCAGCAGATCTGTCCTGATAGGCAACTTCCAAGCAGGTTTCACGGAGAGGTTCAACGAGATTAAAAACCATGGTCTTTTTGGCCAATAAGGAGCTATTGAGATTAGTTCAGTGGATTCCAGCCTGAATTTGGCCAACACCCTTGGAATCAGCTGAAAGTCCCACTTGTGGGCCAACACATCTATTCAGAGAGCTTGATCCTGCCTCTGAAGGGAGAAAAAGTCTGGTACTTTTGCATTTTCTTGTTTTGCAAAGAGGTCCACCTGAGGGGAACCCCATCTCCTGGAGATTGTCTCGAATAATTCCTAATTTAGAGACCACTTGGCTTCCCTTATTTCTATCTTGCTGAGGAGATCTGCCAAGGTGTTTTCCATCCCCTTCAAATGGACTGCGGAAAGAGGCCAACTTGTTCTCTGCCCATCTCAGGATTTGGTAAGCTAGCTCCATCAAGGTTCTGCTTTTTGTGACCCCTTGCTTTGTTAAATATAATACTGCCGTCATATTGTCTGACAATATTTGGACATGCTGTTTAACTAGAACTTCCTGGAAGGAGAGAAGGCTTAAGTGAATAGGCTTTTACGCTCTCCAATTGGACCAAACCCCCTGAACCGTTTGTTCTTCTAGCTAGGCTCCCCAGCCCCATGCACTGGCATCTGTGGTCAGTCTTCTGGTTACCGGGAAGGACCAGAGAAGCCCTTTTGAGAAGTTTCTTTGGTTTCTCCACCACCAGAGCAATTATTTTGCTCTTGCCCCTATGAAGAACTTCTTCTCCAGAGGTTCCTGACCAATGACCTATGGCAAATTCCTCAATATATCCGCCTGCAGTGGACGAGCATGGAACCTGGCCCACTGTACTGAGGGAATTGCTGCTGTCAACAGGCCTAGAGCCGACATGGCTTGTCTTACGGAAATCTGAGTTGAACTGAATTGCTTTCAGAACTGACTGCATCTTCTCTATTTTTTCCTGGGGCAGTAATAGTCTCTGTTCTAATGAAACTACTTTATAACCCAGAAACCGCATTATTGGAATCCCTTTCAGCCTCAGGGGCTCCAAGGCTTCTGCCACCACTTTTGTGAATACTCTGGGACAGGAGGAAAGGCCAAAGGGCAGAGCTCGGAACTGCAGATGCCAAACCTCCCCTTCCCCCAGATTGCCTGCAAGATGCAGGAAACTTTGTGATGGGAGTGCTATTGGAATATGGAGATGGACATCTCTCAAGTCGATGGAAGCCATGCAGCACTTGGGGGCCAGTAAGTTCCTCACCGAGAAAATCGTATCCATCCTGAATTTTTGTTGTATTTTATGGATCGATTCAGAACCTTCAAATTGAGAATCAGGCGGAACTTTCCTGATGGCTTCCCTCTTGACCTTTTGGAACCTGGGAGATGACTTTCTGTTGCATCAGCTCTTGTAGAAGATATTTCATAGCCAGGGCCTTCTCCTGATCCCTTGACAGGTTTGTGATTTAAAACCGACTTGGGGGACTTTGTGAGAATTCTAGATAACCCTGTTTGATTAACCCCAGAACAAATGGACTTCTTGTCGTTTCTTCCCAAACTGGCAAGAAATCCTGAAGTCTCCCACCTACTGGGAGATTGTCATTGTTTTTTTAGGGGATTGCTTGAGGTTTCTAAACAGTACCCCGCCTCTGCCTCTTCCTCTCTGAGGATTCCAGGATCTTTTCTTTGTCTGTTTTTTTTTTCCTTATCAGTTTGTCGAAAAAGGATGGAAATTTTTCCTCTGCTGCACCACTTTCTTTTTCTGTGGGAAAGCTTTATTTTGTCTGCAGTCCTGTCAAGGATAACCTCCAGTTCTGGTCCGAACATCAGGTCCCCTGAAAAGGGAATTCTGCACAGTTTTACTTCAGAAGGCAAATCCCCTGACCAAGTCTTTAGCCAGAGGGCTCTTCTCGCTGAGTTAACAAGCGCTGAGGATCTGGCAGATATCCTGATAGACTCTGCAGAGGTATCTGCCATATATTTGATGGCCTTAAGCAATGTAGGGGAGGACTCCAATATATATTTTCTGGAGGTACCTGCTACCACATGATTCTTAAGTTGGTCTAGCCAACACTCCAAATTCCTAGCTACAACTGTAGCTGCCATTGCGGGTTTCAGATTGGCTAAAGATAAATCCCAGGCTTTCTTCAGTAGCCCCTTCTGTCCCTTTGCCCATCACATCTTTGAGAATACCCATATCCTCAAAGGCTAAATCAGTCTTCCTAGACACTTGTGAAAAGGCAGCATCTATTTTTTTTTTTTTTTATTCCACACAAATTCATAATTTTCCTCAAAAGGAAACCTCCTTTTAAAGTGGTTGTAAACCCTTACAAACCACTTTGACCTACAGGTAAGCCTAGATTAAGGCTTACCTGTAGGTCCAAGAAAAACCTCCTAAACCTATACGGTTTAGGAGATATTTACAAAAAGGCATGCACCGTAGACAGCGGCACGCAGGCGCACTGAGCAGGCCGCAGATCACTGCGATACGCCACTCGTGTCTGCTCCTGTGCACATGCGCGGGAGTGACATCGCGACTCCGGCGAATCACAGTGCCGGAGCAGCGAGGCCCGGACGTCACTCTGGGATACATGGCAGCAGCGAAGATGAAGACGGAGGACCACTCCGGGGGCTTCGTTCTCAGGTAAGTTATTCATAATGAGCTACTAGCTCATTATGCCTTTGCCTTGCAGGTTGCATATATATATTTTTTTTATTTATTTTTTATTTATTTTTTTTTAAATAGCCTTTACTTCCTGTTTAAGGGCTTTAGAGAGGAACTGCCCCTTTTTCTGGATCCCTCCAGTCCTTTTTAATAGTGTCTGTTAAAACGTTATGCACAGGGACGACTCTGTGTTTAATCTCCTCCAGCCCTTGGTACATCTCGTCATGTACTGACTGCTGTTTTTTTTTTTTTTTTTTTCTTCCTGGATCTCCAGGGTAGTATAAATTGCCTTGAGTAGATCACCCACTTCCTCAAGTGAAAGTTTGTATCTAGATGATCGGGCTTCTTCTTCCTCATCCTCAGAATCAATGGTTGAGGGAGGAATGCTTTCCTTTTCTTCCTCAGGCTCACTTCTCACCTGTATGGAAGTGGAGGGAGGGAGACTGGACTGAGAGCTTGGTTCTTGGCTGGAACTCTGGCCACACTTTTTCACAAGGGAACACACTGTCCCTAGGGCCTCTGCTATTTCTTTTCTTACAGAAGATAAGAGCTCCTTGCACTACTGTGAGGACTCTTCTTTTACTAAACATGCAGGATCTGCACAGGGGCTTGGACCAAGAGTCCTTTAAAGGATTTTTGCATGAGGGACATTTTTTCCCTGATGTTCTCTCTGACTTGGCAGTAGCTTTCTGAAACAGAAAAACAAAAGAACCCCAAGGTCCTTCTTTAGCTATATTCTCTAAAAAGGAGAACGGATAGCACCCACAGCCAACACCCTAAGTGCCCAGAGTCTCACTCCTTGCTGAACTGCTAATGGAACATTTACACCAAAGCAGACAGCTGCAGGTTTTTGTTTCAACAAAAAAAAAGAAACACCCAGTGATATACAAGGAAAGAGGCACCACTGTATCTCTCCTACCTGGGACTGTCCGGGAACCTGGGCGCCTGCATCCGCCATTGCTGCTGACGATTCTTTCTCCATAACGAACATTGCAGCCACTGCCTGTGTGCTTTTGAATGGTGTCCACCATGTGCCAAACAAAAGGAAGTCCCGGCCAGAAAACCCGCCCCTTCCTCCTGCATTCCAGCAGCCAGAACCAATCGCTGCTATTGCCCCGAGGCCTGGCACGGAACGCGGATTCTGAGCACACTCGTGGCCCCACGAACACCATGGGCAGACGACCTTCAGCAGTCCATTACTCCTGTGAGCCGACGAACGAAGGGACAGAGGAACACTCCCCTCACGTGCGGGAAGGTGCTGGGCTGGTCTTGAGCATAAAATCTGAAGGTACTGCCAAAACCCTCTCCTTGGAGAGAGTGCAGCCCCTCTGGTTCCCCAGCAGTGCTTCCACCATGGCGGAGGAAACACTAAAACTGACGGCATGGTGGAAGCAGCTGCTTTTAACCACTTCAATACAGGACATTTATATACCCTTCCTTCCCAGACCATTTTTTTAGCTTTCAGTGCTCTCACACTTTGAATGCCAATTACTCATTGGAACACTGTACCCAAACAAAATATGTATCCTTTTTTTCATACAAATAGAGCTTTCCTTTGGTGGTATTTAATCACCTCTGGGTTATTTTTTGCGACATAAGTGAAAAAAAGAGTGAACATTTAAAAAAAAAAAAAAAAAAAAAAAAAAACACTTTTTAGTTTCTATGATAAAATTTTGCAAATTTGTCTTTTTTGTTCATAAATTTGGGCCAAAACTTATGCATCTCTTTGGTAAAAATAACCCAAATTAGTGGATATTATTTAGTCTCTTTGAGAGTCTACAAGCTATGGTGCAAATCATTGAAAATTGATCATGCCGAGGGGGGCGGAGCCGGCAGCCGGAGCGCATGGTGGTGTGAGGAGAGAGCTCCGTATCAGCGGACTTAATACAGTGGCTCACAGCGAACATATTTGCCCACATTCGGTATCCTCTGGCAGGGGAATACCTCAGGCACACGCCGGTAATCATGAGCAAACGAAAGGAGAGAGAGGGGCCACGCAGGCTGACCGACTTCTTCCCGCCGGCGACGAGCAGAGAAGCCCAAGATGGCGCCCGCGAGGCACACAGTGCAGCGGCCTCCCCGGGACACGCTGCCCATGCAGACCGACCGGACCTGGGTGAGTCTCATCCCTCGCATCCCCCGCTTCCCCCCTCCCCATCCACAAGCCCAGCCAAGCAAAAAAAAAAGGCTAGGGGAGAAGGGGGACACCCAGGCAGACACAGAAGCTGAAGGGGAGGATATGGAGGAATCATCTCTGGCTACACAGCAATTAGATGCCTTCCCCACATCAGGGCAGCCCATCCTGGACACCACTATGAAAGAAATGTTGCAGATACTGAGGGGGGCTTTACAACAGGACATGGCTACGTTTGTACGCTCCACTAAAACAGAACTATCAGCAGTTAAAGAAAGAGTAGCTTATGTGGAAAACAAAATGGAGGAATTTACATTAGCTCATAATGAACTGGTTGATGCTCACTTTGATGTTGAGAGTGAAATTAAAACTATGCGCCTCAAAATGGTGGACATTGAGGATAGAGCACGCAGAAACAACGTGAAATTCAGAGGAGTCCCTGAGACTGTGAAACCATCTGATCTTACTGCCTATCTCCAAAAGCTTATGATTACCGCCCTACCAGAGTTAGGGCCGGCTGATCTTATTATTGACCGAGCGCACAGGCTACCCAAGCCCTCTTTTCTATCTGAGCAAGTCCCCAGAGATGTGATCGCACGCATCCACTTCTTCCATGTAAAGGATCAACTAATGCGATTTGCTAGACAACACCCGTCTCTCCCGGACCCCTTTACAGGGATTGCTCTCTACGCAGATCTATCGCAAGCTACACTCGCGGCTAGGCACAACCTAGTCCCCATCACCAAGATTTTGCGTAACCATAAGATTTTGTACAAATGGGGTTTCCCAGCTAAACTTGTTTTAGAAATGCATAATGAAACACATGTGATTGCTTCCATAGAGAAAGGTATGGATCTCCTCAGAAAATGGCGCCTCCTCCCTACCAATGGAGAAGCGGCGGATCCGGACCCCATGCATGACAGAAGGAGCTATCATCGACTCAACAGAAGAAACAGATAAGTACAAGTTTGACACCATTGTGATTTGCTATTTGAGTCTCCGGATTGCACCATCCTCTTACCCCTCATACTGACTATCGCCCAAGTGCCTTAGTTGATGTAGTTGACTACTCGGGCATCGGTTCAATTAAGCATCCGCTGAACGGCCACTGTTGTACGTTTCTTTCCCCCATTTTGTTATCGCAGGATGAATCCTGCACACAGTTCATTGGACCTTCCTATGACTATTCTCCCCAAGTTAATTGTTTACCATTGGAGGACTATCTCCCTGTTTCTGATTTCCCAACCGCGTTTGTCGGTGTCATTGACACGTACTACCCTCCTGAGCGTTACGACCAAATCTTTGGCACTACTCCTACCATTTACACTTGGATGGCAACGAACAGCCGTACTGCTTCGGAATGAACATTAAAATTATGTCTCACAATGTGAGAGGCCTTAACAGCCCCTACAAACGTAGAACACTCTGGAAGTCTGCTATCGACCTGAACTGTGATATTCTTTGCATACAAGAAACTCACTTCCCCAGTGCTAATCCGCCTAGATGCACACATGGAAAATTCCCCCATATATTTACTGCTAATGATCTGAAGAAAAAGAATGGTGTATTAATAGCTGTAAAGGACACTGTCACCTTTTCTTTGTTGCAGGATTACATTGACCCTCGTGGTCGGTATATTATACTGATTGCTGAAATTAATCGCTCTATATATACGTTAGTAAATCTGTATGCCCCAAATGTCAGACCTGCACGCTTTGTCCGCAAATTTGTGCACAAGGCGAAATCTATGCAAAAGGGTAGCTTAATTTTGTGTGGTGATTTTAATATATTACTGAATGCTGATCTTGATTCCTGCTCTGTAGCCCTCAGGCAGCGCCCCTGTCTAGACAGCTTTTGCCATGAAGAAAGGCTTTTTGATCCTTGGCGCTGAACCAGGACTACGGAGAGGGACTATACGTATTACTCTGCAATACATAATAGTTACTCGAGGATTGATTATTTTCTCACAGACATGCATGTACTACAAAATGTGATTAGATCGGATGTCCACAGCATCACTTGGTCAGATCATGCACCTGTAACACTAGAAGTTGTGGACTTTAATAAGACTGCTAGTAGGCCACTTTGGCGCAACAATACTTTCCTCCTGTCTCGCCCCACCATTAGGGACGAAATAGAAGCGAAGGTTAAGGAATTTTTCCAATTAAATGATAATGGGGAGTCCTCCCCTGAAATGGTATGGTGCGCTCACAAGGCCTTTGTCCGAGGTGTCCTCATACAGATAGCTTCAAGGGAACGCAAAAACAAAACCCGCCGCATAACACAACTCCAAAATAAAATTATTGAATTGGAGAGCCTACATAAAAACCCGACTCACTTCTCCCACCCTACTCCAACAGCTCACTCAATGTCGGGAAGATCTATGGCAAGAGATCAAAACTGACCACGACTTGTACTTCAAAAGACTGAAACTATCCTACTACTCACAAAGCAATAAGGCTAGTAAGCTGCTGGCTTCCCAACTTAAAAAAAGACAGGCTAAAGCTAACCTACCTTTCATCAAGCACCATCTTTCACATCAGACTTTTCATAATCCTAAAGACATAGCGAACACCTTTAAAGATTACTACCACTCCTTGTATAACCTTGCCCAGGACCCTGACACTCACCAACCCTCTGACACGGAAATTGATCGTTTCCTTGGCACTCTGAAGTTGCCTAAAATAGATACCCCTACACTGAATGTTTTAAACTCCCCCATCACGTGTGAGGAAGTGACCGCAGTAATCAAGACGTTGCCCATGCATAAATCCCCAGGGGCGGATGGCTTCTCGGCCGAATACTATAAAGCACTTACGACTATCTTAACCCCTAAACTTGCGACTGTCTTCAATTCTGCTATATCCACAGGCTCCTTTCCCAAAGAAATGCTACAAGCTATCATAGTCACGATCCCGAAACCAGGAAAAGACAACCCCCTCCCCCAGAACTTTAAGCCAATCTCACTCTTGAACTCCGATTTAAAAATATATGCTAAAGTACTAGCAAATAGACTGATGAATGTTACCCCTACCCTGCTAGGTTTAGATCAAGTAGGCTTTGCTAAAGGTAGGCAAGCACCCGATGGAACAAGACGCATGATCAATCTCCTACGATATTCTGAAATTAGCAAACTCCCTAGCGTATTTTTAGCCTTAGATGCAGAAAAGGCCTTTGATAGGGTACACTGGCCATACCTATCTAAGACCCTCCAAAAATTTGGACTGTCGGGCCAAATTCACACAGCTATTATGTCCTTGTACTCTCATCCATCAGCAAGAGTCTATAATTCAGGTCTTCTCTCCGACCCCTTTAATCTAACTAATGGCACAAGACAAGGGTGCCCACTGTCTCCCATAATCTTCTCGCTTGTCATAGAACCACTAGCAGAAAGTATCAGGAACGCGTCAGCTGTGAAAGGTATTCAGATAGGTGCAGAAACCCATAAAATAGGGCTATTTGCTGATGACGTCATTCTCACGGTTACTGACCCTGTCACATCCCTTGCTGAAATTCAAAAGCTGATTAGTAGCTTTGGGAGGGTATCCTTTTATAAGGTTAATACTAATAAATGCTATGCGCTAGGGTTGCACTTGTCATCGGGTACCCTAAGCACACTAAAAAATGTCTTCCAGTGCGTGCAACTGGAATCCTCCCTCGATCACATACTTAGGAGTACAACTTTCCCCCTCCACTTCTGACACATACCTGCACAACTATCCTCCCCTGTTGGATGAACTAGCTGAAGAAATGAACCACATAGCTAAATTACATCTCTCCTGGGTGGGAAGAATAGCGGCTTATCAAATGCAAGTACTGCCTAAACTACTATACCATTTCGGGACGTTACCAATCCCTATACCCTGCAAGTTCTTTGCTCAACTATCCAAACATCTAAACAAATTCATATGGGCAGGAAAAAAACCTAGACTAGCCTTAGCGAAACTCTATAAGCCAAAGTATCTTGGTGGAATGGGTCTCCCTAACGCTCAGGCCTACTATCATGCAGCTATATTGGACCAAATGAAATACTGGTTCTCCTGTCAATCCGACAATAAATGGTCGAACATAGAACGTACTGTCACCCCTGGGCATGACCTCCCTGCTCTAGCTATGGCGGCTAGCATTCACCACAAACCGACTATCCCCAATTACCCTACTATACAAGCCACGATTAAGGCATGGTCGGGCCTGACTCAAAGTAAAATCACTGACGTACCGATGAGCAGACTACAAATTCCATTAGCAACCTACTAATACCTCATACCCAACTTCTCCACACAGCGATGGAAACAATCAGGCAATCACTTGTCTGCGCCCCTTGACGAACAAACAGACTTAGCTGACCGTTATAGGCTATACCAAATTAAGCACCACAATGTGTCCAATACTTCTAATCCGGTAGAAATTCCGCAAGCACTATGGGACTTCCTTCTAAACAAAAGCTCTAACTATAGAACGGGGATTTCACTTTTCTATAGACTAGCAAACCCTCTGTATCTGAACTCTAAACTGCCCTGCATGTTGCACTGGGAAAGAGAAATGAGGAAGGAATACTCACTCTCGCAATGGCATACGGCACTGAAATATAGTGGGAAATCCTCTGCCTGTATAGATCACTGGGATAATGCCCAGAAGATACTACACCGATGGTACCTAACTCCGCTACGCATCCACAAAATGCATACAGACACAGCTCCTCTGTGCTGGAGGAACTGCCAGCACATGGGGAATCTTCTTCATATATTATGGAGTTGTGAAATTATCACCCCATATTGGAAGAAAGTAGAATCCCTGATCAGAGATCTCACGAAGTCTAAGTGTAATCTTGACCCAGGTTTGGCTCTTCTTAGCCTCTTGATAGAGCAATTCCCTCCAACGATGCGAAAAATAGTGATTAATATCCTCTTTGCTGCCAGAATTTCGCTGACAAGACATTGGAAGACCCCCACACCCCCTTCTCTAGAGGAGGTAATTACCAGAGTAAACAACATATATCTTATGGAAAAGATGTTAGCATACAAAGAAGGGGCAATCCCGGGTTTCCATAAATACTGGGGGACCTGGGATTCCTCCAAATACGCCTCTCCACATCTGTGAAATAAGTCATAGATTTTCATGTTGAATTATAGCTTGAAATTAAGTTGCCTGAATTCAAAATGGGTTTCATCCAACTACAGTGTAAGTAGAGGTAACATCACCCACCTTAGCTCAGGAGTAGTGCCCAAAGAGGAATCTATATCTCTGTTGTGTTGAAGTTTCTTGTTTATCGTTTTCCCTATGCCTTATGATCAAGTTTTGCTGTACTAAGTTTTAAAACAAATGAGATGTGTACTTACACGTGCCATCGCCCTTGACCCTCGGTAAGGTCAAAGGATACTAATACTCAGTTAATCCTATTCCAGCGCTAAGCCTGCTCACAGTGTGTACCCGTATGGGGTGACAGGCTAGGTCTACTAGTAGGCCATTTGAGGATTTCAACCTATAATAGTTCTAATAGGATACTACTGTTTCTTATCTCTTTTCTTTGTGAGTATGTGGAACAATGTCTGAATTGTGTATGATAATGCTGCATATTTCTTTGTCAATTGCTGCATACTTGTTTCATACAAAATCTAATAAAAATCTTTGGTTATAAGAAAATTGATCATGCCTGATGCACTGATGGCCTATCCAATTCCTTGAGGCTCTGAAATGTCAGGAAAGTACAAATACCCCCAAATGACCCCTTTTTTGAAAAGTAGACAGTCCAAGGTATTTAGCAAGAGGCATGGTGAGTTTTTTGAAGTTGTATTTTTTTCCCCCACAATTCCAGGGAAAAAGAAGATTTTTTTATTTTAATTTTTTACAAAATTGTCATAACAACAAGTTATTTCTCATACACAGCATATGCATACTACCAATTGCACCCCAAAATACATTCTGCAACTCTTCCAGAGTATGGCAATACCATGTGTGGGACTTTTAGATAGGCTGGCCACACAAAGAGGGTCCAACATGCAGGGAACACCGTCAGGGGTTCTAGAAGCATAAATGACACCTCTAATTCCCTAATGACCTATTACATTTGTGAAGGCCCTGGAGCACCAGGACAGTAGAATTACCCACACAATGACCCCATTTTGGAAAGCAAACACCCCAAAGTATATTCTATGAAGCATTATGAGTCGTTTGAATGTTTTTTTTTTTTTGTTTTTGTTTTTTTTACACAAAGTTGTCCATTTCTAAGATAATTTTAACACATAGCATGTATATAGCAAAAAATACACCCCAAAACACATTCTGCTACTCCTGAGTATTGTGATATCACATGTGTGAGACTTTTACACAGCCTGGCCATATATAGAGGTCCAACATGGAAGTAGTACTTTCAGGCGTTCTAGGAGCATAAATTGCACATCTCATTTTGTTCCTACCTATCACACTTTTGAAGGTCCTGGAGCACCAGGACAATGGAATTATCCCCAAAATTACCCCATTTTGGAAAGCAAACACCTCAACGTGTATTCTATGAGGCATGGTCTGCAAATAGGTACTCCGTTACTCAGACGGGCTGGTGACAGATACTCTGTTACTCCCATGGGCTGGTGACAGATACTATGTTACTCCGACGGGCCGGTGACAGATACCCTGTTACTCCGACGGGCTGGTGACAGGTACTCGGGTACTCCGACGGGCTGGTGACAGGTATTTGGGTACTCCGACGGGCTGGTGACAGGTACTCGGGTACTCCGACAGGCTGGTGACAGGTACTCAGATGAACGGTGATGGGTACTCGGGTACTCAGAAGGGCTAGGACAGGTACTCAGGTGGGCTGTGACAGGTACTCAGGTGGGCTGTGACAGGTACTCAGGTGGGCTGTGACAGGTACTCAGGTGGGCTGTGACTGGTACTCAGGTGGGCTGTGACAGGTACTCAGGTGGGCTGTGACAGGTACTCAGGTGGGCTGTGACAGGTACTCAGATGGGCTGTGAACAGGTACTAAGGTACTCAGATGGGCTGTGACAGGTATTCGGGTAATCAGATGGGCTGTGACAGGTACTCTGATGGACTGTGATTGACAGGTACTATGAGGGGTGGCGACAGGTCCTCTTTATTGGGGGGGGGATCAGTATGATTGGTGTACACTGTAGGCGGTAACGAGATGTTACTGCAATCTCCTCCTCACACACGATCGGTGTGCGAGGAGGAGAACCTGGTAACATCTCGTTACCGCGGTTTGTTTACATTTTAGTGATCGGCTGTGAAAGGATCACAGCCGATCACGTGGGTAAACAGCCGGCCAATGGCTGTTTACCAGCGTCGGTGACGAGCAGTGTTCCCGGGGAACACGCCGCCACCGATGTGCACGCGCAGCGCACTCAGGATAGCGTGCATGCGCCGTGCACAGTCGGGGTGTGACCATCTGTGACTTCATCACGGCCGATCACGTGGTAAACAGCCATAACCAATGGCAGTTCACCCCCTTCGGTGGCGAGCGGTGTCTCCGTGACACGCCGCCACCGAAGAAACAGGGATGATCGTGTGCATTCTCTGTTTAAATGGGAGGCCATCATATGACTGCCTCCCGCCACAATAGGTGTGCCGCCTGGCCGTCATTTGACAGGTCAGCATCTAGTTAAAGTTGTTATACGGAATTATGCTATGGTGAGTCTTCTTTCCATTTCCCTGGGATCCCGAGTACTGGCTTTCTGTTTCACGTGCTGTTGTTGACGGTCCCGGCCTCTTTCATTCAATAAGGGAGCCTACTGTGATCATGGTCTGTGGAGATTGACTGGGCATGAAATCGCTTGCCTTTTGGTAAGCACATATTTTGTCTGATGGTGGTCACAATCCTTGGTGTTTCTCAGTTGCACAGAAGATTGAACACTTGTTTTTTTTTTTTTTTTTTTACATTATTATTACACTTGTTATCACCATTGTTTTTATTATCATTATTATATTACATTTTATTTTTATTGCTACTATCAATCTAAAATATTTTTCCCCCCATGAATTCTTATGAAATTTAGGTATTTATTACGTTTTCGCTGGACTATTTTTCGTTTATTGGACTTTATCATTTCACTGGGAGTTTTTGAACTTCATTATTAGCACTTGTTATTTATAATCCTGTTTTTATAAATTATGGTACGTTTGATTTATTAGAGGAGTACTTTCTTTATATTATCCCCTTCGTGCCGAGCGTACACATGTGCGGCCTGGATTTTCGGGGGTTATACAGGGATGATGACCGCAGCTGCAGGCATCATCCCGGTACCGTTTTTTTTTTTAGAGCGGGCCATTGGCTTTCCAGGGATAACTGATGTGGCTAAAAGCCGCTTGATTGTTATCCCGGAGGAGTGGGCGGGTATACCCCCCTCCCGCTGCTCTGACCCAGGCCTCCCGTCCCACCGGGAGACCCGATCCACCACTTCGGCATCTAGCCACAGACTGGAACAAAGCTGTAAATGGCTTCATTCCAGTCTCCTGAATGTAATCATGGAAGCGACATCACAACGTCACTTCCGGTTTACTCGGCTGCCAATGGCGCCGGATTTAAAAAAAAATATACAGTATTCAGAATCACCGTTTTTGGCGATCTGAATACTTTAAAGTGCAAAGGATAAAGAGTACCTGTCACCACCTATTACTGTCACAAGGGATGTTTGCATTCCTTGTGACAGCAATAAAAGTTTTTTTATTTTTTTTTTTTAAACACAATTTAATAATATTAAAAAAATAATAATAATTTAAAGCTCCCCCGTCCCTGAGTAGCAAAGAAAATGCATACAAAAGTTGCACCCGCATATGTAAACGGTGTTAAAATCGCACGTGAGGTATTGTCGTGATCTTCATATCGAGAGCAATAATTCTACCACTCGACCTCCTCAGTAACTGTAACCTGGTAATTGTAAAAAAAAAAAAAAAAAAAAAAAAAAGTTAAAGCGTCGCCTATGGAGATTTTTAGGTACGATAGTTTGTCGTCATTCCACGAGTGTGTGCAATTATAAACCAGAACATGTTTGGTATCTATTTACTCAGTGTAACATCATCTTTCACATTATACAAAAAAATTGGGCTAACTTTACTGTGTTTTTTTGTTTTGTTTTTTAATTCATGAAAGTGTCCCTTGTCCCAAAAAGTTGCTTTTAAAACACGGCTGCACAAACACTGTGTGTCAAAATATTGCAACAATCGCCATTTTATTCTCTAGATTCTCTGCTAAATATTATATATAAAAATATACAGGGTTTTGGACCTTGCGACAGAAGGTCCTCTCACCACCATTTGTACGATTTAGGCATACCAAGGACGTTGAGGCCAATTTGGGACAATCAGAATCCCCAAAATCCTATTGGCTTCCACTCTGCATAGCAGACATGGTAGAAGTTTGAGTGGGGGGAAGGCATAAATCAGCTGATAACGCCCCCATCAACTTGTCTGCCGCGTCCGCCCAGGGACCCTTTGATCTGGCCACAAACCTCTGTACCTTCCGATTGAGTCGAGAAGCCAAGAGATCCATATCTGGTGTGCCCCACCTTAGGCAAAGAAGCCAAAATGCATCCGGATGGAGCGGCCATTCCCCCTGGTCCAGCACCTGATGACTTGGGTAGTCCACCTGCCAGTTTTCTACACCTGGAATGTATACGTCCGACAGAGCCGACACATGCCGCCCTGCCCACTGCAGTATGTGAGCAACCTCCAGTGCTGTAGCGGAGCTTCTTGTCTCTCCTTGATGGTTGACATATGCCACCGCCATGGCACTGTCCGATTGGATCCTGACCAGATGCCCCTGCAGCCTCTGAGACTATGTGGGAGAGGCACCGCCTGATCGCCCGAAGCTTCAGCACATTGATCGGCAGGCAGGATACTTTTTGGCATCCAGAGACCCTGGGCTGACTGTACGCCCCAAACTCCCCCCCCCCCCCCCCCAGCCGGTCAGCCTGGCGTCTGTTGTGATCACCGCCAATAAAGAGGAAGCAACAACTTCCTGGACCGAAGGGCCAGAGACCTCGGCCACCAGTGAAGAGACTCCCCGACTAGCTGGTTCATCTAAAGTTGACAATTTAGGGATGACAGAGATTTGTCCAATTTGGACAGGATCTCTTTCTGCAAAGACTTGATTGTGGAATTGAGCATACGGTACCACCTCAAAAGTGGCTACCATGAGACCCAGAACTTCAATGCAAAAACGCAGCGACGACCACCAGCGGGACACCAACAACTTCACTGCAGCTTGAAGAGTCTGCAGCTTGTCTGAGGGGAGAAAGACTCTCGCCTCTGAGCAGTCCAGAATCAAGCCCAGATACTCCAGGCATTGAGTCGGCACCAACACCGACTTCTGGAAGTTCAGTATTCAACCAAGCTCCTGAAGAGTCTGTATGGTGATCACCACATCCTCCCTTAATTCTGAGGCGGAAGGTCGTCCAGGTAACCCACGATTGTGATCCCTCGTCGCCTTAGCAATGGCAGAATTGGGGCTAGCACCTTGGTGCGGACGCTAGGCCAAAAGGGAGAGCTACCAATTGGTAGTGCTTATCCCCACCTGCAAATCACAGAAATGTCTGATGCATATGAATACCGGGGGGGGGGGGGCGAAAAGGCCTGCTGCGGGCTTCCCCACTCCTTGTAAATAAACTTATCAAAATAAGTTAGGTAGGGAAACACCTTGTTTGCTGGCTTGTGGGGCCCCAAAAGGGACCAACACCTCTGTAGTTCCCCCCTCCATATCCTAAATCTTTAGGGTATCCCGCACCACTGTGATAAGTGCTCCTACTAGCGATGTTTCCTGCGCCAACCTGGACACCGTCACCCTCACTGTCCGAACGGTCCTGGTCTGCATCCTCTGAAATGTCAGAACAGGGGCCGCCTGCCACAGCGGAACCTGAGTCTGAATCAGAGCTTCCCCTAGAAGACGGTGGGGGGAGGGGGCATTTTTTAGCCCCCTTGCGCCCGCACACTATTTCACCCTGGCAACAAAGGACCCCAGGACCATCGTAAGGGCGTCCATAGGCACCACAGGTGCAGGGGAACCAGTTGCAATAACAGGGATGTTTGGGGAAGAAGCACCAGCTTCTGACGCCATGCTGACTCACTCTCGCCTGTCACCACTAGGGACCTAAGGCAGGTCAAACAAAATGCCCACCCTCCTAGCTGTCACAGACTGAGTGGCCCCCCACAGGACTCACCACCCTGACCCAGGTACTGTGGTGCTGTGCTGCTGCTGTCCATTCTCCGTTGTCAGCCACGAGTTGTTCTGTGTACGTTTTGTGCTGTTCCAGATTGAACCAGCCAGAGGTAAAACTGACGCTACTAGAAAATGGCCGCCAGCCACCTCAGCAAAAAATAAAAAAACAAACGTCTGAGAGTGCCGAGAAAATGGCCGCTGGACTTCAAGATGGCAGATTAAGAAAAAACTGGCGTGGGCGTGGCTTGGAGCCGAGCCGAGATGGCCGCAAGCTAGACAAGCTCTGTCCACGGGAGTCCCTTTATTCCTAAACCCTCGGAGCAGATCCAGCGTTGACGATGGGGAAGTCTAGGGGACATAGCTCACAGTCCCGCTCTCGTTCCCCGCAAAGCTCTGATGCACCAAACGGATGCGGTATCCCGGAACTATTCCAGCCCCGTTCACGCGAGGCTTCACATCAGGCCTACACGGAGGCCCCGTCCCCGGCCAGGAGCACACCAGTGCCTGAGCTCTCGCCGAGAGCAGACAGAACGCCGAGCCTGAAAACGCTTACCATGGCTGATCTCAGAGACGTTGCAGCTGACATTAAAAATTCACTGACCGCTGCCATCACGGAGCTTCGGAGGGACATTCAGGCCATGCATGCCAGAGTATCTGGTGTGGAGGAAGCAACTGCCCACCATGACACCGCCATCAGGCAGCTGCAGCACTCCTCTCTTTCCTACAACTCACAGCTGCGAGATGTGAACAGATATATGGAGGACCTCAACAACAGAGGCCGCAGGCACAACGTCTGGGTAAGAGGCATCCCTGAAAGCGTTGAACCCTCGCATTTGACCCAAGTCACCACTCAGTTGTTTAATGATCTGCTTGGCAGACCCCCAGAGACCCCTCTGGAATTTGAGAGGCTACACAGAGCCCTTAAGCCCAGAAGCAGAGATACGGATCCCCCTAGGGATGTCGTTTGCTGTCTCGTGAACTTTAAAATTAAAGAAGACATCCTAAAGAGGGCTATGGATCGTCAACATCTGATGTTTCAGGGCGCAGAAATCAAGATCTTTCAGGATCTGTCTCCCATAACTTTACAGAACAGAAGAGATTTACGCCCCCTGCTTGAAGTCTTTCACGCAAGGGCATCCAATACAAATGGGTTTGGTGGAAAATAATTACATAATAGCTGAGTGATGAAAAGATGGGGGGTGGGGGGTAGGGATTGTAGGGATTATAGAGGTAACCGGTAGAAGCCTAGTGGCTTACATTGTACCCTATCCTCACATGTTATGGCTGCCCCCCACCTGGGGGCTGCCAATGCTGTTTTTCTTCTTTTTTGTTAACCTGTTGTAATATGGTTTATAATTGATACCTTTACCTTTTTCCTATTTTAATATGTTTCCATTGCCCGAATCCCCTCTGCTTTCTACTTCTTAGCAGGCTCCAGTTAGACTACTGAAAATTCTGCATGGACTCCCGTTGGACTGATCCCTACACAAACTCGACTCAGACTTCCCTCCTCGACCTCACACAACTCCGACTGTTGACCCTTTTCCGGATTTACTGACTTAGGTCAGAGTAAGGTAGCTGTGCTACACAACCCTCTGGTACCAACCTTCTACCCTCCCCCTCCTTTCTCACCCGCCTCCTCTCTCCTAGTCTTACCTCTACCCCCCCCCCTTTCCTGATACCCTGCCTCCCCCCTTTTTTAATTTTTTTTTTTCTTTTCCCATTAACATACTCTCTCCGGCCTCCCCCACAGCAAGTACACTCTGACATTCCTGTAGAAAACGCAAGTTCTTAGCCGTAGACCGGGTTCCAATTTGCCATCCTCATCACACGTCCTTTTTAGACCTCGCCATGCCTGCCCCAACTGTAAATTCTGATTCGGCTACCCTTAAAATACTCTCGCAAAACGTGAAAGGCCTTAACATCCCCGAAAAACGCAGCCAGATCTTGGGTCTACTGGCCAAACAGAAGGCAGATATTGCCTTCTTGCAAGAAACCCATTTTTGCACGGGTCAGGTCCCTAATATTGTAAGCCGCAAATACCCCACGGCATACCACTCTACCAAGTCTATGGCCAAAACTAAGGGAGTAATGATTCTGATTGTGCGAGACATCCCCTGGCAATTAGAGGATTCCTTGATTGATCCAGAAGGGCGATACATATTCCTAAAAGGGACTTATTTACAATCGCCCAATCACGTTAGCAAACATCTACAGTCCTAATACAGCGCAACTGAGCTTTTTTCGCACTGTTACAGATCTTCTCACAAACTTCAAAGCGGGATAGACCATTTTCGGTGGGGACTTTAATGCTTATTACTTTAACACTCCAACCACTCCTAGACTCCTCCTCGGGCACTTCCTCCCTTCCCTATAAGACATTGTGACAAATCAAAACTCTCCTACAGGCTCTCACACTACACGATACATGGCGCACCCTACACCCCAACACAAAGGACTTTACCTTCTTTTCACCGCCCCACAACCGGTACTCGAGATTGGACTACCTTTTCATCTCCCAGAGAGATCTCCCCATGCTCAAATCAGCCAGTATTGAACTGCTTCTTGTTGCTGACCACCACCCAATTTTGTTGCTCCTCACTCTCCCAGACCAGCCACGAAAAGTTGGCGTTTGAATGCCCCCCTCCTCACATCTGAGGCTGACATTGACAGTATCGGATCCAGCCTAAATAATTTTTTTCTAGAAAATGCCGATCCCTCGATGTCCCCAATAACGATCTGGGAAGCCCATAAATGCACTATAAGGGGAACATTTCTAGAACTCGCGGCCGCCAGGAAAAAGGCAAACCAAGCAAAAGTATCTGATTTGATACATAAAAGCCAACAATTGGAACGATCCCATAAACAATCTTTGGAACGTGACACCCTTCAAGAACTGACCAACACAAGACAGCTCCTTAAACCTTAAAACATTAAACCTTAAAACACGCCGCAAATTCATCCTTACTCAAAAATTGTTTTACGAACAGGGAAACAAAAATGGTAGACTATTGCCCAAGCCATTCGCACCAAGTGTGCCTCTAGCACTGTACACACCATAGTAGATCCGAAGGGTACTGCCCACACCTCGTCGGAAGACATAGCGGCCCAGTTCGAGAACTATTACAAAGGCCTTTATAATCTACCCTGCCCAACAGCCCCCTCCGGAACCCAGCAACAAAGGGAGACGCTCATTGCAAACTTTCTAGACCAGTATAGCCCCGGGAAGATATCAAGAGAAGTAGCCGCAGACTTGGACAAGCCCATCACAGAATTAGAACTAAAGCAGGCCATTAAACAAATGAAACCGGGTAAAAGTCCAGGCCTGGGCGGTCTCCCCACCCTCTATTACAAGGTTTTCTCTGAGATCTTGTCAACGCCCTTTCTCAAAGCATTTAACTCCCTAAGCACCTCACCTATGCCGTTTCATAGGCTCCTAGAAGCCCATATAATGGTCATCCCCAAGCAGGGGAAGGACGCCGCCTCGGTCACAAGCTATAGGCCCATCTCCCTGCTTAATTTCGACATGAAGCTCTTCGCCAAGATATTAGCCAATCGTTTGCTCCCACTTCTCCCCTCTCTCATTGGAACATATCAGGTGGGTTTTGTCCCCGGCCGAGAGGCCAGGGACAACACTACCAAGGCCATCAATCTTCACCACTGGCTCACCTCCCAAAACCAAAAAGGCTTTTTCCTGTCTAGACGTGGGGAAGGCATTTGACAGGCTGTCTTGGGACTACTTGGAAGTGGTACTTAGCCATATAGGCTTACCTAACTGAATGCTAGATCTGATTATGTCCCTCTATTCAATACCGACTGCCAATATAAGAGTTAACGGGCGCCTGTCAAATGCCTTCCCCATCCGCAACGGAACGAGACAGGGGTGTCCCTTGTCTCCCATTTTATTTATCCTGACCCTAGAACCCCTTAGGTGCCTCCAAACTAACAAAGACATTAAAGGATTACGAGTAGCGGGACATACCCACAAACTGGCGGCGTTCGCTGATGACATTCTGTTGTTTCTCAGCGAACCGCTAACATCCATTCCAAACGTACTCAAAGACTTTGAAGCATTTGGCCGAATCTCCAATCTGAAAATAAATTTTTCAAAATCCAGCGCCCTAAACATTACTCTTCCAAGAGACTTAGTCACTCACTGTCAGAACATTGTTCCCTTCTCCTGGCAGCGTAAAGCCATAACATATTTGGGAATTCAGCAACCCACTCAACTTAGCGATCTCTACTCAAAGAACTTCCTCCCACTAGCGTGCTCCATCGCCGAGAATTTTACGCAGATGGAATAAGCCCCATTTTCCTGGTTCGGCCGCGCTTCTATCCTCAAGATGAATGTGCTCCCAAGGGTCCTTTATCTCTTACAAGCGATCCCCATTCAACTCCCGGCCTTTTATCGCACATATGAAACGCTTACCCACCCTATTCTTGTGGAAACACAAACGCCCGAGGATTAGCTATGTACAATTAACAAGCCCCGAAACCACAGGGGGGGATTGGTCTCCCAGATCTCAAAAAATACTCTTTAGCCTGTCATTTGGTCAGAATCACAGACTGATCAACCCACGGGACTGACAAAGACTGGGTCACACTAGAAGACTCATTCTCTGCAGTACCCATCAAGCACACACCTTGGATCCCCTTCTCTTCTAGACCCAAGGCCCTGAAAGAACATCCCTTAGTAAATGCAACACTAAATAATTTTAAAGAAGCATGCAGACATTATGGCATTTCTTCTAACCCGGGACCTCTCACACCCATCCGTCTCAACCCATCTTTCCCCCCTGGTATGTCCACAAATTTTCTCAAAGACGTTTGGCCACATGGAGATTTATTGGCACACCAGTTCTACAAGAACGGCAAACTCCTAGACTATATGACCCTTCCCAGCAATGCCGACAGCCACCCCTTCCCCAAGTGGACTTATTTTCAAATATGCCACTCTCAGTGGGGAGCACAAGAAGGAAATAATATCCAGGCAACGTACACCCTTTGAGACTCTCTGCTCCCAAGGCACACCCCAAAGGCATTTGATCTCTTCTATACAATCACTGCTCTCTCAATCCAACTCCCCAAAGGCCTGGGAGAGAGAGTTACAAATGGAGATCCCTGAGGAGGCTTGGGAAAAAAATTGTCTTCATCACACACAAAGGTTCACTAAACGTAAATAACCAAGAGAACAATTATAAACTCATCTCCAGATGGTACCGACCTCCGGAAGTAGTTAGCAAATTCAATCCGGAAGTCCCTAACAAATGCTGGAGATGCCTAAACGATGAGGGCTCACTCCTACATATCTGGTGGTCCTGCCCCAGAATACAGACCTTCTGGACCCAGTTCTACAGAATATCCAGCATCATTACCGGTAGCCCAATAGATTACACACCAGCCCGCATGCTCCTCCATCACACACCTGTCACGCCCCACACATATGTGAAATCACTGAGCTTACACCTACTTAATGCTGCTAAGCTTTGTATCCCGACCCACTGGGGTTCTCCGGATGTTCCTTCCACAAACAAATGGTTAAACAGAGTAGCGAAGATAGCTGAAATGGAAGAACTCATTCATATCGCTTGAGATTCCCCACATAAATTTGCTCAGACCTGGGACAAATGGACACACTTTCGAGATAACTATATTCTCTGCCCCGGGACCAGTCCAAATGTCCATTCAGACCCCGCGCGGGTCCCTGTTTGACCGGGTAATTGTTATTGCGTAGACAAGAGCTGTCCTTACTAAAACAGACAAAATAAGCTAACATGATGGGCTGCTTGCCCGTCTAAACATGTGCCTGTGCAGCTGGGGGAGCCCGGAGAGAGGATCCCCCTCCTTCCTTTCCAACCACCCCACCTCCTACCTTTCCCCCTTTTCCCTGCTTGTTTACTTGCCCCCCCCCCCCCAGGTTTTTTTTTCACCCCTATGACCCTCCCCCCCTTAAAGATTGTCTGCTAACACTGACGCTCCATCTCCGCGAACATTTGACCGCTACTCCTCAGCTGGGCAAGTACCTTTCCTGCCCTCTATTTACCGCTCCCTCCCTCTGACATCTCTCCCTTTCCTCTTTACTTCACTTTGAGCCTTAGGAAGATGGACTGTAACCTTTGACTGACTGGACTTTACCGAAACACGAGTTTTCACCCCTGGCCTATGTAATCCCCCAGTATACGCAAAAATGTCTCCTCAGGGATTTGACACGAGCATTTTGTGGAGTATGGGGACAATTAGTTTGGATCAAGTTGGAGGTATGGGAATACGAGTACCTCACATCTTACTGCTATGTTCAAGTATTCTTTTTGGATTCTTAGATGATTGCGGTTATAATATGTACTGTGCTCCTTTAGTACATTGTCACATGTTTCTCTTTGTACCGTTTGAAAACCCAATAAATCAATTATGGAAAAAAAAAAAAAAAAACTAGCTGTGGCTACAGAAAAATGGTCACAGTTTGCACGACGGCCGGCCCACATGGCATACCCACAGATATCCCACCATGGCCTAAAAACAGGGAAACAGACGGGCGGACCACCAACCGCCCAGCCCAGCCACCTGCCAGGACTCAGGGCCCCCTCAGAGGACCCCCGGCCAGGTATGTGCACCACACCACCTATGCCCAGTCGCACAGCGGCCCATATCATGGGGAGGAGGGAAAAGGGACAGGGAGAGAAGAAAGGGAGAGGGAGAGACCCCCTAGTCGACCATTCCCAGCTGCTCCATCCTGCAGAGACAACCCTACTTACCCCTCCTGCAGGGACTGCTGGATGCATTCCACGGACAGACCCATCACCCGGGCAGTACGGGGTGGCTGTCGGCCACGACACACTGTGACAAGGACAGCAGTAGCCCGGTCATATGTGTGCCCCGGAGCATATAGCTCATCGGCCGCCCCTGGATCAGATGGGGGATATTGTGGTCAACTCAGCGCATAGCTAAGGTCTGCTCACGCACAATGGCCAGGCTGGGGAGACTACCAGGATCTATATTATTCAGCCTGTCACCCAGACTGGCTGTTGATTGTAGATCACAAGAATCAAAAAAAAAAAAAAAAAAAAAATAAATTACCAGGACAAACGGTCCCCACCGGGAGCCAGGTCCTTCTACACTAGGCAGAAAAAAAACAAACAAAAAAAAAACACTGAGTTGCTGGAAGCAGAGTGAGGGGTCATAGCCAGTAGAACCGCCCCTTGGGCGGTACTGTGCAGCTTTGCTGTTTTTACATGTTCTGCCTAGTCCTCTCCTGAAGGTGGCAATATAACCATAAGATTAAAAGGTGTGGGGGCGTGGCCAGCGCAGCATGTGAGCGGACGCTTTCACACAGAGCTCCAGCACATCATCCTTAATAGATCCGGTTTCCAGTAGCACAAATATTGCATTCCGGTGGAGTCAGTGGCAGATTAAAAGTGATGATGACCCATGGAAACAAGGGAGATGGTCCGTGACCGGCAATCCAATATGGTGGTGCTCAGTCTTCTGCAAAGAACGCAAAACCTCAGGAAGGTGTGATTAAACATCCTCTTGGCCCCAAAGATGGACCTGGTGACCCCCCAAGAGACATGAGGTATTATGCTTTGAAGGTGACAGGAAAATCTGACCGGCACAATATGCATGACCTGAATGCAGACACAGAGCATGGCATGGCAGACATGGAGGACAGCAAGGGGGGGGGGGGGAGGGGGAACAGCCATGCATGAGCAGACAGACACTTGCACGGAGGAGATGGATGATTTAGAGGACACAGGAGAGGTGGAGGGAGAGCAACCGACCCTAGCAGCGATATTAAGAGCTGTTAATAAATGTACCGCCTCAGGTAATAATCTGCAAGCCCAATTTGGGAGTTTGAAGGTCTAGACAAGATCTCCAAAAAAATATAAAAAAAAAATCAGAGAACACACAACGGCCGCTGAGAGCAGAATCAGTGATATAGAAGATAAGCTGCCCCCCCATGATTAAAGAATCCCAAGCAACTGGCCGCTTAGCCAAAGCCACAGACCTGCGAGCAGAGGATTTTGAAAAAAAAGTGCAATAATGTGCGGGTTGTGGGGCTGCCTGAAAAGGTAGAGGGCCGAGACCCTACCCAGTTCGTGGAGCAATGGCTTACTGATACGTTCAGCAAAGAGGCCTTTACACATCTTTATGCAGTAGAAAGGGCCCACAGAGTCACGACTAGGCCACTAACACCAGCCAACCCACCGCTCCCCATGTTGGCGAGGCTGTTAAATTATAGAGACAACAAAATCATCCCGAGACTGACAAGAGAGCGCAGAAGTGTTCAGTTTTAACAGAACGAGAATTTCCTTCTACCCAGATTTATTGGCCGAGGTGCAGCGGAGTAGATCTTGATTTCCAGATGTTAAAAAGTGCCTACAGAGGCTCCAGGCCTCTTATGCAATGCTATATCTGGCAAAGCTCTACATCACCTCTGGGGGGTGAACCCATTTCTTTGAGAATGCAGAGGATGCCTCCCAATGGCTGGATGCAAATGAGAATGTTCTCAGACAGGCTCAGAGGCCAATCGCGGAGGAGGACTGAGAATCTGGGTACTACAACACTGGGCGCCATGCAAAGCTGAATTCCGTAGCTCTCCCTTTTGATTGAGAGCCCTGCTGGAAATGTACAATGATAAAAAGTTCTACAAAATGTGAGTTCAGAATTTTGAATGTCTATGAACTTTCTTATACTGCTCCTTACTTTTGTCCGCATCGCTGAGTTAAGCGATCAAGTGAACAATGCGTGGGACCTATTGTCCCCCAACCCTTCAGAAGTTGTTTGGACTATCTTGGCGCAGGGGTATACATGCTAATCAAAATCCACACATAAACTGGCCTGTACAGGCTATTTCATATTCCTGTCACACCGCACCAGTTTGGAGCACCATTGTGCTCGTTGAACTATTATTTCTGTTTTTGTTTTTCTAGAGCGCAGAAGACGATTTGTAATAATTACATTGCAACAAACCCCCTGTTCAAGGCATGGCCAGAGATGGCGTTGAACTGCTGCAACAGGTACATGGAACTGATGACTATGATATGGGAGCCAATAGGGAAAAGCCGTTTACCCAATTACCCTGCAAGGTACCAAAGAACACTTAAGATGACTACAGTATCAATAGTGTCCTGGAACATAAGAGGTTTGAATGATCCCCTAAAACGCACCATGGTATCAACTTTGTTATGTCAATACCTGCCTGCAATTTGTGCCCTACAGGAAACGCATCTTACTGCTGACTAACTTGTCTGGGGTTCTGGTGGGTGGGGAGGGCATACCACTCCACTCACACCTCGTTCTCCAAAGGTGTGAGTGTACTGGTGCATAGCTCCTTAGACTACGAGGAAGTGGATTCGCTAATTGATGCTGAGGGAAGGGTTTTTTATTTTATTTTATTTTTTTTACTGTGCCGTGTATATACTCTTAAATGCGTTCTCGCTTTTGTTTATATACCTCCACCCTATGATAACCAGATCCCTATCCCTTGTACACACGGTCGGAGAATCCGTCGGAATGTGTCCTATCGGACCATGTCGTCGGATAATCCGACTGTGTGGAATGCATCGGACTGATTTTGTCTGAATATCCGTCGGACCCAATTTTCCAACATGTTGGAAATATTTCCCGACCACCTGGGCCGATCGGACATACTCCGATCATGTGTAGAGAATTTTGATCGGACCAAGTGCCACGCATGCTCAGATCAAACTCTTACATCAAAGCTATTGGCTACTAGCCTGAATGTAGTCCCATCGTAACAAAATTATGTCATCGCGTTCTGAAAGATTGGATTTTTCGCCAACTTTGTCCGACCGTGTGTATGCAACAGTTTCGGACAAGATCCGACAGGCAAAATCCGACGGATTTGGTTGTGGAAATCTCCGACCGTGTGTACAGGGGCTTAGAGCACTGTTGGAATTTCAAATCAAACGCCATGAGGTAACGTCAACTGTTACACAGACCCGGTCTTAGACAAACACCCACCAGTGACGAATAGCAGGGGAACTAAACGTACAGCCCTGAAAAAATGAATGGATAAGGTGGGCTGGAAAGACCCGTAGAGGGCAAAATTCCTGGGTTTGAAACAGTTTTCATGTTTCTCTAAGAGCCACTCATCTTTATCCTGCATAGATTTGTGTATATGCTCTTATGTGGCAGAACAATATATCTCAGAGGTCCAGTACGCCCCCCGAAATGTCTCAGATCACTCCCCACTGGGGGTACAGCTGGAGATATGATTACCATCAGACCTGGCAAGAGCTCCTTGGAAGTTAAATGCCTTCTGGCTCCATTTATTCCCCTCACATGAGCAAATTGTGACACAAATTATAGACTTTTGGTATAGCAATACTGAGGAGGTAAATACCAATATTACATGGGAGGCCTTTAAGGCGATGCTAAGAGGAATCTTTATTAGAGAGATCCAAGCGATTAAACGCAACAAACGCTCAGAGGGAGTTCAGGGAACAGTTGACACAACACTGAAAAAATATTTGTAGAGAACCCAACGGATGGCAACAGAGAGGCATGGTGGGCTGCTCAGGATGCCATGAACCGTATGACCACTTTAGCGGCAGAGAACAAGAGATTGTTCAATAGATTGGCCATCTATGAGGAGGGGGAACACACGGGTCACCTTTTAGCCACAACTGCTCATGCCCACCAGTTGACACCTTCTATTGGGGAGTTACAAACAGCCACTGGACAAGTTACCAACGCCCCCTCTATGATAATGTCCACCTTAGTGGACTACTACTCCTCCCTCTCTGAATCTAAACAGAACTACACAATAGACTCCCTAAACAGTTATTTGAATACTGGAACCCCCCCCCCCAAATGTCTTCCTCCTCTAGGAAGCAACTAGATGCCCCTCTAACACTATAGGAACTGCAGCTGGCGAGCGGTGCGTTCCCCAACTCCAAGGCCCCAGGGGATGATGGCCTGCTCACAAATGTGTACAAACAATATGCAGAATGTATATTACCTAGACTGCTGAAGGTATTTAACATGGCTAGGAAGTCAGAGGAGCTTCCCCAATCTATGTCTAGGACCACAATTTTGTTAATTCTGAAGCCACATAAAGATCCTCTTGACCTGGGATCGTATCGTCCGATCTCACTTTTACAAAATGACCTCAAGATCCTGGCAAGTCCTGGCCTTGCATCTTAATAAAGTGATTTCCCCCATTGTCCACTTGGACCAATCCGGCTTTATGCCCCAGAAATTGACGGCAATTAATTTGCAGCGGCTTTTCCTCAACATTCAGTCACCAGCAGACAATGGGGGGGTCCAAGCATTACTGTCCCCTTGATGTGAACAAAGCTTTCGATAGCATTGAATGGGACTATCTCTGGGCAGTCATGCACAAATTTGGATTTGGGGACAGATTTATTTAATGGGTGCAACTGCTGTATTGCACACCAATGGCACACAACAGAGAGGGAGGCCAAGTCTACCAGAGCTTTAAATTGCATAGAGGCGGGGGGGGGGGGTGTGGCGACCGCGCAGCGTGATGGCCGCTATCTAAAGGAGCTCCGCTTAGCGCGCGGGGAATCAGGCCGCAATAGCCCGCTACAGGCTCGATACAGCCGAGAGAACGACCGATCCGGGTCTCAGAGACACCCGCTGTTCAATCCACCATGCCGCGGAAATCTCAGAAGCCACCGAACGAGCTGAAATTGCTGGACTTCTACCCGGCCATTGACCGCGGGCCACGGAAAGATGGCCGAGGGAGACAACACGCGCCGCAGCTCCAGCAGCCTCAAGTGCGTACAGAGCTACTAGCCAGAGCGGAAAGCACAGCGCAGATGGAGGAAGACACAGGCACTCCATCTTCAGACTCAGACTCTCCAAATACATCTTCGTCGACCAGAAGCCCTGCCAAATCCAAACCTAGGATGGAACCTGCCACCCACCCACAACCCAGAACAACCGACCGGGACATGGAGGTGAGTGGCCCGCTCAGCGGTCGATCTGCCTTTCAATGTACACAAGACCCCATTGCACAGTTCCCGACCACAGGGCAGCCCATCTCAGATACTACGCTGAAAGAGCTATTAATGTTACTGAGATCTTCTTTGCAAACAGACATGACGACATGCCTACGCCAATCCAAAGCTGAAATAAATTTACTGGGTGAGAGAGTGCAACAGGCAGAATCCAAAATGAGCGATGTCACCCCCTCATTCAATGCACTGGTGGACTCACACTCAGTACATCATGAGGCGATAGATAAACTCCAACGGAAAATGGCGGACCTTGAGGACCGTTCCCGCAGGAACAATCTCAAAATTCGGGGGGTTCCAGAAGCGGTAACAACACAACAACTCTTGCCCTATGCTCAAGACCTCTTCCGTACCCTAGTACCGTCATTATCACCACTGGATCTGACAATCGACAGAATCCACAGGGTCCCTAAACCGTCTTTCCTGCCTCAAGAAATTCCTAGGGATGTTTTGCTTCGACTCCACTTTTTTACCTCTAAAGAAAAAATCCTGGAGACATTGCGTAAAGGAGATAATATCCCTGAGGCGATATCCACCCTCAAGATTCTGCCTGACCTGTCGCAATATACTTTGCAACTCCGCCGCAACATGGCAACGTTAACTAAGGCCATGAGAAATCACAAGATTTTATATAAATGGAAATATCCCGCTACCCTACAGGCAACCCACAATGGTTCCACCCACATCATCCGCTCTTTGGAGGAAGGACTCCCCCTCCTGAGGCAATGGCAAATAGTACTTCCCGACTCAGCCCCATCTGTTCATCAACAGGTAGGACACCTACCAGCCAAGCTTCACGATGATTGGCAAGTAGTACAGCCAAGAAGGTCGAAAACACGTCGCACCTGAACTGTCCACAAGATCTCACCCCGTTTAATGAATCTATCAAGATTCCCCGAGTGCACCTGGTACCTGTCATCGTATCATTACCCCCCCACACTGGGCACCTCAGTGCCCGGCTCCTGGAGGCCTTACTTTTTACTATGGTTATACCATTTTGTTTTACCTTGTTTTAGGTTATTTATACTTTTTTTTCCAACCATTGCATTTACGATTTGCTATCTCTTGGCGCTTACCCTCGTTTAACAGTTTAACCGTCTACAGAAGGAATTATTTATCCACAGGTTGCCTTCCTTTGTTACTCACCTTGAAGAGTTTCTACTATGCTTTACATTTGTTTGGTCACGGATGTTCATTTTCTACAAGACTATGCAGAGTTTCTGCTACCCTGCAGCGTACCTTACATCTTTGGCCCTGTTTTCAGGTTCAAACTTCTCCAACAGAACCTTTCTAAGACTCCATTGATGATCCGAACTCTCAGTCATTCCATCACTTACCGCTGGGGGTACCCTATAGGACAGTACTACAGAGTCCATTTCATTGTAGCACATACCACTTCACGCTAGCGGCTTATGAGTATTAATATACTATCGCTTAATGCGCGGGGACTCAATAACCCTGCCAAGAGACGATCTTTGTGGCAAGAAGCGACTAAACTGAAAGTGGATATACTAGCGGTACAAGAAATGCACTTCCACAAGTTGTCTATGCCTACTTGTACCCATAAAAACTTTCCATTCATCATGCACTCTTCAACCGCAGCAAAAAAAAGGGGTGTCATGGTTGCAGTGAGAGACTCAGTTGATTTTGAACTTAATGACTCATTTATTGACCCTGATGGAAGATTCCTTATTCTAGTGTGTAAAGTGAACAAAATCCCTATTACTTTTGCATGTATCTATGCCCCTAACTCGCACCAGTTAAGGTTCTTGAAAAAAGTTCTCAACCGAATAGAGCTGACGCGGGTTGGCAGCATTTTAATATGTGGGGATTTCAACATGATATTGGATAAGAATTTAGACACATCTTCTGGAGTTAGGAATCATTTCCCCAAATGTAAAGAACTCCTGATTAAAGAGGAGTTATTTGATGCCTGGCGTTGCCTCAATGCTAGTGAAAGATCTTATACATACTACTCCCCTAGATTTAATTCCTACTCCAGATTAGATATGTTTGTTACCGACAAGACCATGTTACATAGGATTACACAATCCTCTATTTTTGATATTACTTGGTCAGATTATGCCCCCGTTCTAATTCATATTGAATGTGGTAGAACCCATGTCCCAGTGCGCATTTGGAGAAACGATGAAACCATTCTACAAGACCCGAAATTACACAAAGAAATTGCCCAACAGCTCGAAGAATACTTTAATCTTAATGACCCTAACAGTACTAGCCCTTTCAATAATTGGAATGCACATAAAGCGTTTGTAAGGGGAGTCCTAATTAAAATCAAATCCAAGATTCAAAAAATCTGAGCTTCCGGGGGGGCGTGGCCGGCAGCCGAGGAGTATGGCCACGTAGTTAGAGAGCTCCGTCCACCGCAACATTCCGGAGCTTATTACCACATACCTGGGCCTCGTTTCTCAGCACAAATTACCTCTCCAGGTCCGGGCAAACGAGGTGATCATGTCCTGCCGCAGAAAGGAAGCCAAGAGACTGAGCAGGATGACTGACTTCTACCGCCAACCCCGCAATGTAAAGGCCCAAGATGGCGCCGGTAAGCAGCATGTCAGGGAACGTGGCACACAGGCAGAGGAGCACTCCCCTAACACTGAGCACAGGCAGCCCCGTTCAGGATCTTCCCCGGGGGATAGGTTCACCTCACCAGCGGCGTCCTCTACCTCCAGCCCAGTGAAGGCAAAGCAACCCCACTTACAGGAGAGAAAGGAGGGGGACTTTGGTGATGTTTCCCTAAACGATACTAGGGAATTACAGGACTCCATCTTGGAATTCCCCACTAGCAACCAACCTGTGATTGACACCACATTGAAGGATACGCTAGTATCTCTTCGCAGTACCATACACATGCTGACATTTTGTCTCTTGCAAGCAGCTTTACTTCAAAAGTTTTTTTATTGGTAACAGGAACAAAGAATACAGAGATAACAGCCATATAGTATCAATAAAAAATAAAAAGCAAGAGTCTGGTACATAACAAATAAGGCCAGACAGAGTACATCATAGGCACATATTAACACACATGGCGATCATTTTAAACGAGCTCGTAAAGCAGGTCCCAGATCTGCCACGGGCTCCAAAAGAGGCCTGCTACGTGACAGGGCCAGGACCCTCACGAATTTGACCTTCAGAGTGCAGTTTATTGCCATCTCGCAGGAAACAGTGCAAGAACAAAAACAGGACTGCTAATAACCTATGTTACCTAAATAGGTATCAAAAAG
Organism: Lithobates pipiens; assembly: GCF_037356315.1. Classification (NCBI taxonomy): domain Eukaryota; kingdom Metazoa; phylum Chordata; class Amphibia; order Anura; family Ranidae; genus Lithobates; species Lithobates pipiens. The sequence continues at coordinate 225,287,777 of NW_027507784.1, forward strand.
ATATAGAGGATATACACGAACAGAGAGCGACAAAGAGGGAGGATAGGGGAACTGAAGAGGTACGAAGATCGGGGAAAGAGAAGGAGTAGGATAATTAGAAGAAAGAGAAGAGGAAAAAAGGCAGAGGCGCCAGGGAGAAGAAGAGGGGGGAAAGAAGGGAGGTCGGTCGACTCACACCAAGAAAAAAAAAAAAAAGGGGGGGGGGGCAATAGGTAAACACGTACGACTGGATCAGGGGATATGTATGTTTAAGGGTTCAGTAACTGACTATCAAAGTGCGGTGGCAGGTAATGGTCAACCCAGGGTTGCCAAATTTTAGTGTGGCGAGGGATCTTGTCCAAAACAGTGGCTTCAATACGACTATGAATCATAGTTTGTGTGACCCGATTTTTCACTTCGGTTACATGAAGGGCTGGACTTTTCCATGCTTTGGCAATTGTTTGCTTAGCTGCCGTGGTAAGCTGCAGAGATAAACGTATCTGCGCCGTGGTGTGAGAGTCTGGATAAAAATTCAAGAGGGCCATTGCAGGGTCAGGGGTTATCGGTTTCTGAAACATAGTGGATAACATTTGGAATACTGTTGCCCAGAAGCATTGCGCCACAGGGCATGTCCACCAGATGTGCATGTGGGTGCCTCTTCCGCCGCAATTGCGGAAACAATTTGGAGAGTAGGACGGTAGGAATTTGGCTATTCTGTCAGGCACTAGGTACCATCTCATAAGCACTTTGTAACTGGCTTCAAGGGCAACAATATTGTGTGACGAGATTTTTGTGTTGTGCCATACACTGGACCAGTCCTCCTCATCCAAGGTTAGTGACAAATCTTTGACCCATTGTTGTGCGTAGGTCGGCAATGTCGTGGACCGGGAGGTAAGGTATTCATACAATTGGGATATAATGCCCGGTGCGTGAGGGTCGGAGTCGCAAATCTTCTCAAATATGGAAAGAGCATGTGGCGTCGCATTTGGATTAATGACCCCCCGCACGAAGTGAGAAATTTGGAGGTAACGAAAATATTCAGTATTGGGAAGTTTGGCTTGGGTTTGGATGGACAGGAATGTTTTGAGAGTGCCCCCAGCCACTAGGTCACAAATACGGGTTAAACCTGCCTGGGCCCACGCCCGGAAAGAGGCAGGTTCTGTATATGCCGGGTAGAAGTGTTTATGACCTATGAATGAGAGAAGCGGGGAGTGCAGGGATCGTAGGTTAAACCGTTTGCATAAACTATCCCAGAGCTTCAGGGTGTGCTGGGTGATGGGGTTAATAATGGGATCCCGAGCTGTACGGGGGAGCCATAAAAGTTGCAAGCAGCTTTAAAGCAGAGGTCAAAGCGGTGGGAGACAGGGTCTCACATATAGAGCATAAAATGGGCGAATTTGCAGGGACTATTAATGAAGTCATCAATGCTCATAATGAGAGAGATGATGAGCTTACTTTGATGAAAGAAAAACTGGCTGACCTTGAAGACCGCTCAAGGAGAAATAATATAAAGATCCGCGGGATCCCAGAATCAGTTAAGCCAGCGGAGTTGCAAGCTCACTTCCAAAAAATTTTGCAGGACGCTTTACCTGATGCCTCTATGTATGATCTAGCTATTGATCGGATCCACAGGCTACCCAAGCCCAAGCATATTCCGGATCACTTGCCCAGAGATACAATTGCCAGAATTCACTTCTTTCAAACCAAAGACAAATTTCTTTTGCAAGTCAGAAATCCTGAAAACTTACCAGAATCAGCCCAAGGTCTGTCGTCCTTCCCTGACCTATCTTCCTTTACAATGCAAAGGCGAAGAAATATGGCGACTATTACAAAACCTTTACGGAATCATCGTATTCCCTACAAGTGGGCATACCCGGCTAAACTGGTGGTTTCCTATGAAGGGAAGACTTTCACAATCAAGTCAGTGACAGAGGGCATCCGTCTTCTGAGTGACTGGCATATTTTTCCAAGGGAAGAAGATACCCATTCTGCGGGTTCATCCCCACGTCCAGGTTCCCCCACCTGGTCCAGACCCGGCACAGAGTGATGACCCAGGTACTCATTAAAGTATTTCAGTTTAGAGCTCCGGAACTCGGTGGAATCTCTAGCTCTTTATAAGCCCTCTGTTGATTAAGGCTATTATCCCTACAGATTCTTTGAATCGCCTGATTTTATTTCTGTTTTTTCCTTGTTGTTATTTTTTTTCATTTTTGACTGTTTGATTGCGCACTCTCTGGTGCACAAAGCGTGGAACACTCCAAAGCAACGCCTCTACAGTAGGTCAAAGGACCATTCATATACCTATATGCAGTACTATTCCTGGGGACCACTTACCTTGACGGATTGTCTTTCCCTTATTTTGGTCTGTTTTCTGTTTGACTGTTTTTTCCTTGTCGGGTGTTAACTCACCGGCTCAGGCCAACACTAATATTGTGCAGTTTGTTAATTTTGCTATTGGTTATTGCCTATCTGACCTGTTGTGCTGACTCTGACACCGGAGGTCTGCAGAATGGGTTTCAAGATTACCTCATTCAATGTCAGGGGGCTGAATAGCCCGCAGAAGCGGGGGCTACTCTGGAGAGAGGCGAGGAATCTGCGGAGCGATGTCCTGTGTTTACAGGAAACACATTTCCGCAGCACCAAGCATCCGCAACTACAAAGCTCCCACTATCCTACAGCTTATTATTCTAATGCACAAAAGAAACATTGGGGAGTAGCTATTTTGATAAGTAATTCAATCTCATTTAAATGCATCCATGTTGAATCTGACCAATCTGGTAGATTTATCATTTTGGTAGGGGAAGTTAACGTTACATACACCTTTATTAATGTATACCTGCCTAATACCGGGCAACTTTCTTTCTTACGTAAAGTGTGGAAAAAGGTGAATGCAGTGCGCAAGGGATATCTGATTCTGTGCGGGGACTTTAATGCTGTCCCCAACCACTCTCTTGATGTTTCTACAAACCCTTCCAGGACGGGAGGCAGGGTCTCCCATGCGCGCTTCATGGCCTCAGAGAGTCTGTTTGATGTATGGAGGTGCCAGCACTCCACAGAACGCGATTACTCCTATTACTCTTCTGTACATAAATCTTATTCTAGAATTGATGTTTTTCTGCTTGACAATTTTTTACTCCAAAAGGTCAGCTCTTCCTCTATCCATAATATCACGTGGTCAGACCACGCTCCGATATCTATTGAGGTGGGGGGGGGGTGGCGTACAGAAACAAGGGCAAATAGGTGGAAAAATGACACATTTTTATTTTCTCACCCGAAATTTAAGGCAGAGATCGCAACTGAACTGCGTGGTTTTTTCGAGCTCAATGCCCCATCGGTGACAGATCCTTTTATTCTTTGGAACTCTCACAAGGCCTTTGTGAGGGGCATCCTCATTAAAATGAGCAGCTCGGCCAGAAAACAGTCCAACCTGAAGGTGCAATCCCTCATCTCCCAAATACAGCACTTGGACTCAGCCAACAAACGTTCCCCTGACCCCTCTATAGGCAATCAGTTAGACAATTTGAGACACGAGCTAGGCCTCTTGTTAATTTCACGTCAAACTAGGTTACTAGCAAATTGGAAAGCTAGATTTTACTAACAGGGTAACCGGGCGGGGAAACTTTTAGCCAAGCAAATAAAAGAGAGGTCGATTCAGCAGAAAATCCCTTTTATTTATCACCCCGCAACTGGTTCTAAACTATCCAATCCTAAAGATATTGCGAACGCATTTCGTGATTACTATAACGCTCTCTACAATCTGAAGGACGACGCGTCCATCCCTCAACCCTCCCCTGCCGCGATACAGGGATTTTTGGAGAAAATTTCTCTCCCTAAGATAAGTCAGTCACAACTAGATATCTTAAACAAACCGATTTCTTTGAGCGAGCTATCAAAAACTATTTTGGTCATGCCTTTAAATAAATTCCCAGGCCCTGACGGCTTCTCGGCGGATTATTATAAGGCATTCTACCCAATTTTGGGTGGGTACCTTCTTGACACCTTTAGGAAAGCCACGGTAGACTCCTCGTTTCCGTCGGAAATGTTATCCGCCACAATAGTGACACTTCCAAAACCGGGTAAATCCCCAGATAAACCTCAGAACTATATCCTTACTAAATGTGGACCTGAAGGTCTTTGCAAACATGTTGGCAAATCGGGTATCAAGTATTCTTTCCACACTGGTCAAAAATGATCAGATGGGCTTTATCCCGGGGCACCAGGCGCCGGATGCAACCAGGAGGATCCTAAATTTAATTCATGCAGCCGAAATATCAGGTGTCCCTTCTCTGCTTCTGACTCTAGATGCAGAGAAGGCTTTTGATAGGGTCCACTGGGGGTATTTGGGCCAGGTTCTCGATAAATTTGGTATTTTCGGTACTATTAATTCAGCCATCTCTGCTTTATATTCCAAGCCCTCAGCCATGGTTTATACTGAAGGTATGTTCTCCGACTCCTTCCACATTACAAATGGCACTCGTCAGGGGTGCCCGCTGTCGCCCCTGATCTTTGCCCTTTTGATGGAACCTCTGGCTGAAACGATACGCACGCATCCTCAAATAGCCGGTATTCAGACATCCAAACTTACACATTCTATCACGCTATTCGCTGACGACGTTATTTTGACCCTAAAACACCCCTCTTCCTCCCTACAAGCAGTACATGACACCCTTGCACAATTTAATAAAATATCATACTATAAGGTGAACTCCTCAAAATCCAGTATTTTAGCTATCAATGTCCCTGAGCAAACTAAATCTCTTCTGGCGAAGTGATTTCCTTACCCTTGGTCTGCTGACCCCATTCAATACTTGGGAATATATTTAACATCGCCTAGTGCCAACACTTTCAAGGTGAATTTTCCGCCCCTCGTATCATCTATACAACAGGAACTTATAAAGCTGGAGGGGTTCTATTTATCGTGGATGGGTAGATTGGCGGCATATAAAATGCTGATTCTTCCAAAGTTATTGTACTACTTTAGGGCCTTGCCAATCGCCATCCCTAGGTCATTCTTCACTTCAGCCCAATCACAGCTACACAAATTTGTTTGGGGGGACAAAAAACCCAGATGCCCATATTCTTATCTTCTCAGGAAGAAAGATGTGGGCGGCATGGGTCTACCCGTTTTAAAAGACTACTACGTAGCGAGTCTACTAGACCAAACGAAATTTTGGATATGCCCCCCGGTGGAGAAGCAGTGGGCCTTGATTGAGAGATCTTGGCTTCTACCCGGTACACCATACTCCACACTGTTGGCATCTATCATAACCACCAAGACCTTTAATTCAGCTTTCCCTATAGTACAACTGGTTGTGGACACGTGGAGAGGCTTTGTCAGGGACGGGGCGTTACTCCACCCCTCGATAGACATCCCTATCCCCCTCTGATCCATATGCACACACGTCCCGGATCTGGATTTAGGGGCTTGGGAGAAGTTGGGTATTACATTGATCTCAGATTTGTTGGACGGTGGTAGACCCCTTTCTTTCGAGTCACTTATGCATAAATTTGAACTACCTAGGTCGGAATATTTTACTTATAGACGATTAGTCTCGTTCCTGTCTCAACACAAGGGTTTGGTTATTCCAATCCCGCGACAAGCGTGGGCGTTCTGGTCTGATGTATCTAAAGTTAAAGGGGGTATTTCTTTATTTTATAACTTACTACAAAACAAGAGCTGCTTTGTGAAATCCCCCCCATTTCATAAATGGGAAAGTGAGCTCTCTGCGAAGTTCTCGGACGATCAGTGGAGGAATGCAATTAAAAGTAACAGTGGATGCATCAGATCAGTTACGCATTGGGAAGTCTCACAAAAAATCCTACTTCGGTGGTATTATACCCCTTACATCACGGCAAAATGTACCCAGGGAAGTCCAAATACTTGCTGGAGAGGGTGTGGGAGAGTCGGCACTTTGTGCCACATGCTTTGGGAATGCCCCCTCATCAGAGGCTTCTGGAGAGGGGTGTTTTCCTTGGTCTCTAAAGTGACTGGAATCCTAAGTGTGGGATCTCCAGAGTTGGCGTTGCTAAACTTAAATATTGATCAGTTCCCACCTTCCTTGAGAATGATAGTGACCCAGATTCTATCTACAGCTAGACTATTGATAGCAAAATATTGGAAAAACCCCTGCCCCCCTGGCAAGGGGGAATTAATCAGAAGGATTGATAAAACGTATAAGCATGAGCAGCGACTGGCCAGTGTGGAAGGAAAATTTTCAAGTTTTTGTTTCCAATGGTCCCCATGGACTAACATTAGGAATATTGCGTAATTGGATATTTCTTTTTCTGCGGTTTTCAAATATGGTGTTAAAATTCACCGTTATTTACCTGTTTTTTTTTTGTCTGTATATTTTGAAAAATGCTACTGTTATAACACAAAAAGGGGCTTGTCACCTTCTGGCGCCCAGGGGGTCACAGTGTACATTTCTATTTGTATGATGTGAACTGTAAATTGACACATGTATGTTTGCCATTGTTACCATCCGTCTACCTTATCTGTACACCATGCAAGCCTTTCAATAAAAAAATATTTCTTAAAAAAAAAAAAAAAAAAAAATCCGAGCTTCCAAACTAAATGACCTATTAACTGAATTACGTAATTTAGAACACCGTAATCAATCAGATCCATCTGTTGATCTTGCAAACCAACTATTTAACGTACGATACAAAATTAGAGGATGGTACTGTGCAGTACATGACCACGCCATGAAAAGGCTTCGTCTTAATTACTACGGGAACAATAATAGAGTGGGTAAATTCTTAGCCAATCGCTTAAAAGAAAAACGAATTAAAACGACAATTCCCTACTTACTCCACCCTAAAACTGCAAATGGAATAAAACACCCCCAAGAAATTGCAAATGCCTTTGCGGATTACTATGCATCCTTATACAACCTGCACACTGACCCTAACACCTCCAGACCATCTACAGAACAAATAACTTCCTTTTTAGATAAAATTCACCTACCTTCACTATCCAGTACCCAACTACATGACCTTAATAACCCATCCACGCTTAGCGAATTAAGAAAAGCTATACATTCCTTACCCTCAGGAAAGTCCCCTGGCCCTGACAGACTCTCAAATGCATATTACAAAACTTTTTTCCAACATACTGTCCCCCCACCTCCTCTCTATCTTTAATATAGCCAGGACAACGGGATCGTTCCCAGCAGAAATGCTCAAGGCATATGTTGTTACCTTACCCAAACCAGGAAAATCCCCTGATACACCAGCCAATTTTCGCCCCATCTCCCTCCTCAATGGAGACATCAAATTATATGCCAAGATGGTAGCCAATAGAATTTTTGAACTCATGCCAAATTTAATAAGTCCAGACCAAACTGGCTTCATGAAGGGGAGGCAGGCGTCGGACGCCACACGGCGCTTGCTGAATATTATTCACCAGGTGGAGACTCGGAGAACGCCTTCTCTGCTTCTCTCTATAGATGCAGAGAAGGCGTTCGATAGGGTCCAGTGGGACTACATGGCGGCGGCACTGCGGAAATTTGGTTTTCGGGAAGAGGCCCTCTCGGCTATTTTTGCATTATATCCCAACCCCTCAGCTCAGGTGTTCACCATGGGACTCCTGTCTAAATCCTTCCACATATCGAATGGCACCCGCCAGGGGTGCCCCCTGTCACCTCTCATATTTGATCTGATGATAGAACCCCTGATGGAGGCCATTAGATCACATCCACATATATCAGGACTCAAAGTCCAACGCAATGACCATATAGTTAATTTGTTCGCAGATGATCTCATTCTATATTTAACAAACCCAGTTGTATCACTACCATTCGCACATGAAATCTTAGAAACATTCGGTCAGATATCATACTATAAAGTGAATTCTACTAAGTCTCTAATATTAAACTTAGGAATAAACCAACACACGAGCTCGTATCTCAAACAAACATTTCCATACGTATGGACCTCCAAACAGATCCCCTACTTAGGTATCCAATTAACGACGAATCTATCTCATATAGCAGACGTTAATATTAAAAACCTTCTACAAGACGTGAGGAAAGCCATATCACACTTTTCTAAAACAGAGTTGTCATGGGCAGGGAGAATAGCGTCCTACAAAATGATGATTCTGCCGAAAATACTATACTTATTCAGAACCCTCCCGATAGTATATAAAAAGTCACATTTCCAAGACCTAAATAAGCTCCTTAAACAATACATATGGCAGGGCAAGATGGCCCGGTGCCCTTCTAACAAGCTCATACTGCATAGAAATGTGGGAGGTATGGGCCTCCCCGACCTTAAAGATTACTACTGGGCAGCTGTTTTAGCACAAGCCAAACATTGGTTCCTACAAAGCCCTGATCCCCTGTGGGCTAACCTAGAAGCCTACATAGCGAGAACCTCCCACTTGAGTCTTTTTCTACTGGCAGACTCTTGGAAGCCTAGAGCCTTAATATATCTCTCCCCTACGATAATGGCGACTATCTTCGCTTGGAGACA